>NC_092144.1:37254083-37559778 GCF_043159975.1 Macaca nemestrina
TCCATTAGAATGCCTGGGGTTTTTCAGGTAGCTCCTTCACAGTTATTAGATTGCCTGTGGTCATCCAGAAATCTCTCCCATTAAAATTTCTAACATTGCCCAGGTGTCTCTATAATTACACTGAGAGGGATTGGTTAGTAGTTTCTCCCATTAAAATTCCTGTGGTTGCCCAGGTGTCTCTATACTTAGACTGCCTGCTGTTGGCCAGGAGTCTCTCATTAGAATGCCTGAGGTCATCCCGGACTTCCTCCCATTAGAATGCCTGGGGTCGCCCAGGTGACTCTACCATTAGACTGCCTGGGTTCCACCGAATGTCCCTCCCATTACAATGCCTGAGGTTGCACAAGTGTCTTTATTATTATGCTGCCAGGGTTTGGCCAGAAGTCTCCTTCATTAGAATGCCTGGGGTAGCTCCAGAACCTCTAACCTTAAACTGCCAGAGGTTGCCCTAAGTCTCTCCCAAGAGAATACTTGGGGTCAGCTGAGAACCTCTTCAATTAGAATGACTTGGGTTGCCCAGGTGGCTCATCATTAGAATGCCTGTATTAGGCTGGGAGTCTCACCCATTAGAATGCCTGGGGTAATTTAGATGTCTGTAGAATTAGACTGCCTGAGGGTCAGCCAGAAATAATACCTGTTTTTGACTGGGAGTTTTTCCCATTAGAACCCGTATGGTTGCTCATGTTTCTCTATTATTAGAATGTCTGGAGTCATTCGGCCAGGAGACTCTCCCATTAGAATGTCTGTAGCCACCCAGGTGTCTCTATCATTAAACCGCCTGGCATCGACTGGGAGTCTCTGAACTAGAATGCCTTGGGTCGACCGGGTGTTTCTGTCGTTTGACTGCCTGGTGTCAGACAAAAGTCTCCTCATTAGAATGCATGGAATTGGCCAAGAGTCTCAACCATTCGAATTACTTGCGTTATCCAGGTGTCTGTATCATTAGATTCCCTGGGGTCAGCTGGGAATCTCTCACATTAAAATGCGTGGTATCACACAGGTGTCTGTATCATTAGAATGCCTGGGGTCGGCCTGGTGTTTTTCCCATTAGAATGCCTGGGATCATCCAATTGTCTCTACCATTAGACTTCCTGGGGTCGGCCGGAAGTCTCTCCAATTAGAATGACTGGAGTCTCCCAGGGGTCACTATTATTGGAATTCCTGGGGTCAGTCAGGAGTTGCTCCCGTTAGAATGCCTTGGGCTGATTGGGAGTCTCTCCCTTTAGAACGTGTGGGATTGCCCAGGTGCCTCTAACATTAGACTGCCTGGAGTTGGCCAGGAGTCTCTCTCATTAGAAAACCTGGGGTCACCTAGGTGTCTATTTAATTATTCTACCAGGAATCCACCAGGAGTCTCTCACATGACAATCCCTGTGGTTGCCCATTTTTCTCCATCATTGGACAGACTGGGGTCAGCTGAGAGTCTCTCTCATTCAAATGCCTGGGGTCACTTAGGTGCCTCTAACATTAGACTGCCTGGGTTCATCCAAAAGTTTCTCCCATTAGAATGCCTGAAGATGCCAATGTGTGTCTATAATTAGAATGCCTGGGGTCTGCCAGGAGTTTCTCCCATCAGAATGCCAGAGGTTGTCCAGGTGTCTCTATTCTTAAAAGGCCTGCGTTCCGCCAGGAGTCTTGCATTAGAATGCCTGGTGTTGGCTGAAATTCTCTTTCACTAGAATGCTTGGGATCCCCCTGGTGTCTCTATTATTAGACTGTCTGGCGTTGGCAGTGAGTCTCTTTCATTACAATGCCTGAGGTTGCCCAGGTGTCTCTATCATTAGACTACTTAGGGTTAGGCAAGAGCCTCTTCCATTCGAATTCCTAGTGTCGCCCAGGTGTCTCCATAATTAGACTCCCTGGGTTCAACCAGGAGTCCCTCCCATTAGAATGCCTGGGGTCGTTTAAGTGTCTGTATCCTTAAACTGCCCGGGTTCAGCCAGCAGTCTCCCATTAGAATGTTTGGGGTAGGCTGGAAGCCTCTTCAATTAGAATGCCTGGGGTCACCCAGGTGTCTCTATTATTAGAATTACTGGAGTCAGTGGGGAGTCTCACCACCATTAGAATGCCTACGGTCATCTAGGTGTCTCCATAATTAGACTAGACTTTTTGTGGTCAGCCAAAAGTCTCTTCCAAAAGAATGCCTGCATTCTTTCAGAAGTCTCTCCCATTAGAATGCCTGAAGCCGCTCTTGTCTGTCTATAATTAGACTGCCAGGGGTGGGTCAGGAATCTCTCCCATTAGAATGCCTGAGGACACCAAGCTGTCATTATCATGAGACTCTTTGGCGTAGCCCAGGTGTCTTTATCATTAGACTTCCTGGGATTGGCCAGAAGTATCTTTCATTAGAATACCTGCAGTCACCCAGGTGTCTCTATCGTTAGAGTTCCCAAGGTAGGCAGGGAGTATCTCCCATTAAAATGCCTGGTGTCTCCCAGGTGTCTCTACCATTAGTCTACCTGGGGTCAGCCAGTATCCTCTACCATTAGAATGCCTGATGTCTCCCAGGTGTCTCTATAATTAGTTTGTCTGTGTAACCTGAGTCTCTCCCATTTAAATTGGTGGGTTCGCCCAGGTGTCATTATTCTTAGACTGCCTAGTGTTGTCTCTGGTATTAGGATGACACCTGATGTCGCCCTGGTGTCTCTACGATTAAACTACCTGGGGTTGGGGTTGGCCAAGAGTCTCTCTCATTAAAATGCCTAAAATCGAGTAGGTATTTTTATCATGAGACTCCCTGGGATCGGCCAGGGTTCTCTCCCATCAGAATGCCTGGCATCGGCCGGGAGTCTTTTGGATTAGAATTTGTGGGGTGAGCTGGGTGTCTTTATTATAATATCTAGGGTCGTCTTGGAGTCTCTGCCATTAGAAAGCATGCTGTCGCCCATGCGTCTGTATCATTAGACTCACTGGGGTCGGCTGGGAGTCTCTTTTATTAGAATGCCTGGGGTGGGCTGGAAGTCTTTCCCATTAGCATTCCTTTGTTCGGCAAGGAGTTTTTCCCATTAGAATTCCTGGGATCGTTCAGTTTTCTCTATCATTAGAATGCCTGGGATCTGCCATGAATCTCTCTCATTAGAATGCCTTATGTCACCCAGGTGTTTCTTCCATTAGAATGCCTGGCATCGCCCAGTCATCTTTATCATTAGAATTCCTGGAATAGACCGGGAGTCTCTCCCAGTAGAATCCCTACTGTTGCCCAGGGGTCTTTATTATTAGAGAGCCTGGGTTTGGCCAAGAGTCTCTCCCTTTAGAATGCCTGGCATTGCCCTGGTGTTTCTATCATTAGACTGTCTAGGTTTGGTGAGGAGTCGTTCACATTAGAATAACTGCAGTCTCCCGGGTGTCTCTACAATTAGAATGTCTAGGTTCTTCCAGGAGTCTCTAACATTCGAGAGCCTGGGGTCATCCAGGTGTCTCTGTCATTAGACTGCCTTAGTTCTGCCAGAAATCTCTTATTTTAGAATGCCTGTGATCAACCTCAAATCTCTCCCATTACAATGCTTGAGTTGCCTAGGTGTCTCTATCATTTAACTGCCTAGTGTCTCCTGGGAGCCTGTTCCATTAGAATGCCTGTGTCATCCAGTTGTTCCTATCCTTAGACTGCCTGGGGTCAGACGGGAACCTCTCCCATTAGAATGCCAAGAATTGCCCAGTTATGTCTATCATTAGACTGCCTAGTGTTATCCAGGAGTCTCTCCTATTAAAATGCCTCGTGTCTCCCAGGTGTCTTTATTATTAGATTGCATGGTGTTGGCCAAGAGTTGCTACCATTAGAATGCCTGAGGTCGTTTAGCTCTCTCTGTTATTAGACTGACTGGAATCAGCAGGAATATCTTCTATTAGAATGCCTGGAGAGGCCCAGGTGTCTCTCTTGACCACACCTGCCTGTGGTCAGCCAGGTGTCTCTCCCACAACAATGCCAGAAATCACCACGTTTTCTCTATCATTAGGCTGCTTGGGGTCAGCCGGGAGTCTCTCCCATTGGAATTCCTTGTGTCTCCCAGGTATCTCTATCTTTAGAACGCCTGAGGTCGACCAGGTATCTCTCCCATTAGAATGTCTTGGGTCACCCAAGTGTTTCTATCCTTAGACTGCTTGGGGTCTTACATGTTTCTCTGCCATTAGAATGCATGGGGCAGCTGATAGTCTCTCTCTAATTACAATGCCCTTTTTGTCACCCAGGTGTCTTTATCATTAGAATGCCTAAGGTCTTCCAGGAGTCTCCCCCATTAGAATGCTTGGGGTCACCCAGGTGTTTCCATCATTTGAGAGCCTGCAGTTGGCTGTAAATCTCTCACATTATAATGCCTGGGTTCACCCTGGTGGCTCTATTACACTGGCCTGGGTCCACCAGGAGTCTCTTCCATTATAATGCATGGGTTTTCCCAGTCTTCCTGTGCTTGACCACGAGTCTCTCCCATTAGAATGCCTGGGGTCGCCCAGGTGTCTCTATCATTAGGCTGCCTGTATTCAGCCAGGAGTCTTTCCAATTACAATGCCTGGGGTCTCTATTATTAGAATGACTGTGATAGCCCCATGTGCCTATAAATAGACTCTCAGTGATCAGTCAGGTGTCTTTCCCATTAGAATGCCTGTGGCCCCTCAGGTTTCTTTATCCTAAGATTGCTTGTGGTTGGCCACAAGTCTCCCATTAAAATGCCTGGGTTCCACTGGGAGTCTCTCCCATTAGAATGCCTATGATGCACCAGATGTCTTTATTCTTAGACAGCCTGGGGTAGGCCATGAATGTTACCCATTAGAATGATTGGATCGGTCAGGAGTCTCTCCCATTAGAATATCTGGCCTCAGCAGGAGTCTCTTCCATTAGACTATCTGAGCTCTCCCAGCTGTCTCTACCTTTAAAATGCTTCTATTTAGACAAAAGTCTCTCCCATTAAAATGCCTTGGGTCGTTAAGCTGTCTCTATCATTAGAATTTATGCGGTCAGCCAGCAGACATTCCTATTCGAATGTCTTGTGTCACCCAGATGTCTCTATAATGAGACTGCCCTGGGTCGGCCAGGAGACTCTAACATTATAATACATGGGGTGACCCAGGGTTCCCTATAATTAGACTGCCTGTGGTCAAAAAAGTCTCTCCCATTAGAATGCCGGGTGTCACCCAGGTGTCTTCATTCTTAGACTGTCTCGGGAGTATTTTCCACTAGAATGCCTGGGGTGTGTCAAAAGTCTCTCCCATTAGAATGCCTGGAGTCACCCAGGTGTCTCTATCATTAGATTGGATGGGATTGGGTCAGAGGTTCTCCCATTAGAATGCCTGGGGGTCACCGATGTGTCTCTATAATTAGACTGCCTGGGTGAGCCCAAAAGTCTCTCCCTTTAAAATGCCTGTTATTTCCCAGTTGTCTCTATCCTTAGATTGCCTTGGGTCGGCCAGAAGTCTCATCTATTAGAATGCCTGTGGTTGTCAGGACTTCTCTTACATTATAATGATGGGGGTTGCCTATGTGTCTTTTTTTATTAAAGTGCCTGGGGTCGGACAGGTGTCTCTACTAGACTGAATGGGGTTGCCCAGGTGTCTCTAATAATCAAACTGCCTGGGGTTGGACAGGAGTCTCTCTAATCTGAATGCGTGGAATAAACTAGATGTCTCTATCATTAGACTGCGTTGTGTTTGCTAGGAGTCTCTCCCTTTAGGATGCTGGAGGTCCCCCAAGTGTTTCTGTAATTAGACTACCTGAAGTCAGTCCAATGGAATGTCTGATGTCACTCATGTGTCTCTATCATTAGACTGCCTCAGGTCGTCCAGGAGCATCTCTTATTAGAATGCCTGGGTTCACCCAGGTGTTTCTATAATTAGAATGCTTGGGGTCAGCAAGGAGTCTCTCCCTGTTGAATGCCTGGTGTGACTCAGATCTCTCTATTCTTAGACTTCCTGGGGTTGGCTTCAGGTTTGTCATTGGAATGCTTGGGGTCGGCCTTGGGTATCTCCTATTAGAATGCCTGGGGTTGGCTGAGAGTCTCTCTCATTAGAGTGCCTCGGGTAGCCCAGGCGTCTCTGTCATGAGAGTGTCTCTGGTCTACTGAGAGTCTCTCCCTTTAGAATGAAAAAGGCCACCCAAATGTCTAGGCTGCCCAGGGTCTGCCATGTATCTAGGCTTTACAATAGGCTGTCTGGAGTCTACCAAGTGTCTCTCCCATTAGAATTCCTGGGGTCACCAAGGTGTCTCTATCATTACACTGCCAAGGATCGACCAGGAGTTTCTCCCATTAGAATGCCTGGGGTCACCCAGGTGTCTCTATTGTTAGACTGCCTAGATTCGGCCAGGAGTCTCTCTTATGAGAATTCCTGGGTTCAAACAGGTTACTGTATCATTAATCTACCTAGTATCACACAGGACTCTTTAGCATTAAAATGTCCAGGATTGGATGGGAGCCTTTCCCATTTCAATGCCTAGGGTTGCCCAAGCGTCTCTATCCTTAGAATACCTAGGATTGGCTAGTAGTCTCTCCCATTAGAATGTCTGGGACCACTAAGATGTCTCTATTAGTAGACTCCCTGGGGTTGGCCAAGAGTCTTTCCCATTAAAATGCCTGGGGTTGCCCAGGGGGTCTCTGTCATTAAATTGCTTGCAGTTGATTGGGAGTTTCTCCCATTAGAATGCCTGTGGGCAGCTAGGAGTCTCTCCCGTTATAATGCCTGGGATCATCCAGCTGTCTCTATCATCAGACTGCCTGGGGTCACCCCGGAGTCTCTCCCACTAGAATGCCTGGTTTCAACCAGGTGTGTCTATAATTAGACTACCTGGGCTTGGCCTGGAGTCTCGTTCATTAGAAGGCCTGGAATCGCCCAGGTGTCTGTATTACTAGACAGCCTGGGATCAGTGGGAATCTCTCCCATTAGAATGCCTGAGGTCACCCAGGTGCCTCTATAATTAGACAGCCTGGAGTCGAGCAGGAGCCTTTTCAACCAAAATGCCGGGGATTGCCCAGGTTTCTCTATAATTAGAATGTTTGGGGTCAGCAAAATGTCTCTCCGAAATCCCCCACGTGTGTCCAGAAAGACTTTGGTCTCCCCAGTGTCTCTATCTGTTGCAGGAAGTCACGGACCCTGAATGGAGGCACTGGCTGAAGCCATGGCAGAAGAATATAAATTGTGAAGATTTTGTGGACATTTATTAGTTCCCCAAATTAATACTTTTATAATTTCTTCTGTCTGTCTTTACTGCAATCTCAGAACTTAAATTGTGAAGATTTCATGAACACTTATCACTTCCCCAATCAATAGCCTTGTGATTTCCTATGCCTGTCTTTACTTTAATCTCTTAATGCCATCATCTTCATAAGCTGAGGAGGATGTATGTCACCTCAGGACCCTGTGATGATTGCACTAACTGCACAAATTGTTTGTAGAGCATGTGTGTGAACAATATGAAATCTGGGCACCTTGAAAAAAGAACAGGATAAAAGCAATGTTCAGGGAACAAGGGAGATAACCTTAAGCCCTGACTTCTGGTGAGCTGGACAGAAAACAGCCATATTTCTCTTCTTTCAAAAGGAAATAGAAGAAATATTGCTGAATTCTTTTTCTCAGCAAGGAACATCCCTGAGAAAGATAATGCATCCCTGAGGGGAGGCCTCTAAAATGGTCGCTTTGGGGGCAGCTGTCTTTTATGGTCATAGACAAAGGGATGAAATAAGCCCCAGACTCCCATAGTGCTCCTCAGCTTATTAGGACAAGGAAATTCCCGGCTAATAAATTATAGTTAGACTGGTTCTCTGCTTTTGAACCTTGTTTATCAATGACAATGCATGCACAGCTGGACATGGAAGTTCATTAGTGATTCTAGTTTGGGGCCTGACCTCCTGTCTTGTGATGTTTTGTTGTCCTTAAAGCATGTGATCTCTGTGACCCACATCCTATTCGTACACTCCCTCCCCTTTTGAAAATCACTAATAAAAACTTGCTGGTTTTATGGCTCAGGGAACATCACAGAACCTGCTGACATGTGATGTCTCCCCCAGACACCCAGCTTTAAAATTTCTCTCTTTTGAACTCTTTCCCTTTATTTCTCAGACCAGTTGACAGGGAAGTAGAAAACAACCACATTGAATATCGGAGGTGGGATTCCCCTGATATCTATCATTAGTATGCATGGGGCTGACCGAAAGCTTTTCCCATTAGAATGCCTTGGGTCACCCAGGTGTCTCTCTTATTAGACTTCCTGGGGTAGGACAACAGTCTTTGCTATCAGAAAGCCTTTGGTCATCCAGGTGTCTTTATCATTAGAATGTCTGGGCTCCACCAGGAGTCTCTCCCATTAGGATGCCTGGGGTCGTCCAGATGTCTCTTTCATTAGATGGCCTGGGATCGGCCAAAAGTCTCTCCAATTAGAATTCCTGGGTTCGGCTTCTAGTTTCTCCTATTAGTATGCTTGAGGTCACGCACTTGTCTCTATCATAAGACTGCGTGGTGCTGGCCAGGAGTCTCTCCCATTAGAATGCCTGGGGTCCCCCAGTTGTCTCTGTCATTAGAATGTCTTGGTTCGGCCAAGGGTCTTTTCCATAAGAACACCTGTGGTGACCCAGGTGTCTCCATCATTAGATTGCCTTTGGTCAGTCAAGAGTCTCTTTCCTTAGAATGCCTGGATTCACCCAGGTGTTTCTATAGTTTGACCACCTGGGGTCAGCCAGGAGTCTCTCCTAAGAGAAAGCCTGGGGTCAGCTGGGAGGCCCCTCCATTAGAATGTCTGGAATTGCCAAGTTGTCTCTATTATTAGAATGTTTGTTGCAGGCCAGGATTTTCTCCCATTAAAATGCCTAAGCTTGTGCAGGTGTATCTATCATTAGACAGCCTGCAGTCAGCCGGTACTCTCTCCCTTTAGAATTCCTGGGGTCACCCAGGTGTCTCTATCATTAGAATGCTTGGGGTCGGCTGGGAGTCCCTTTCATTCAAATGCCTAGGGTTGCCCATGTTTCTGTATTATTAGACTGCCTGGGGTTGGCCAGGAGTCTTAGCCAGAAGGAGATAGAGACACAGAAAAACTCTCCAAAAAATCAATGAATCCAGGAACTGGTTTTTTGAAAAGATCAACAAAACTGATAGACTGCTAGCAAGACTAATAAAGAAGAAAAGAGAGAAGAATCAAATAGACGCAATAAAAAATGAGAAAGGGGATATCACCACCGACCCCACAGAAATACATAATACCATCAAAGAATACTATAATAAACACCTCTATGTAAATAAACTAGAAAATCTAGAAGAAATGGATAAATTCCTGGACACTTACACTCTCCCAAGACTAAACCAGGAAGAAGCTAAATTCCTGAATAGACTAATATCAGGCTCTGAAATTGAGGCAATAATTAATAGCCTACCAACAAAAAAAGTCCAAGACCAGATGGATTCACAGCTGAATTCTACCAGAGGTACAAGGAGGAGCCGGTACCATTCCTTCTGAATCTATTCCAATCAATAGAAAAAGAGGGAATCCTCCCTAATTCATTTTATGAGGCCAACATCATCCTGATACCAAAGCCTGGCAGAGACACAACAAGAAAAGAGAATTTTAGACCAAAATCCCTGATGAACATTGATGCAAAAATCCTCAATAAAATACTGGCAAACCGGATCCAGCAGCACATCAAAAAGCTTATCCACCATGATCAAGTGGGCTTCATCCCTAGGATGCAAGGCTGGTTCAACATACATGAATCAATAAACGTAATCCAGCATATAAACAGAACCAAAGACAAAAACCACATGATTATCTCAATAGATCCAGAAAAGGCCTTTGACAAAATTCAACAGCCTTTCATGCTAAAAACGCTCAATAAATTTGGTATCGATGGAACGTATCTCAAAATAATAAGAGGTATTTATGACAAACCCACAGCCAATATCATACTGAATGGGCAAAAACTGGAAAAATTCCCTTTGAAAACTGGCACAAGACAGGGATGCCCTCTCTCACCACTCCTATTCAACATAGTGTTGGAAGTTCTGGCTAGGGCAATCAGGCAAGAGAAAGAAATCAAGGGTATTCACTTAGGAAAAGAAGAAGTCAAATTGTCCCTCTTTGCAGATGACATGATTGTATATTTAGAAAACCCCATTGTCTCAGCCCCAAATCTCCTTAAGCTGATAAGCAACTTCAGCAAAGTCTCAGGATACAAAATCAATGTGCAAAAATCACAAGCGTTCTTATACACCTGTAACAGACAAACAGAGACCCAAATCATGAATGAACTCCCATTCACAATAGCTTCAAAGATAATAAAATACCTAGGAATCCAACTTACAAGGGATGTAAAGGACCTCTTCAAGGAGAACTACAAACCACTGCTCAGTGAAATCAAAGAGGACACAAACAAATGTAAGAACATACCATGCTCATGGATAGGAAGAATCAATATCATGAAAATGTTCATATTGCCTAAGGTAATTTATAGATTCAATGCCATCCCCATCAAGCTACCAATGACTTTGTTCACAGAATTGGAAAAAACTGCTTTAAAGTTCATATGGAACCAAAAAAGAGCCCGCATCTCCAAGACAATCCTAAGTCAAAAGAACAAAGCTGGAGGCATCATGCTACCTGACTTCAAACTATACTACAAGGCTACAGTAACCAAAACAGCATGGTACTGGTACCAAAACAGGCATATAGACCAATGGAACAGAAAAGAGTCCTCAGAAATAATACCACACATCTACAGCTATCTGATCTTTGACAAACCTGAGAAAAACAAGAAATGGGGAAAGGATTCTCTATTTAATAAAGGTGCTGGGAAAATTGACTAGCCATAAATAGAAAGCTGAAACTGGATCCTTTCCTTACTCCTTATATGAAAATTAATTCAAGAGGGATTAGAGACTTAAATGTTAGACCTAATACCATAAAAACCTTAGAAGAAAACTTAGGCAATACCATTCAGGACATAGGTATGGGCAAGGAGTTCATGTCTAAAACACCAAAAGCAATGGCAACAAAAGCCAAAATTGACAAATGGGATCTAATTAAACTAAAGAGCTTCTGCACAGCAAAAGAAACTACCATCAGAGTGAACAGGCAACCTACAGAATGGGAGAACATTTTTGCAATGTACTCATCTGACAAAGGGCTAATATCCAGAACTTACAAAGAACTCAAACAAATTTACAAGAAAAAAACAACCCCATCAAAAAGTGGGCAAAGGATATGAACAGACATTTCTCAAAAGAAGACATTCATACAGCCAACAGACACATGAAAAAATGCTCATCATCACTGGCCATCAGAGAAATGCAAATCAAAACCACAATGAGATACCATCTCACACCAGTTAGAATGGCAATCATTAAAAAGTCAGGAAACAACAGGTGCTGGAGAGGATGTGGAGAAATAGGAACACTTTTACACTGTTGGTGGGATTGTAAACTAGTTCAACCATTATGGAAAACAGTATGGCGATTCCTCAAGGATCTAGAACTAGAAGTACTATATGACCCAGCCATCCCATTACTGGGTATATACCCAAAGGATTATAAATCATGCTGCTATAAAGACACATGCACACGTATATTTATTGCGGCACTATTCACAATAGCAAAGACTTGGAATCAACCCAAATGTCCATCAGTGACAGACTGGATTAAGAAAATGTGGCACATATACACCATGGAATACTATGCAGCCATAAAAAAGGATGAGTTTGTGTCCTTTGTAGGGACATGGATGCAGCTGGAAACCATCATTCTCAGCAAACTATCACAAAGACAGAAAACCAAACACTGCATGTTCTCACTCATAGGTGGGAATTGAACAATGAGATCACTTGGTCTTGGGAAGGGGAACATCACAAACCAGGGCCTATGATAGGGAGGGGGGAGGGGGGAGGGGGGAGGTATTGCATTGGGAGTTATACCTGATGTAAATGACGAGTTGATGGGTGCTGACGAGTTGATGGGTGCAGCACACCAACATGGCACAAGTATGCATATGTAACAAACCTGCACGTTATGCACATGTACCCTAGAACTTAAAGTATAATTAAAAAAAAAAAAAAAGAATTCTGGTGGAAGAAATGCCTGGCCAATCTAGCATTTTAATGGGAGAGACACCTGTCTGAACTTATTCATTCTAACAAGAGACACACCTGGCTGATCATATTCTTTCTCATGAAAGAAACACCTGGCCGACCTCAGACACTCTATGGTGAGAGTCTCATGGCTGACCACATGCATTCTAATAGAAGAGACACATGGCTGACCTCAAGAATTCCACTGGGGACACACTGTTCCAAGACGGCTGAATAGGAACAGCTGCGGTCTGCAGCTCCTAGTGTGATTGACACAGAAGACAAGTGATCTCTGCATTTCCAACTGAGATACTTGGTTCATTTCACTGAGACTGGTGGCTACAGCCTACGGAGAGCAAGCAGAAGCAGGGTGGGGCATCATCTCACTCACGAAATACAAGGGGCTGGGGGATTTCCCTTTCCTAGCCAAGGGAAGCCATGACAGACCATAGCGGCAAAATTGGGACACTGCCACCTAAATACTGTGCTTTTCCAACAGTCTTAGCAAACGACACACCTGGATATTACATCCTGTGCCTGGCTCAGGAGGTCCCACACCCAAGGAGCCTTGCTCACTGCTAGCACAGGAGTCCCAGATCGAACTGCAAGGTGGCAAGCCTGGCTGGGGGAGGGGCTTCCACCATTGCTGAGGCTTGAGTAGGTAAACAAAGCAGATGAGAGGCTCAAAATGGGTGAAGCCCACCACAGCTCAGTGAGGCCCGCCTGCCTCTGTAGACTCCTGGGGGCAGAGCATAGCTGAACAAAAGGCAGTAGAAACTTCTGCAGACTTAAACATCACTGTCTGACAGCTCTGAAGAGAGCAGTGGTTCTCCCATCATGGTGTTTGAGCTCTGAGAATGGACAGACTGCCTCCTCAAGTGGGTCCCTGACCCCCATATAGCCTAACGTGGAGACACCTCCCAGTAGGGGCCAACTGACACCTCATACAGCTGGGTGCCCCTCTGGGATGAAGCTTCCAGAGCGAGGATCAGGCAGCAATATTTGCTGTTCTGCAGCCTCCACTGGTGATACCCAGAAAAACAGCATCTGGAGTGGACCTCCAGCATACTCCAATAGACCTACAGCTGAGGGACCTGACTATTAGAAGGAAAACTAGCAAACAGAAAGGAATAGTATCAACATCAACAAAAAGGACATCCACACCAAAACCCCATCTGTTGGTCACCATCATCAAAGACCAAAGGTAGATAAAACCACAAAGATGGGGAGAAACTCCAGAAGAAAAGCTGAAAATTCTAAAAACCAGAGCACCCCTTCTCCAAAGGATTGCAGCTGCTCACCAGAAATGGAACAAAGCTGGACAGAAAATGACTTTGATGAGTTGACAGAAGTAGGCTTCAGAAAGTCAGTAATAACAAACTTATCTGAGCTAAAGGAGGATGTTTGAACCTATCACAAGGAAGCTAAAAACCTTGAAAAAAGATTAGATGAATGGCTAACTAGAATAAACAGTGTAGAGAAGACCTTAAATGACCTGATGGAGCTGAAAACCATGGCATGAGAACTACGTGACTCATGCACAAGTTTCAGTAGCCAATTCTATCAAGTGGAAGAAAGGGTATCAGTGATTGAAGATCAAATTAATTAAATGAAGTGAGTTTAGAGAAAAAAGAGCAAAAAGAAATGAACAAGCCTCCAAGAAATATGAACTATGTGAAAAGACCAAATCTGCGTTTGATTGGTGTACCTGAAAGTGACAGGGAGAATGGAACCAAGCTGGAAAATATTCTTCAGGATATCATCCAGGAGAACTTCCCCAACCTAGCAAGGCAGACCAACATTAAATTCAGGAAATACAGAGAACGACACAAAGATACACCTCGAGAAGAGCAACCCCAAGACACATAATTGTCAGATTCATGAAGGTTGAAATGAAGGAAAAAATGTTAATGACAGTCAGAGAGAAAGGTTTGTTTACCCACAAAGGGAAGCCCATCAGACTAACAGCAGATCTCTCAGCAGAAACTCTACAAGCCATAAGAGAGTGGGGGCCAATATTCAACATTATTAAAGAAAAGAATTTTAAACCCAGAATTTCATATCCAGCCAAACTAAGCTTCATAAGTGAAGGATAAATAAAATCCTTTACAGACAAACAAATACTGAGCAATTTTGTCACCACCAGGCCTGCCTTACAAGAGACCCTGAAGGAAGCACTAAACATAGAAAGAATCAAATGGTACCAGCCAATGGAAAAACATGCCAAAATGTAAAAACCATCTGTGCTAGGAAGAAATTGCATCAACTAATGGGCAAAATAACCAGCTAACATCATAATGACAGGATCAAATTCACACATAACAATATTAACCTTAAATGTAAATGGGCTAAATGTCCCAATTAAAAGACACAGACTGGCAAATTGGGTAAAGAGTCAAGACCCATCGGTGTGCTGTATTCAGGAGACCTATCTCACGTGCAGAGACACACATAGGCTCGAAATAAAGTTGTGGAGGAATATATACCAAGCAAATGGAAAGCCAAAAATAAACAAAAAACAAAAACAAACAAACAAAAAACCCCACAGGTTGCAATCCTAGTCTCTGATAAAACAGACTTTAAACTAACAAAGATCAAAAAAGACAAACAAGGCCGTTACATAATGGTAAAGGGATCAATTCAACAAGAAGAGTTAACTATCCTATATGTGCACCTAAAACGGGAGCACCCAGATTCATAAAGCAAGTCCTTAGAGCACTACAAAGAGACTCAGACTCCCATACAATAATAATAGGAGACTTTAACACCCCACTGTCAATATTAGACAGATCAACAAGATAGAAAGTTAACAAGGATATCCAGGACTTGAACTCAGCTCTGCACCAAGCACACCTAATAAACATCTACAGAACTCTCCACCCCAAATCAACAGAATATACATCCTTCTCAGCACTACATCGCACTTATTTCAAAATTGACCACATAGTTGGAAGTAAAGCACTCCTCAGCAAATGTACAAGAACAGAAATCACAACAAACTGTCTCTCAGACCACAGTGCAATCAAATTAGAGCTCAGGATTAAGAAACTCAATCAAAACCGCTCAACTACATGGAAACTGCACAACCGGCTCCTGAATGACTGCTAGGTAAATAACGAAATGAAGGCAGAAATAAAGATGTTCTTTGAAACCAATAAGAACAAAGATACAACATACAAGAATCTCTGGGGCACATTCAGAGCAGTGTGTAGAGGGAAATTTATAGCACTAAATGCCTACAAGAGAAAGCAGGAAAGATCTAAAATTGACACCCTAACATCACAATTAAAATAACCAGAGAAGCAAGAGCAAACAAATTCAAAAGCTAGCAGAAGGCAAGAAATAATTAAGATCAGAGGAGAACTGAAGGAGATAGACACACAAATACCCTTCAAAAAAATCAATAAATCCAGAAGTTGGTTTTTTGAAAAGATCAACAAAATTGATAGACCACTAGCAAGACTAATAAAGAAGAAAAGAAAGAAGAATAAAATAGACACAATAAAAAATGATAAAGGGGATATCACCACCAATCCCACAGAAATACAAACTACCTTCAGAGAATACTACAAACACCTCTATGCAAATAAACTAGAAAATCTAGAAGAAATGGATAAATTCCTGGACACATACCCTCCCAAGACTAAACCAGGAAGAAGTTGAATCACTGAATAAACTAATAACAGATTCTGAAATTGAGGCAACAATTAATAACCTACCAACCAAAAAAAAAAAAAAAAAGTCCAGGACCAGATGGATTCACAGCCAAATTCTACCAGAGGTACAAGGAGGAGGTGATTCCTTCTGAAATCATTCCAATCAATAGAAAAAGAGGGAATCCTCCCTAACTCATTTTATGAGGCCAGCATCATCCTGATACCAAAGTCTTGCAGAGACACAACAAAAAAGATAATTTTAGACCAACATCCCTGATGAACATGGATGCAAAAATTCTCAATAAACTACTGGCAAACCAAATTCAGCAGCACATGGAAAAGCTTATCCACCAAGATCAAGTTGGCTTCATCCCTGGGATGCAAGGCTGGCTCAACATACGCAAACAAATGAACATAATCCATCACATAAACAGAACCAAAGACAAAAATCACATGATTTTCTCAATATATGCAGAAAAGGCCCTTGAAAAAATTCAACAGCCCTTCACGCTAAAAACTCCCAATAAAGTAGGTATTGATGGAATGTATCTGAAAATAATAAGAGCTATTTATGACACACCCACAGCCAGTATCATACTGAATGGGCAAAAACTGGAAGCATTCCCTTTGAAAACTGGCACAAGACAGGGATGCCCTCTCTCACCACTCCTATTCAACATAGTGCTGGAAGTTCTGGCCAGGGTGATCGGGCAAGAGACAGAAATAAAGGGTATTCAATAAGGAAAAGAGGAAGTCAAATTGTCCCTGTTTGCAGATGACATGATTGTATATTTAGAAAGTCCCATCATCTCAGTCCAAAACCTCCTTAAGCTGATAAGCAACTTCAGCAAAGTCTCAGGATACAAAATTAATGTGCAAAAATCACAAGCATTCTTACACACTGGTAACAGACAAACAGAACCAAATCATGAATGAACTCCCATTCGTAATTGCTACAAAGAGAATAAAACACCTAGGAGTCCAACCTACAGGGGATGTGAAGGACCTCTTCAAGAAGAACTACAAACCACTGCTCAACAAAATAAAAGAGAACACAAACAAATGGAAGGACATTCCATGCTCATGGATAGGAAGAATCAATATCGTGAAAACGGCCACATTGCCCAAGGTGATTTATAGGTTCAATGCCTCCCCCATCAAGCTACCAATGACTTTCTTCACAGAATTGGAAAAACCTACTTTAAAGTTCATATGGAACCAAAAAAAGAGCCTGCATTGCCAAGACAATCCTAAACCAAAAGAACAAAGCTAGAGGCATCACACTACCTGACTTCAAACTGTGCTATAAGGTTACAGTAACCAAAACGCATGGTTCTGGTAAGAAAACAGAGATATACACCAATGGAACAGAACAGAGGCCTCAGAAATAACACTACACATCTACAATCATCTGATCTTTGACAAACTTGACAAAAACAAGACATGGGAAAAGGATTTCCTGTTTAATAAATGGTGCTGGGAAAACTGGCTAGCCATATGTAGAAAGCTGAAAGTGGATCCCTTCCTTACATTTTATACAAAAATTAATTCTAGATGGATTAAAGACTTAAATGTTAGACCTAAAACCATAAAAAATCCCTAGAAGAAAACCTAGGCAATACCATTCAAGACATGGGCATGGACAAGGACTTCATGACTAAAACACCAAAAGCAATGGCAACAAAAGCCAAAATAGACAAATGGGATCTAACTAAACTAAAGAGCTTCTGCACCACAAAAGAAACTACCATCAGAGTGAACAGCCAACCTACAGAATGGGAGAAACTTTTTGCAATCTACCCATCTGACAAAGGGCTAACATCCAGAATCTACAAAGAACTTAAACAAATTCACAAGAAAAAAACAAACAACCCCATCAAAAATTGGACAAAGGATATGAACAGATACTTTTCAAAAGAAGACATGTATGCAGCCAATAGACACATGAAAAAATGCTCATCATCACTGGCCATCAGAGAAATGTAACTCAAAACCACAATGAGATACCATCTCACACCAGTTACAATGGTGATCATTAAAAAGTCAGGAAACAACAGGAGCTGGAGAGGATGTGGAGAAATAGGAACACTTTTACATTGTTGGTGGAAGTGTAAACTAGTTCAACCATTGCAGAAGACAGTGTGGTGATTCCTCAAGGATCTAGAACTAGAAATACCATTTGACCCAGCCATCCCATTACTGGGTATATATCCAAAGGATTTTAAATCATGCTACTATAAAGACACATGCACACATATATTTATTGCGGCACTATTCACAATAGCAAAGACTAGGAGCCAAACCAAATGTCCATCAGTGATAGACCGTATTAAGAAAATGA
Organism: Macaca nemestrina; assembly: GCF_043159975.1. Classification (NCBI taxonomy): domain Eukaryota; kingdom Metazoa; phylum Chordata; class Mammalia; order Primates; family Cercopithecidae; genus Macaca; species Macaca nemestrina. The sequence goes on from NC_092144.1 coordinate 37,272,107, forward strand.
GGCACATATACACCATGGAATACTGTGCAGCCATAAAAAAGGATGAGTTCATGTCCTTTGTAGAGACATGGATGAAGCTGGAAACCATCATTCTCAGCAAACTATCACAAAGACAGAAAACCAAACACTGCATATTCTCACTCATAGGTGGGAATAGAACAATGAGAACACTCGAACACAGGGCAGGGAACATCACACACCGGGGCCAGTGGGGTTTGGGGAAGGGATAGCATTAGGAGGAATACCTAATATAAATGCCAAGTTAATATGTGCAGCAAACCAACACGGCACATGTATACGTATGAAACTAATCTGCACGTTTTGCAAAAGTACTCTAGAACTTAAAGTATAATTTTAAAAAAGAGAGAAAAAAAGAAAGTTATTCTGAAAAAAAAAGAAATTCTACTGGGAGAGACTTGTGGCCTAACACGAACATTCTAATGGGAGAGACACCCGGCCAAATGCAGTCATTCTAACAGGGGAGACACCTAACTGAACTCAGGCATTCTAAAGGGAGAAAAATCGGCCAGCCACATTCATTCTAACAGGAGTGACACCTGGCCGACCTCAGGCCAGGAGAGAGACCTGGGAGAGAGACACTTGGCCTACCCCATTTATTCTAAACAGAAAGACACATGGCAGACCTTAGGAATTTTAACAAAGGGGACACCTGGCCTACCTCAGGCATTATAACAAGAGAGACTCCTGGCTGACCTCATGCATTCTAATGAGAGTGACACCTGGCTGACCTCATTCATTTTACCCGGAGAGACTCCTGGCCGAATTCAGGCATTCTAATGGAAAGACATCTTGCTGCTCTCAGGCATTCTAATGGGAGAGACAGCTGGCAGACTTCATTCATTCTAACAGGAGAGACACCTGGCCAACCACAAGCATTCTAAGGGGAGAGACACCTGGCCGACATCAGGCATTTTAACAAGAGAGAACCCTTGCCAACCTGAGGCATTCTAAGAGGAGGGTCTCCTGGCTGTACTCAGGCATTCTGATTGGAGAGATTCCTGGCCGATCTCAGGAATTCTAATAGGAGAGACACCAGGCTGACCTCATTCATTCTAATGGCATTGACTCCTGTCCAACCTCAGGCATTCTAACAGAGAAACCTGGGAGACCACAGGCATTCTAAGGGAAGAGTCACTTGGCCAACCTCATTCATTCTAACGGGAGACATACCTTGTCAACCTCATGTATTCTAACTGTAGAGACATTTGGCCGACTTCAGGCATTCTAAGGGGAGAGCCTCCTGGCCAACCTCAGGCATTCTATGGGAAGAGACCCCTGGCAGAACTCAGGCATTCTAATAGAAGAGACTCCTTGTTGACCTCAGGCATTCTAAAAGGAGAGTCTCCTGGTTGTCCTCAGGCACTCTAATGGGAGAGACTCCTGGCCGACCTCAGGCATTCTAAGGGGGAGAGACACTAGGTTGACCTCAGACATTCTAATGGGGGAGACATCTTGCCATCTTCAGGCCTTTTAAGGATAGAGGTATCTGTATGACTTCACCCTTTCTGAGGGGAGAGACTCCTGGACAACCACAGTCTTTCTAACGGGAGAGACTCCTGGCTGACCTCATTCTAACAGAAGATACACCTGGCCGACCTCAGGCATTCTAAGTGGAGAGACTCCTGGCTGACCTCAGACATTCTAAGGGGAGAGTCTCCTGGGCGACCTCAGTCATTCTGAGTGGAGAGACACCTGACTGACGTCAGACATTCTAAGGGGTGAGACACCTGGCTGATCTCAAGCATTCTAATGGGAGAGACACCCTGGCCAACTTCATTCATTTTACCAGAAGACACCTGGTTGACCTGAGGCATTCAAAGAAGAGAGACACATTGTTGAGCTCATTCATACTAAGAGGAGAGTTTCCTGGCCTACCTCAAGCATTCTAAGGGGAGAGTCTCATAGCCAACCTCAGGTATTCAAAGGGGAGTGACTCCTGGCAGACTCAGGCATTCTAACAAATGAGACACTTGACAGACAAAATTCTTTCTAATGGGAGAGACAACTGGTGGTTCTCAGGCTTTCTAACAAGAGAGACACCTGGCCAACCTCAGGCAATCTAATGGGAGAGACTTCCTGCTGATTTCAGGCATTCTAAAGGGAGATAATCCTGGCTGACCTCAGGCATTCTAAGGGAAGAGACACCTGGCAGACCTCGGGCATTGTAGTGGAAGAGACACCTGGCCAACCTCAGGCATTCTAAGGGGAGGGACTCCTGGCCAATCTCAGGCATTCTGAGTGGAGAGTCTCCTGGCTGACCTCAAGAATTAAGTGGAGAAACACCTGCCCTACATTTGGCATTCTAAAGGGAGAGACTCCTGGCCAACCTCAGGCATTCTAACGGTAGAGACTCCTGGCTGACCTGAGACATTCTGAGAGAAGAGACTCCTGGCCGAGCTCAGGCATTCTAAGGGGAGAGACTCCTGGCCGACCTCAGGTATTCTGAGTGGAGAGACACCTGTCTTATATTAGGCATTCTAAGGGGAGAATCTCCTGGTCAATCTCAGGCATTCTAATGGTAGAGACTCCTGGCTAACCTGAGGCATCCTGAAGGGAGAGACTCCTGGCCGACCTCAGACATTCTAAGAGGAGAGTTTCCTGGCTGATCTGATTTATTCTGATGGGAGAGACACCTGTCTGACCACAGATATTCTAAGGGGAGAAACACTGGCCAAATGCAGGCATTCTAATGAGAAAGATACCTGACCAACTTCAGGCATTCAATGGGAGAGTCTCCTGGTGGACCTCATTCATTTTGATGGGAGAGACACCAGGCCAACCTCATTTATCTTAATGGTAGACACCTGTCTGACCTTCAGCATTCTAATGAGAAAGACATCTGGCCAACTTCAGGCATTCAATGGGAGAGTCTCCTGGTGGACCTCATTCATTTTGATGGGAGAGACACCAGGCCGACCTCATTTATCTTAATGGTAGACACCTGTCTGATCTTCAGCATTCTAATGACAAAGACACCTGGCCAACTTCAGGCATTCAATGGGAGAGTCTCCTGGTGGACCTCATTCATTTTGATGGGAGAGACACCAGGCCGACCTCATTTATCTTAAAGGTAGACACCTGTCTGACCCTCATCATTCTAACAGGAGAGACTCCTGGCTGACCTCCAGCATTCTAACATGAGAGAATCCTGGCCAACCTCAGGCATTCTAAGAGGAGAGTTTCCTGGCTGATCTGATTCATTCTGATGGGAGACACCTGTCTGACCACAGATATTCTAAGGGGAGAAACACTGGCCAAATGCAGGCATTCTAATGAGAAAGACACCTGACCAACTTCAGACATTCAATGGGAGAGTCTCCTGGTGGACCTCATTCATTTTGGTGGGAGAGACACCAGGCCGACCTCATTTATCTTAAAGGTAGACACCTGTCTGATCTTCATCATTCTAACAGGAGAGACTCCTGGCTGACCTCCAACATTCTAACATGAGAGACACCTGGCCGACCTCAGTCATTCTAAGGGGAGTGTCTCCTGGACGATCACAGCGATTCTATGGACAGAGACACCTGGTCTACCACAGGGATTCTAACAAGAGAAACAACTAGCCAACCTCAGGCTTTCTAACAGAGACTCTTGGCCAACATCAGACATTCTAAAGATTGAGACTACTGGCCAACCTCGGGCTTTCTAATGGAGGAGAAATGTGGCAGACCTAAGGCATTCTAACGTGAGAGTCTTCTGGATGACCTCAGGCATTCCAAGGGGAGAGACACCTGGCCAACCTCAGGCATTATAATGGGGAGGACTCCTGGTCTAACTGAGGGATTCTAATGGGAGAGACACCTGGCTGATCTCCATCATTCTAAAGGGAGGAACTCCTGGCTGACATCAGGCATTCTGAGGGGAGAGTCTCCTGTCCAAATTCAGGCATTCTGAGTGGATAGACACCTGACCAACATCAGGCATCCTAAGGATAGATATACCTAGACCACAAGCATTCTAAAGGGAGAGACACCTGGCCTTATTCATTGTAATGGGAGAGAAACCTCGCTGACTTCATTCATTGTAATGGGAGAGACAATTGACTAACCGCAGGCAATTTTAATGGAGAGACATCTGGCTGACCTCAGGCATTCTAAGGGGACAGGCACCTGACATACCTCATTCATCCTAATGGAATTGACAGCTGTCTGGCCTCAGGCATTCTAACAGGAGAGAAACCAGGCCAACCTCAGGAATTCTAAGGGGAAAGACACGTGGCCAACCTCAGGCATTCTAACAGGTGAGACACCTGGCCCTCCAAAGGCACTGTAATTATACAGACACTTGGCCAACCTCAGGTTTTCTAAGGGGAGAGACACCTGGATGGCCTCATTCATTCCAATGGGGTGACACCTGGCCTACTTTAGGCATTCTAAAAAGAGAGTCTCCGTGCTGACCTCAGGCATTCTATGGAGAGAAACACCTCGCCATCCTCAGGCATTCTAACTGAAGAGACTCCTGGACAACTTCAGGCATTCTAAGGGGAGAGACACCTGGTTGGCCTCAGTCATTTTAATGGGGGAGAAATGTGGCCGACCTCAGGCATTCTAATGTGAAAGTCTTCTGACCTTAGGCATTCAAAGGGAAGTGACACCTGGCCGATCTCAGGCATTGTACAGGGATAGACTCCTGGCCAAACTCAGGGATTCTAATGGGAGAGACACCTGATCAATCTCTGGCATTGTCTGAGGTCAACTTGGCAGCTGTCACCTTGCCATGTCTGAGGTCAAACAGATGGCCTCTGCCTTGCAAAGTCTCTCCACTTGCCAAGTCTGAAGTTGACAAGACAGCTCTCACCTTGCAATGTGTGAGGTTGACCAGTTGGCTCTCGCCTAGCCATCTCTAAGATTGACCAGAAGGCTGTCACCTTGCTATGTCTGAGGGTGACCAGACCTTTCACGTCTGAGGTCGACCAAAGGACTTTTGCCTTGCCATGTCTGTGGTAGAGCAGACAGCTCTTGCCTTATGTCTGATGTCGACCAGGTGACTCTCATCTACCCATGTCTGAGGTCGACCATGATGGCATTCAGCTAGCCATGTCTGAGATCAACCAGACAGCTCTCCCCTAGCCATTTCTGATCTCAACCAGACGGCTCTCACTTTGCCATGTCTGAGATTGACCACATGGTTCTCACCATGCCATGTCTGAAGTCGACCAGATGGCTCTTGCTTTGTCATATCTGAGGTTGACCAGATGGCTCTCGCCTTGCCATGTGTGAAGTTGACCTGTTGGCTCTCACTTTGCCATGTCTGGGGTCGACCAGGTGGCTATCTCTTTGCTATCCTAATGTTGACCAGATGTCTCTGGTCGTCCCAGGTCTGAGGTCAACCAGAAGGCTCTTGACTGTAACAATACCATGGATGTCCAGTAGGAGGCTGCAATCATAATTTACTGAGGCCTCCATTTCCCCAGTTTCACCAGAATAGTCATCCCATCTCAGACTCCCAAGTGCCTGGGACTACTCGCACCATTTTGTTTGTTTGTTTGTTTTTTCCTCCATCTGCACTTGTGGGATGCCAGAGCCACGTGTGCTTTCATTTGCTTCACCTCAGACTTGCCTCTGTCCCTGTTTGCATGTGTCACAGAAAGCAGTGTCAGGACGAAGGAACCCCCGGGGTTTGGAGACCGGGGCAGGTCATTACTCTGCCCAGGGAAGAGGGAGGCAGTGGGCTCACAGGTCAGTGAATTTTCTGCTGATACCACGCCTTGAGGCCCATGGGACCCTTCTGTGCCCCAGCAAAGCCCTCCCCACCTCACCAAATTGTAACTACATCCCTGCTCACCAGTAGGATCCCAAATCGGATCCAAAGAGGAGTCCGGAGATCCCAGCGGTACCCTGAAGCTCCACCTCCACTGGGAACCAAACCTGAAGACGGCTCAAGGAGGTCCTGGGGACAAGACTCCTAGAGGTCCCGCCCTGGGTCACGCGCACCCCCTCGCCCACACCTCACCCTACCCACCGCCGCAGATGCACTCCCCGCCACCACCGCCGCCACCATTTATTAAAAGGGCCCTATCCTAAAATCTCCAGGAACAGAACACGAGTGGTCCTTGCCAATGCGCATGCGCAAGTCGAGAGCTGGTTTTCATGTCCCAGTGAACCCCCACTGTTGCCTAAGGAATGGGTCCCTGAGACTTGGCAAAGCAGGAGCCCTCCGTGGCAGCACGTGGGTGTGGAGGCTTTAGCCTGGCCTCTCCAGGGGGTCGACAGGATAGTCTCCGGATGCCAGGAGTCAGGGAGGGCTAACCAGGACAAAGGAACCTCAGGTGGAGACCAGGGGAAGCAGCATGGGATCCCAGCCTCAGGCCAGCCCAGACGGTGTGCGAGTGTCCCCAAAAGTCATGTCCCCTGTGATCTTGAGGACAGGCCTGCCTGTGTGCCCATGGGCTGCCCTCTTACCCGAGGGTTGTTCTCATGAAGAGCAGAACCTGGCAGCCTCAGGGGCTGCTTGGGGGTGAGTGTTTCTGTGCCACTGCTGTATGTTTGTGCGTGTATGTCTTTCTTTCTCTCCTCTCTCTCTTTGTCTGTTTCTCTCTCTGTTTCTGCCTCGCCTTCTCTTTCTCTGTCTCTGTGTGTGTGTGTGCCCCTGTGCATGTGTGCGTTGGGACGAATGTGTCCTGTGTGCTGGAAGGCAGTTTCTTGCATGTTGACCTGTCTTTGATGAGCCTCTTTCTGCATCTCTGCCTGGGTTATGTGGCCGGTTGTCAGTCGTTTCCCAGGGGTTCCAGTTTGGGTTTGTGAAGGCCTCAGTGATGTGGGGAGCTGCATCAGATGTGTAGGGATAGAAATCTCTTCCCCATCTAGAGCGGTCTCTTTTCTAGGATGAAGACGACCACACTAAACCCAAAGACAAAAGCTTCACAGGTAGCTCATTGTCCTCTTGTGGGAGGGGTCCAGACCCACGTCAGTGAAGACAGTTCTAACTCCTCCGGTGCTTCCCTCTCCTTGAGAAATGTAGCCACACTGAGACACAGGGTTGGGGAAGAAACTGGGAATGGGAAGTGACAAGGGTCAGTGAAACGCTGGCCTTTCTGGCCAAGTCACCTATTTGGCAGTCCTTGACAGATGCCCATGGCAGTGGCATTGTGCTGTATCCTGCCTGGGCTCTGGCCTCTGCTCTGCCCTCCCTCTTGCTCTGTCTGCCATGTTTCTGAGGGGCCTAGATGTTTCTTGGTCTGTCTCAGTGTCTTCAACAAGGAAGACTTTGGGGTTCATCAGGGAGAAACTTCATGAGAATCCATTTCCTAAGTGTTTCCCTCTCCAAATCTATGTCTGGATGATTGGGCATGTGTGACATTCCTGGAGCTGTGGGTTTCCATACCTGTCTCAAACAGGGAAGCTCCCTTGGTCTCCATGTTCCACCAGATAGCTGCGTGGTTCATCTAGGATAAGCAGTAGGTGACCTGAGGCAGGCCTTTGCCTTCTCAGACAGGAGGTGTTGCATTTCATCTGCACTTCCTTCCTGTCTCCTTCTTGAGGGACATCTGGTTCCTCTACTCCTGGGTAGGACTGCCTCCCAGCACTGAATCTTTTGAATGCCATGGATATCAGGGAGACAAAGTGACTGACTTTTGGCTGGGTGCAGGGGAGGTTGCATCAGTGGTACCTACCTATTGGAGGGGTGAGGGTGGGGTGTCCTTTACAGAAATCTCGTGGCTCCTCAGCCAGGCATCCCTGAATGTGGCTTGGACTCCAGCACAGATCTTCTCCTGGTTCCCAGGTGTGCTTTGATTTTCCTTGACTTTCTTGGGGAGGTCTCCAGTGCCCACTGGGCCCCTGCCTGGATATCACTGTAGGTCTTGCCATCACCCCATATGGCCTCAGAGGCACACTCTATCTGCCCTAGTGGGATGCCAGTGCCACATATGCTTTCACTTGCTTCACCTCGGACGCACCCTTGTCCCTGTTTGCACATTTACCAGAAAGCAATGTAGGGAGCAGGAGCCCCCGGGCTTTGAAGGTCATGGCAGGCCACTTCTCCGACCAGGGAGGAGGGAGGCAGGGGCTCATAGATCAGTGATTTTTCTGCTGACACAATACCTTGACGCCCCTGAGACCCTTCTGTGCCACAGGGAGTCCCTCCATGCCACACCAGATTGTAACCCCATCTCTGTTCACCTGGTGGGATCCCGAATTGTATCAGAAGAGAAGTCCCAGGAGGCGCCCTGAAGGTCCACCTCCACCAAAAACAGAACCGGAAGATGGACCAAGGAAGTCTGAGGATAGGACTCTTAGGGTTCTGGCCCTGGGTTGCGCGCATCCCTCCTGTGCCTCCCCCTACCTGCCCCTGCATCTGCGGCCACCACCACCGCCACATACCCCCGCCACCACCTCTATTTTTTAAAGGGGCCACATCCTGACTTCCAGGACCCAAACATGAATTGACTTTATCAGTGTGCATGCACAAGGTGAGAGCCCGTGCTCACCTCACAGTGACCCCCACTGTCGCTGGGGGCATGGGTCCCTGAGGCTTGGTGAAGCAGGAGCCCTCCATGGCAACGCGTTGGTGTCAGGGACTCGGCCTGCCATTTCCAGGGGTTCAACACGATGGTCTCCGGATGCCAGAAGTCGCGGAAGGCCAACAAGGAGGAAGAAACCCAGGCAAATTCCAGGGGAAGCAGCGCATGATACCAGCCTCAGGCCTGCCCAGACAGAGTGCGCGTGAGTGTTCCTAAATGTCGTGCCCCCTGTGATCTCCAGGACAGGCCTGCTTGTGTGCCCATGGGCTACTCTCTTACCAGAGGATCATTCTCATGGAGAGCAGAACCCAGTAGCCTCAGGGGCTACCTGGGAGTGGATGTTTCTGTGCCACTGCTGTATGTCTCTCTGTGTGTATGTGTCTCTTTCTCTCCTCTCTCTCTGTCTCTCTCTCTGCTTCTGTCCTGCTTTCTCTTTCTCTGTCTCTGGGTATGTATCCCCCGTGTGTGTGTGTGTGTGTTGGGACAAATGTGCCCTGTGCTTTGGAGGGTGGTTCCTTTCATGTCAGCCTGCCTTTGGTGAGTCTCTTTCTGTGTCTCTGCCTGGTTGTGTGGCTGGTTGTCAGTCATGTTCCCTGCAGTTCCAGTCTGGGTTTGTTAAGGTCTCGGTGAAGTGGGGAGCTGCATTGGACCTGCAGGGGTGGAAATCTCCTCCGAATCCTGAGCAGCCTGTTTTCTAGGATCAAGATAACCACACCACACCCAAAGACAAAAGCCTCACAGGAGCTCATTGTCCTCCTGCAGAGGGGTGCAGACCGACATCAATGAAGACAGTTCTAACTCCTCCGGCCCTCTCCTCTCCTTCAGAAATGTAGCCACACCGAGACACAGACTTGGAGAAGAAGCTGGGAATGGGAAGTGGCAAGGATCTTTGTCACTGAAACACTGGCCTTTCTGACCAAGTCACCCATTTGGCATTCTTTGCCATATGCCTATCTCAGTGGCATTGTGCTGTATCTTGCCTGGGCTCTGGTCTCTGCTCTGTCCTCCCTCTTGCTCTGTCTGCCATGTTTCTGAGGGGCCTAGATGCTTCTTGGTCTGGCTCAATGTCTTCAACAAGGAAGACTTTGGGATCCATCATGAAGAAACTTCATGGGGATCCGTTTCATGATTGCTTCCCTCTCCAAACCTATTCCTGGATAATTGGGCAGGTATGATCTTCCTGAAGCTGTAGGCTTCCATACCTGTCTCAAACAGGGAAGCTCCCTTGGTCTCCATGTCCCACCAGATGGCTGTGTGGTTCATCTAGGATAAGCGGTAGGTCACCCGAGGGGGGCCTTTTCCCTCTCAGAAAGGTGGTGTTGCATTTCATCTGCACTTTCTGTCACCTTCTTGAGAGACATCCGTTCCCTCTGCACCTGGGTGGGACTGCCTCCCCGCACTGAATCATTTGTCTGCCATGATGTTAGGAAGCCAAAGGGACTGGCTTTTGGCTGGGTGCAGGGGAGATTGTGTCCGTAGTACCTACCAGATGGAGGGGTGGGGATGGGATGTCCTTTGCAGGAACCTCTTGGCTCCTGGAGCAAGGATCCCAGAATGTAGTTCAGACTTCAACACAGACCCTCTCCTGGTTCCCAAGTGCACTTTGATTTTTCCTTGACCTTCTTGGGGATGTCTCCAGTGACCCCTGGCACATTTCTGAACATCATTGGAGGTCATGCCATCATCCCATACAGCCTCAGAGACACATGCTCACTCCATCTGCCCATGTGGGACACCAGTACCATGTGTGCTTTCATTTGCTCCACCTCAGACTCATCTTTGTCCCTGTTTGGAGGTGTCCTGGAAAGCACTGTCAGGATGCAGGAGCCCCTAGGCTTTGGAAACCAGGACAGACCACTTCTCTGCCTAGGGAGGAGGGAGGCAGTGAACTCATAGGTCAGTGAATTTTCTGCTGACACCATGCTTTGGGGCCCATGGGACCCTTCTGTGCCCCAGCGAGGCCCTCCCGCCTTGCCAGATTGTAACCCTATCCCAGCTCACCCAATGGGATCCCAAATCGGATCTGAAGAGGAGTCGGGAGATCCCAGCAGGAACCCTGAAGCTCCACCTACACCAGGAATCGAACTGGAAGATGGCTGAAGGAGGTCCTGGGGATAAGACTCCTAGGGGTCCAGTTCTGGGTCCCACACAGCCCCCTGTCCCATGCCTCCCCCTACCCACCCCCACATCGGTGACCACCACCACCCCCCCCAGCCCCTGCAGCCAGGACACCACCATTTATGAAAGGGCTGCATCGTGACTTCCCTGAGCACAATGTGAATCGGCCCTGCCAATGCGCATATGCAAGGCGCAAACCAGTTCTGGCGTCACAGTGACCCCCATGGTCACCCACGGGATGGGTCCTGGAGGCTTGGTGACCCAGGAGCCCTTGAGGCCCATGGGACCCTTCTGTGCCCCAGTGAATCCCTTCCTTCCTCACCAGATTGTTTCCTCATCCCTGCTAAATGCTAAGCCTGAGAAAGTTTTGGAGAAATAAATACTGCGGGCGAGAGTGGTATTACCTGAAAAATCACATCCAGAGTCCTGGCTTAGGTTTAAACTTGTGTCACTCCTCAAACAATCGTGAAGTTGCATCACCACCACCAGAGTCTGCCCTGAAGGTCTGGAAAAACCGGGGCTTCCCACTATTCTGAATCACTTTATGAAACATTAATTTCAACACTTTTTTTAGTGTTAGTGAGAGGCAGCCACAAGACCAGCACTGTCATGAAACAGGCAGTCCTGTCTTGTTTGGCGTAAGTTGGGTCTTCTTGCATAGGTCCTCAACCAAGTCACACTGAAACAATTTACTTTGGAACTTTTCCGAGACACTCTGACTGGAAGTCAAAGCAGCCTGGAAATTCATCATGCTAAAGGATCCCCTCTGCTTTTGAATGTTAATGATTCTTCCCAAGTGTTCATTACTCGGAGACTTGTGCAGCCATAAAGTAACTCCGTCTTCCTTTATCACATTTGTCACATATTTAATTACCAAGTCATTATTTTCATAATCAATCAAATAAGGGATATTCTTCATTACCACCTGGGTTTTCTTATTAGAAAACAATGTCTGTTTCCTATCCCATTCCACAAATACAACACTTCCCAGCGTGCAGCTCAGTTCTCTGACCATCACTAAATCCCCCCAACAGGCCCCAGGGAATCCACACTCTCCCTGACGACAGTGACACATCTGGCCTGGACACCAACTTGGGAATTTTGATAGAAAGGGAGTACCACTTTAACCAGTGAAATGAGAGTTTAGCTGAGAAATTCTATGACACTGTGGGAAGACAGCTGTGACTATGAAGGCCTTCCTTTCTCACTAAGGATTAGAGACATACCTTAGCACACATCTGTGACAGATCCCTGTCCATCTTCCATGTCTAATCTCTTTATTCATTCTTCTGCCCTATCCCCCAGCTACAAGACCCTTGTCCCCATTAAAGCATCACTTTTTTTTCTGCCTCTGGTCTTTGTAGAAATGTTCTCATCTGGAATTCTCCATGTCTGCTCTTTGCATTGCTGGTTTCTCCCAGCCACTCGGGTCTCTGGTCAAAACTTATTTTTAGAGAGGTCTTCCCTAAATACCAAACCTGAAGTAGCACCCCAGATATAGTTCATAAAATAGCACTATTTTGAAATCTTCCCAACACATACAACATCCTGGCATTTTTTTGGATACTTATTGGTTCATTGTCATTGTGTCAAAATTAGAATTTAATCTCTATGTGAGCAGGGATTGTCTTATTCATCTCTTTATTTTTAGGACAGTTAGTGTCATGCATGGAACATAGCATGAGGTCAGTGAATATAATCCCCCTCATGTTAACCTCATGCACTGGGTCTTACATGGACTCTTATTGTGCAACCATGGAAACACAGGCAGAGCACATGTGGAGAAAGTGATACAAATGTGGACTGAACCAACTGTGATTTTATGCATCAATACAACCACCTCCATGTGCATTTGATTCTGTTTATGATTCAGTTTTAGAACAGGCAGCTTCCATTTTGAATCAACCTGACTTTTTTATCAACTCATTTAATGTATAATGTATGCATAGAAAACCATGCAGACTGCCTACATTCAAAGTATAAAATTCCATGAGCCTTGATATTTGCATATATTCAGGACACCACTGCCACAATTAAGATAAAGAAAAATGTCATCATCCCCAAAAGATTCCTCATCAAAATGGACTGTATCCATTTACAACCCATTTCTCCATATACTCTGGCCCTTAGTCTACCACTAATATTTTTTTTGACACAATAAATTCATTTTATATTTCAAGAAAACTAACATAAATGAAGTCAGAGAATAAGCATTATTTTGGGTCTAGCTTCTTCAACATAATAATATTGAAATTCATGACTGTTGCTCCATTTATAATTTAGTTTGTTTCTTGCTAGTGTTGAGTATTATTCCATTGTATACCTATGTCATTTTTAAAAATTATATGTACATTCTTCACTTTATCATCAGTTTGTTGTAGGAACAGTAATGTTCCCATATTGTTTGATTCAATCTCATTCCTAGGCAGGGTCTGTGTACCTGGAATTCAGGTGTGAGACTTCAGAGTTTTTTTTTTTTTTTTAATGTGTTGACAGCCAAGCATTGCTTGTATCTGTGGAATCTTTCCACCATATGGTTTCCTGTTCATCCCCAGAGGTGGAGAATTTTTGTTTCTATGCTTCTACCAGAAGCAGGACACAGATCTTAGTCTGTGTCTTGGGACTTTAAAGAGATTATTATCTCTCTTGGAAAGACAGGGAGGCTTAGCTTCTGGTTCTTCTGCAGATGGAATAAATTTTTGCCACTGTCCTGTGGGCTAAAGAGTTTGCTTGCCCTCTCCTAGCAACACAATGCTTTTAATTGATAGGAGAAAACAATCTGGGAAACAGGTGGGGCTTTGTATTCTCTCAGAAGCCAGAGATCTCTAGCTGTACAGTCAAGCTACCCAGGAGTTTCTCTTAGGCAAGGGCTGCCCTACCTCCAACTTTTCTCCTGAGCAAGATCGAGAGGAACAGCTTGCACATGCATTGAACTCTCCTTATGTCTGGGGTCCCCAGCTTTTCCAGACTGGCATGCTAACTCATATGGTCCTTAACAATTCATTACAATTTTAGCTGATTTCTTACTCACCTGTGTGGCAGCCATCCCTTGTCCCATATTCTGGCAGAGGTAAAACAGTCTGGTTGGCCTGTCTCTTTCTAAAAGGTCTGGCCCTTCTCTGGAATTATTTGGTAATCATAAAATCTCTACTGTCTGATGAGCTCAGTAAAATGTGTAGTTTTATAGATGAACTTGGTTTCTCTTGTTATTAGAACAGGAGTAATATTCTTTACCACTTTCTAAACTGTAAGCAGAAGAGAAAGAAGAATCTATTTTCTTTGCTTTTTAATGCTTCTACTTCTTTCCTCTTATTGTTGAACCTTGCTCCCATAGCATGACCTATGCATATATCCAAGTGTGAATCCGATCTTGAAATGATTGTGCAATTGCCATGCAATACACATAGTCTACAAATTTCATGTTTAATATTTTGGAATATTTCAGTCAGGAAAATAACATTCTAAGACATATTATGTCCATATGATTAATTATTAATCTATGTCAAGATAAAATTTTTCACAGCTTCAATATGATATGGAATTTAAACTCTAGGTAAATTTGCTAATATATGAAGAGCTCTAAAATTCAAAAAGAAAAAATAATATAAAAAGATTATCCATCAAAGAAAAAATACAAATGAGCAATACATTAAAAGTGTTCAAAATCAGCAATAATAAACACTTACAAATTGCAAGATACCAACTACGCTGATGAAATATAAAATACATATGTATAAAAGACAATACCTATAATTGAAATAAGTATCAAGAGCCCGATAATTGTATTTGTTGCTGAGAAAGTTTACAAAATTTGGGAGGTTTGTAGTGTGCATTAAGAATGCTAAATATATACATATATTTTAACCTTTTATTTTTTTTACATTTTGTTGTTTATGACAAGGAGGCTTAGTTTCCAGTTCTTCTGCAGATGAAATAAATTTTTACCACTGTCCTGCCAGCTAAAGAGTTTGCTTACTCTCTCCTAGCAACACATTGTTTTTAATTGATAGGAGAAAAACATCCATATTTTTGTATTTTTTTAATTTGCTACTAAACTTTATTTTAGTATGATATTGTTTTTATAATCTAAACATTTCTCAAGAAAACCTTTGTTTTTTTTTTAACTTATTTATTTATTTATTATTATTATTATACTTTAAGTTCTAGGGTACATGTGCATAACGTGCAGGTTTGTTACATATGTATATTTGTGCCATGTTGGTGTGCTGCACCCATCAACTCATCAGCACCCATCAACTCGTCATTTACAAAAAAAATACCTGATTTTTGTATTTTTAACAGAGACAGGGTTTCACTGTGTTAGCCAGGATGTGGAATTAATCACAGGTTGTGATTCATATTTGAATGATCATTGTATTTGAATATTTTAATTTAAATATGTCCACTTATACATTGTTTATATTAATAAAATTTTGGACAGAATTTGCATCTAACTATTTAATTGGTTCTATCATAACTTACAAATTAGAAACTTACACATTAAATATCAAAACCTAACAATTTCTATTTGGTCCAATCAGTTAAATAAAATTTAAATTTGTTGTCAATATTTGTAAAAATTACTTCCCACATAGAATTTTAGAGTGCTGGCTTTTCTTCAAAAAACAGAGAAGATCTGGGATACTCTATTTCAGTGTGAAGTAATAAGAATAAATGAATAAATTTAAAAATTAAAAACAATCATTTGGCTGCAGCTAAGTAACATCCTTTTTCTTTTAGTCTGGCCACGCATTCTCCAATTCTCTAGGACTCCCTTACTCAGTAGTGCATTGTGGCCAACTTTTTAAAAATAAATTTACCTGCTAGTATCCTGTATGCATAGGATTTATGACACTGTAATGAAATAGCCAACAGTGCATCCATAAAACTGTGCACCAGTTATTCATTAAACTATGTAAAAAATGTTACTATAAACATAATCTATTTATTTGCATGTCTCCATGTTGTTTTGTTCTGTTTTGAGATAGTTTCTCTCTGTCACTCAGGCTGTAGAGCAGTGGCACAGTTTCGGCTCACTGCAACCTCTGCCTTTCAGGTTCAAGTGATTCTCCTGCCTCAGCCTCCAGAGTAGCTGGGATTACCAGCATGTGCAACCACAACAGGCTAATTTTTTGTATTTTAGTAGAGATGGTGTTTCACTATGTTAGCCAGAATGGTCTCGATCTCCTGACCTCATGATCTGCCCACCTCAGCCTCCCAAAGTGCTGAGATTACAGGAGTTAGCCACCGTGCCTGGCCGTGTGTTTTTGAGAAAAGGTCTTGCTCTGTCACCCAGGCTGGAGCGCAGTGGCACAAACATGGCTCACTGCATTTTCAACCTCCTCAGCTCAAGCAGTCCTTCCACCTTAGCCACCTGAGTAGCTGGGAATACAGGCATGAGCTATCATGCCTGGATTATTTAATTTTATTTTTTGTAGATACAGGGTCTCACTATGTTCCCTAGGCAGATCTTGAATTCCTGGGCACAGGCAATCCTCCTGCCTTGACCTCTCAAAGTGCTGAGATTATAGGCATGAGCCACCATACCAGGCCTGTGTTATTGTTGTTTTATGCTGAATAACAAATCACAAAGTGAGTGGTTTGAAAAATTAGAAGTCTGTTATCTCCCAGGGGGCCAGGAGTCTAGGCACAGATTAACTGACCCATCTGCTGTTACATTTGGGATGATGGAGAATAAAAGCTGTCTTTTTAAAAAAATCTTATCTGCAAGGAAAACTTATTCCTAATCACTAGAGTATCATATTATTGACACAAGATTTGTTTCCATTTTAATTAGAAAACTCTAGAGGATGCTTAGACCAGTAGCAAATGGTTCTTCCTTGCTGTAGTTTGGGGGATATTGGCAGGTGGTGAGTATTATTCTATTCAGGCCTCTTGCCTAACTTGGTTTTAGAAGGCATGAGGTTCTTTATGGTTCTATGTCTGTGGGTAAGGCTGCAGATGCTGCTTATGCTAATTCTTCCTTCCTTACAAATAGCCAACTCTTTATTTTGTGCATCACCAGCTATCAACAAAGACGTTTTAGGAATTATTTTCATGTTAAAGGCAGGCTTTGTTCTAGTGTTCTACTGTGAACTATCCCAGCATTAGACCCATCAGAGGTTTGTGCGGAGAGCTCTGATGTTAGAACAGTGAGCACAGTACTCTCTGCCAATTTGCCCGTTACCTCCTCTGTCTCCCCTCTCCTGTGAGTCATCTTTGTCTTAGTAGGAACTACTGTCTGGCTTTCTCAAGAGAAAACTGAATTGCTGCTCTAATGGACTGTTCATGGATTTGAGATCTTATTGTAGTTAGGGAGGTTGATACTTTCATGGCTTCATAATTGATGCTTCAGAAAACATTCTCTCTAATTGGAAATTTTAACAATCTCCATAAAGACTGTTTTACTGTCCCTAAGGCTTTGAAATACATTCTTGTTTGGTAATCAGAATGAAAACCAAATTTTTCCAAGCACATAATTGTCTTTTTTTTTTTTTTTTTTAGACGGAGTTTTGCTCTTGTTGCCCAGGCTGGAGTGCAATGGTGCGATGTTGGCTCACTGCAACATCTGCCTCCTGGGTTCAAGCGATTCTCCTACCTCAGCCTCCTGAGTAGCTGGGATTACAGGCATGCACCACCATACCCAGCTAATTTTGTGTTTTTTAGTAGCGACAGGGTTTCCCCATGTTGATTAGGCTGGTCTCGAACTCCTGACCTCCAGTGACCTGCCTGCCTTGGCCTCCCAAAGTGCTGGGATTACAGGCATACGCCACCACACCCGGCCAATAATTGTGTTCTTGACCTTTATTTTGGGTTATAGTCTATTTATATGTTATAATCTAAATTAAATTTATTTGATTTTGTGGAAGAAGTAGAGAAAATTAGTTTACTTTTTCAATTGAGATTACTTTAAATGAAAAATCTAACAGCATTTAATTTTCACTGTTTTGTTTTCTTACCATTGTCTCTGCTCAGCCATCTTTTTAGTTATTAGATGAATTGGATAATTTTTGCATGAGAAATACTTTGACACTCACGTATATCAATGAAAGTGTGCCTCCACTTTTGGTTTTGGTTTACTACTTAAATTACTCTTGAATTATGCTGACAAGATTCATCTCAAGTTTCTCAAAGCATAATGTGAGGAGAGAAAAAATTCTACATGCTGGGGGTTTCCTTGAAGGAAATCACAAAATCCCTGATGCCTCAATGAACATGCAGACCTTACAGGCTGCCTAAGCATAGAATGTTAATTCTGAACATCTTTCTTCCAGATCTTTCCCTCCTCCCTTACATGGGGCAGATATCAGCATATAGTAATTTATTTAAAGAAGTATCTACTTACTGCTACCTCTGGATCAATGCTTGTGCTAAGCTCTGAGATTATAGGGACAAGTTAACTAGGTTCCTCCTTAAAAGAATTAAGACTTAAAGTAAAAAAAATACAACTAAGTAATAGCTTCCCTTAACTCTCTTTTGGATGGGGTGAAAGCAGCTGGTAAAGATCTTTAGCATCAGTGAGGGCACAGGTAAGCCTTCATCGCATACAGCATGTTAAGCAAGGGTCACAAATGGGGATAAATGGGTGAAGAAAATTTCAGGAAAGAAAACAGATCATAGTTTAGAGAATCTGAAAATTAGACTAACCTGGATTCAATCCTACCAGCACTGCACATTAGCTGTGTAACCAAGGAAAGGTCTTTACCATTCAACATTTGCTGGATACAAGGTTAATACAAAAAATGTAATCACTTTCCTATATGCCAGCCATAGATACCTGAAATTTGAAATTAAAACACCATACCATTTATATTAGCATCCCCAAAAATAGAATACTTAGCTAAAAATTTAACAAAGTATGTATAAGATTTATATAAGGAGAACCATAAAACTATGATTTAAAAAATCAAATAACTGAGGAAGTTGAGAGATAGTCCATGTTTATGGATAGAAAGATTCAATATCTTCAAGATGTTGGTTATTTCTAATTTGACCTATAGATTTAACACAATTAAAATAAAAATCTCAACAAGTTATTTCATGGAAATCGACAAACTGATGCTCAAGTTTGCATGAAAAGGCAAAAGACCCAGGATAACCAACATTAGAAAAAAAGAAAAGCCAGAGGACTGACACTACCCATGTTCAAGACTTACTATAAAACTACAGTAATCAAAAGAGTATGATATTAATAAAAGAACACAAAAAGAGATTAATGCAACAGGTTATAGAGCATGGATATAGACCCACATAAATATAATCAAGAAGCAAAGGTAATACAATGAGGAAAAGATGGTCTTTTCAGTAAATGACACTCAAACAACAGGATATACATATGAAAAAAATCTACAAACAGTCTTTACACTGCTTATACATTAACTCAAAATGGATCATAAGACTAAATGTAAAATGCAAAACTGTAAAACTTCTGGGAAATAGCATAGGAAAAAAAATCTACACTACTTTGGGCATGGTGATGGCTTATTAGATAAAACACCATAGGCATGACCCATAAAAGAAACAATTGATAAGCTGGGCTTCATGATAATTTAAATCTTCTGTTCTACCAAAGGTACTGTCAGTAGAAGGATAACACAAGCTACAGACTGGGAGAAACTATTTGCAAAAGATATATCTGATACAGTACTTCTACCTAATATATTTAAAAAATTAAAACTCAACTATAAGAAAAAAAGCTTAATTTAAAAACACAGGCAAAAGACCTGAACAGATACTTCATCAAAAATATATGTAGATGCCAAATAAGTACATGAAAAGATGCCCCATATAATATAATATTAGAAGATTTCAAAATAAAAGATAAATAAGATATGATTATACACAAATTACAGTGGTCCAGATTCAGAACACTGACAACGCCAAATGCTAATAAGCATGTGGAGCAACACGAACTCTCTTTTCATTGCTGATGACACAAAATGGTGCAACCACTTTTGAAGACAGTTTGACAGTTTCTTACAAAACCACACATACTCTTATCATAAAATGCAGCAGTTGTGCCCCTTAGTATTTACCCAAAGGTGTTAAAAGCTTACACCCACCCAAAAACCTATGCACAGATATTTATAGAAGCATAATTACTAAAACTTGAATGATGAATGGACATTATATCTAGACAATTAAATCTTATTCAGTTATTTAAAAAAAGAACTATCAAGACATAAAAAAACATGAAAGAAACAAATACCTGTTGCTAAATGAAAGAAGCCAATCTGAAAATGCTACATACTGTACTATTTCAACTATATGACATTCTGGAGAAGACAAAACCATAGAAACAGTGAAGCAATCAGTGATTTCCAGGGGTTGAGAGGAGGGAAGGATAAATAGGTGAAGCATAAACAATTTTTAAGACAGTACAAATATTGTAATGTGTACTATACATAAACTGTATGTGTAGTATCATACTGCATTATATTCTGTATAATAATATAATAGTGGATACATGTCGTTATACATTTGTCATTATAATGTACAACATGAAGAGTAAATTCTAATGCAAATTATGGAGTTTGGGTAATAGTAAAATGTAAATACTGACTCATTAATTGTAACAAGCCTGCCATTCTGGAGGGAAAAGCTGTGCATCTGTGAGGGAAGGGAGTATATGGGACATATCTGCACTTTCTGTTCAATTTTGCTGTAAACTTAAATGGTCCTAAAAAATAAAATCTAATTAAAAGGGAGAAAAGACATTTGAAATTTTAGACATGTAATCAAAATGCCCAACTTGTAGTGATAAAATTTTCTGTATCTTGATTGTATTAATTTTAATATTCTGGTTGTAATATTGTACTAGAATTTTACATTACTTTGCCCCAGATTTTTGAAAACAACTTCCCTGATCACATTATTATTAGCAACCTCCTCCATAGTACCTTTACTCTCTTTATAGCACTTCTTACTGTAAAAAAAGCATTCTACACTGACTTAATTATGTGCTCATTGTCTTCTTCCCCTTCATAATGTAGGCTCCACCTGAACACAAAAACAGTATTTGCACATGATAGCTGCTTGATACCTATGCAGTCAGTAAACATTTGAGTGAGCAGATTTAGTTACAGTTATGATGATAATGGTAATAAGAGGCTGAGGCAGGAGGTTCACTGGAGCCCAGGAGTTCAAGGCTGCCATGTGATAAGGCTACTTCACAGCAAAACCCTGTCTCAAAAAAAAAAAATGGTGATAATGATGATTGTGGTGCTGCTAATGATAGCGGTGGTGAATGGTGGTGGTGATGATGATATTGATGGTGATGATGTGGACTATGATGATGATAATGACGACAGTGATGGTGATAATGGTGATAGTGATGATTATAATGTTGATGATGATAGTCATGGTGATAATGATTTACAGTAAGTTTAGCTGTGGTGGGTCACATTGCTGTCCATTCTCAAAGATCAATCATAAAGCTGGTGCTTTGCCTTCTACATATCTACTGCTCCTCTATGCAATGAGGACCCCAACTTCTGTTGGAGCTGTGGCTTAGACTTATCCTGAGCTGTGGAAGTTGAATTTTCCATTGGAATCATTTCCTTGCCCCCTTGATTGGCAAGGGGTGGTCTATGGTCTTTACAGATCATCTCAAGTCTAACTCAAGATGAACTCTGCTTCTCTTCATAATCTTTTATTTAACCCACATAAAACTTTAAAGCAGGCTAGGTGCAGTGGCTCACACCTGTAATCCCAGCACTTTGGGAGGCCAAGGAGGGCAGACAACCTGAGGTCAGGAATTCAAGACCAGCCTGGCCAACCTAGTGAAATCCCATCTCTACTAAAAATACAACAATTTAGCCAAACATAGTGGTGTGTGCCTGTAATGCCAGCTACTTGGGAGGCTGAGGCAGAAGAATCACTTGAACATGGGAGGCAGAGTTTTCAGTGAGCCAAGATTGCATCATTGCACTCCAGTCTGGGTGGCAAAGTGAGACTTTGTCTCAAAAAACAAACAAAAAGCCTCTAAAGCAAAGATCTATGCATGATCCTTATTTGAAGTATTGAACTGAGACTTAGCGACATCGAGAAATAAGCTCGTTTGCCAAGATAGAAACTGGCACTAGGTGGGAAAAATATCTCACTCCAAAGTTTAGATTAACTTTTTGACACTATTTTATATGACTATTGAACCATCCACTTTATAAATAAGATCCATGGTTTGCCTTTCATGAGCTTGTGAGGAAGTTCTCTGCATCATCCTAAGCTTGGGAACACCTATTATTCCTTGGTGTTTCTTTTTAACCTATATGCTGTGCCTTTTCAAGTCCAAACTCAGTGTAGGTCATGGCTTATGGATTTCAGAGTGGACAAATACATCTGGATCTGGCATTAGTCTCTTTCATAACCTACTAATTATTTATAAAAGATTGGCAGTGACCAGTATTTCATTAAGTATTTTTGGAAAAGTCTCAGTTCATAAATATTCTAAGCTAAAAGTATATTTAGAAAGCCATATCTGAACTGAATTTTTGATGCACATAACTTTTCTTTTCAAAACTCACTCAGCCACTCTGAAAATTTTCCCTCCCATAAAGGACATGTTGTTAGCTTCTCAGAGCATCTTGCTTTTTATATTCAGGAAAGTATTTTTGTTTTCAATTTGTTATTTATGTCCTTCACAATTTTACTAATTTTCTGTTTTCAGCAGATAAGAAACATACTGGTATTTGGATTTTCTATAAGAGGAGAATCAATAAAGGAATAAAAGAAGAAAGATGGTATCCTATGAGGATATCCTATGAGAAATAGGAGGGACTGTATGAAAGAAAGTAAATTGCTGTCACCTGAGGATACATACCATATTTCTAGTCTTTGTTCAGGCAAATTTAATGATGTGAGCTTAAATAAGTCTCCTGCTTCCCAAGGCTGCTTCGTAACCATACAAGTATAAATTCCATGTTCCTCAGTGGTGCATCCCTGCTTGTGACATGTCCACCTGTTCAAACCTTATCATTAACCACTTCACCTCTCATCTCCTCCTTCTGAACACTTTGTCATCAGGTT
Source organism: Macaca nemestrina (assembly GCF_043159975.1). Taxonomy (NCBI): domain Eukaryota; kingdom Metazoa; phylum Chordata; class Mammalia; order Primates; family Cercopithecidae; genus Macaca; species Macaca nemestrina. The sequence continues at coordinate 37,294,734 of NC_092144.1, forward strand.
ACTGAACTGCAAGGATCAGGCAGAGATACTGAGGAAGCTGTTGCCATGGTTTCTAGCAAGCCAGACTCACTCATGAACTTCTTGGGAGAATGAGCCCTACTGTGGATTCCCAGTCCAAAATGAATAGGAAATAAATTGAGTCACGTTTTCTCTGACTTCCCAGTAAACTGTGGAAGAAACCTCGTAGCCCTCATTCAATATGTGAACTAAATTGAAAGATATAAACAGGTTGTTTCTAAAATCATTTTTGTTCCAATATTTTGTTTAATTTACTGCATAAAAGACCAAAGACTAGTATACTAGTCTGTTATCGCATTGCTATAAGAAAATTAGTGAGACCGGGTAATTCATAAAAAAACAAAAAGGCATTTAACTGACTCACAATTCTGCAGGCTGTGCAGGAAGCATGGTGTCAGGATCTGCTTCTGATGAAGGACTCAGAAAGCTTCCAATCATGGCAGAAGGCAAAAGTAGAGCAGGCAGCTCACGTGGCAAAAGTGAGAGCAAGAGAGCAAGGGAAGGGATTCCTCATACTCTTAAACAATCAGATCACACATGAACTCAGAGTGAGAACTCACTCATCACTAAAGGGATGGTGTTAAGCCATCCATGAGGGATCTGCCCCCATGAGTCAAATACCTACCACCAGGCCACAACTTAAACAGTGGGGATTACATTTCAACATAAGCTTTGAAGGGGACAAACATCCAAACCATATCACTTCATATTCTTAATTTAATACAGAATATCAGACTTTGGTTCCAGCTCAACTCACTGCAGTCACCATTAGAAAATTTATTTTATAAGTAATTAAATCTTCTTATTCTTGTAATGTAATTTATCACCACTAACCCGAGGAGCTCTATTTCCTCTTGGAGCTGTGCATAATGCCACTAAGAAGGTGCAGAGACTTTCCAGAGTATGAGAACTTAAAGTTCTCCTATGTCCACAGCATCCTCTGGCTCAAGCATAGACATCCTGTTCTAGGATGCTTCTAACTGAAAATTGTCATGCCTGCATTGGCTAAAAGAAGTTTTTGGAAGAGCACTGGGAAGGGGTAGTCTGTATTTATCAGGATACCTTATGACAGAGACAAATATCAGAAGCTTAATACATTCTTTGATAAATGTAGGTAAGCATGATGTGGGTTTGTCAGCTCTTCCATCTCTTACAGCTGCATCTTCTGGAGCATGTGGCCCCTCAAAGTTTACTGAGGCAAGATAAAGAGCCTAAGGAGGAGGCCCGCAAGCTCTTAACTACTCCAGCCTGGAAGTGACACACATCACTTGCATTTACAGCTCATTGGCCAGAATTAGTCACATTACCCCAATACAACTGCAAGGAAAGCTGGGAAATTTAGGGGAGAACATGAAACATTTGGTCTGCACAAATTGCTCTGATACACACCCCCAGATATTTTGGGTTTTGTCAAAATACATTGTAAAAGCTCAGTTGGAACAGTCAAAAACTGAAGAGGAACATTCTTAATTTCTCTTATTAGAGATTTCACCAATTTTCTGTCTTTTAGTTTGTTCTGTTTGGCCTTCACATTATCCTATTGTGTCAGTTACTCTGAGCAGAGTAAAGCAAGAAAATACACATGAAAGAATAGTTTTAGAGAATGTAATGGATCAGTGTTACTCCCCCTTCTAATAGCTTGTTTTTATGCCTATTACCTGGAGTTGTTCTTCTAATGAGCCTTAAATGACTGCTCTAAATTGACGCTGAGAATTGATGCCCTGATTGCTTCCTGAATATCCTACAGGAAAGTTATATCTGCGGGCCTTCCTGACCGCACCTTGTCTTCTATTTTATTTCAATAATTAGTATTTAATTAGTGCACCTGGGCTTTTCTCAACTGCCTTTTGGTTCTGCTGCTGTCCAGGGTCAGATATAAGGTAAGCGGTGACCCAGACTGCTCAACAGTTGAGTTCACGAAGTGATGAAATCTTCTCCCATCTTAATTAGCCCTCACAGAGAAGCCTGACTTCAAATCCTTAGTAACCCCTGGGAGTCTTGTTTCTCTAGATACTCGGCAGCAAAGTGAGGTTTGCATACTGCAGTGGGTACTTGGAGTGACCAGTGTTTGAATAGTTTTATTTTGCCACACTCTGTGTGTGGGTGTGGGTTAAATGATACTGAAGAGGCAACAAAAGTTTTTCAGGGGAATTGTGGGTGGCCATCCTGGAACGAGTAGCTTCTAGCTCTCTCTGTCCTGTTGTGTCCTACACTGCCACCAGTTCAAAGCCTGCTGGGGCTCAGAGAAGAAACAAGAAACTTTGACTTCTCTCCCTGCTCCTGGGAGCACCATCGGGCTCCCAAAATAGCACGCAGACCACGGAGGGTGCAGGGGGCCTTTTGGACAGCTTAGAGAATACATCCAAGCCTATGGCAAAAAGGCAGGACCTGGCAAAGGGGAAGGCGATTGGCTGACACTGAGGCTCCAGAGTGTGAGAGAATCAAGAACCTGGCAGGGCAAAGCACCAGAATGTCCTGAGGCACCTGTGTCCTCACACCCCAGCTCTACTGGCTTCATAGGCTCCTTCCTAGCCAAATGTCTTCCAAATCAAGAAATCAGGGTCAGCTTGCTTGCGGGAGTAAAGCAAAAACAATAGAAGGCAGAAAGAATACTGACCTTGGTATTAGAGGAATTATTAAGAATTATTTTAGGCAGACAGAGAGAGGATAAGGGGTCCTTGGTAAGGTTTTGTCTTTTTTAAAAAATTTTTTTATTATTAATATTATACTTTAAGCTCTAGGGTACATGTGCATAACATGCAGGTTTGTTACATATGTTTACTTGTGCCATGTTGGTGTGCTGCACCCATCAACTAGTCAGCACCCATCAACTTGTCATTTACATCGGGTATAACTCCCAATGCAATCCCTCCCCCCTCCCCCCTCCCTATGACAGGCCCCGGTGTGTGATGTTCCCCTTCCCGAGTCCAAGTGATCTCATTGTTCAGTTCCCACCATGAGTGAGAACATGCAGTGTTTGGTTTTCTGTTCTTGTGATAGTTTGCTGAGTATGATGGTTTCCAGCTGCATCCATGTCCCTACAAAGGACACAAACTCATCCTTGTTTATGGCTGCATAGTATTCCATGGTGTATATGTGCCACATTTTCTTAATCCAGTCTGTCACTGATGGACATTTGGGTTGATTCCAAGTCTTTGCTATTGTGAATAGTGCTGCAATAAACATACGTATGCATGTGTCTTTATAGCAGCATGATTTATAATCCTTTGGGTATATACCCAGTAATGGGATGGCTGGGTCATATGGTACTTCTAGTTCTAGATCCTTGAGGAATCGCCATACTGTTTTCCATAATGGTTGAACTAGTTTACAATCCCACCAACAGTGTAAAAGTGTTCCTATTTCTCCACATCCTCTCCAGCACCTGTTGTTTCCTGACTTTTTAATGATTGCCATTCTAACTGGTGTGACATGGTATCTCATTGTGGTTTTGATTTGCATTTCTCTGATGGCCAGTGATGATGAGCATTTTTTCATGTGTCTGTTGGCTGTATGAATGTCTTCTCTTCTTTTGAGAAATGTCTGTTCATATCCTTTGCCCACTTTTTGATGGGGTTTTTTGTTTTTTTCTTGTAAATTTGTTTGAGTTCTTTGTAGGTTCTGGATATTAGCCCTTTGTCAGATGAGTAGATTGCAAAAATTTTCTCCCATTCTGTAGGTTGTCTGTTCACTCTGATGGTAGTTTATTTTGCTGTGCAAAAACTCTTTACTTTAATTGGATCCCATTTGTCAATTTTGGCTTTTGTTGCCGTTGCTTTTGGTGGTTTAGACATGAAGTCCTTGCCTATGCCTATGTCCTGAATGGTATTACCTAGGTTTTTTTCTAGGGTTTTTATGGTATTAGGTCTAACATTTAAGTCTCTAATCCATCTTGAATTAATTTTCACATAAGGAGTAAGGAAAGGATCCAGTTTCAGCTTTCTACATATGGCTAGCCAATTTTCCCAGCACCATTTATTAAATAGGGAATCCTTTCCCCATTTCTTGTTTTTCTCAGGTTTGTCAAAGATCAGATGGCTGTAGATGTGTGGTATTATTTCTGAGGACTCTGTTCTGTTCCATTGGTCTATATCTCTGTTTTGGTACCAGTACCATGCTGTTTTGGTTACTGTAGCCTTGTAGTATAGTTTGAGGTCAGGTAGCGTGATGCCTCCAGCTTTGTTCTTTCGGCTTAGGATTGTCTTAGCAATGTGGGGTCTTTTTTGGTTCCATATGAACTTTAAAGCAGTTTTTTCCAATTCTGTGAAGAAACTCATTGGTAGCTTGATGGGAATGGCATTGAATCTATAAATTATCTTGGGCAATATGGCCATTTTCACGATATTGATTCTTTCTATCCATGAGCATAGTATGTTCTTCCATTTGTTTATGTCCTCTTTTATTTCACTGAGCAGTGGTTTGTAGTTCTCCTTGAAGAGGTCCTTCACATCCCTTGTATGTTGGATTCCTAGGTATTTCATTCTCTTTGAAGCAACTGTGAATGGAAGTTCATTCATGATTTGGGTCTCTGTTTGTCTGTTACTGGTGTATAAGAATGCTTGTGATTTTTGCACATTAATTTTGTATCCTGAGACTTTGCTGAAGTTGCTTATCAGCTTAAGGAGATCTTGGGCTGAGACAATGGGGTTTTCTAAATATACAATCATGTCATCTGCAAACAGGGGCAATTTGACTTCTTCTTTTCCTAAGTGAATACCCTTGATTTCTTTCTCTTGCCTGATTGCGCTAGCCAGAACTTCCAACATTATGTTGAATAGGAGTGGTGAGAGAGGGCATCCCTGTCTTGTGCCAGTTTTCAAAGGGAATTTTTCCAGTTTTTGCCCATTCAGTATGATATTGGCTGTGGGTTTGTCATAAATAGTTCTTATTATTTTGAGATACGTTCCATCAATACCAAATTTATTGAGGGTTTTTAGCATGAAGGGCTGTTGAATTTTGTCAAAGGCTTTTTCTGCAGCTCTTGAGATAATCATGTGGTTTTTGTCTTTGGTTCTGTTTATTTGCTGGATTATGTTTATTGATTTGCATATGTTGAACCAGCCTTGCATCCCAGGGATGAAGCCCACTTGATCATGGTGGCTAAGCTTTTCGATGTGCTGCTGGATTCGGTTTGCCAGTATTTTATTGAGGATTTTTGCATCAATGTTCATCAGGGATATTGGTCTAAAATTCTCTTTTTTTGTTGTGTCTCTGCCAGGCTTTGGTATCAGGATGATGTTGGCCTCAGAAAATGAGTTAGGGAGGATTCCCTCTTTTTCTATTGATTGGAATAGTTTCAGAAGGAATGGTACCAGCTCCTCCTTGTACCTCTGGTAGAATTCAGCTGTGAATCCATCTGGTCCTGGACTTTTTTTGGTTGGTAGGCTATTAACTATTGCCTCAATTTCAGAGCCTGCTATTGGTTGATTCGGGGATTCAGCTTCTTCCTGGTTTAGTCTTGGGAGAGTGTAAGTGTCCAGGAAATTATCCATTTCCTCTAGATTTTCTAGTTTATTTGTGTACAGGTGTTTATAGTATTCTCTGATGGTAGTTTGTATTCCTGTGAGGTCAGTGGTGATATCTCCTTTATCATTTTTTATTGTGTCTATTTGATTCTTCTCTTTTTTCTTCTTTATTAGTCTTGCTAGTGGTCTATCAATTTTGTTGATCTTTTCAAAAAACCAACTCCTGGATTCATTGATTTTTTGGAGGGTTTTTTGTGTCTCTATCTCCTTCAGTTCTGCTCTGATCTTTGTTATTTCTTGCCTTCTGCTAGCTTTTCAGTGTGTTTGCTCTTGCTTCTCTAGTTCTTTTAATTGTGATGTTAGAGTGTCAATTTTAGATCTTTCCAGCTTTCTCTTGTGGGCATTTAGTGCTATAAATTTTACTCTACACACTGTTTTAAATGTGTCCCAGAGATTCTGGTATGTTGTATCTTTGTTCTCATTGGTTCCAAATAACATCTTTATTTCTGCCTTCATTTCGTTATGTACCCAGTAGTCATTCAGGAGCAGGTTATTCAGTTTCCATATAGTTGAGCGGTTTTGATTGAGTTTCTTAGTCCTGTGTTCTAGTTTGATTGCACTGTGGTCTGAGAGACAATTTGTTATAATTTCTGTTCTTTTAAATTTGCTGAGGAGTGCTTTACTTCCAATTATGTGGTCAATTTTGGAATAAGTGTGATGTGGTGCTGAGTAGAATGTATATTCTGTTGATTTGGGGTGGAGAGTTCCATACATGTCTATTAGGTCTGCTTGCTGCAGAGATGAGTTCAATTCCTGGATATCCTTGTTAACTTTCTGTCTCATTGATCTGTCTAATGTTGACAGTGGGGTGCTGAAGTCTCCCATTATTATTGTATGGGAGTCTAAGTCTCTTTGTAAGTCTCTAAGGACTTGCTTTATGAATCTGGGTGCTCAGGTATTGGGTGCATATATATTTAGGATAGTTAGCTCTTCCTGTTGAATTGATCCCTTTACCATTATGTAATGGCCTTCTTTGTCTCTTTTGACCTTTGATGGTTTAAAGTCTGTTTTATCAGAGACTAGGATTGCAACCCCTGCTTTTTTTGTTCTCCATTTGCTTGGTAGATCTTCCTCCATCCCTTTATTTAGAGCCTATGTATGTCTCTGCAAGTGAGATGGGTCTCCTGAATACAGAAAACTGATGGATCTTGACTCTTTATCCAGTTTGCCAGTCTGTGTCTTTTAATTGGAGCATTTAGTGCATTTACATTTAAGGTTAATATTATTATGTGTGAACTTGATCCTGCCATTATGATATTAACTGGTTATTTTGCTCGTTAGTTGATGCAGTTTCTTCCTAGCCTCTATGGTCTTTACATTTTGGCATGTTTTTGCAATGGCTGGTACCAATTGTTCCTTTCCATGTTTAGTGCTTCCTTCAGGGTCTCTTGTAAGGCAGGCCTGGTGGTGACAAAATTGCTCAGTATTTGCTTATCTGTAAAGGATTTTATTTCTCCTTCACTTATGAAACTTAGTTTGGCTGGATATGAAATTCTGGGTTGTAAATTCTTTTCCTTAAGAATGTTGAATATTGGCCCCCACTCTCTTCTGGCTTGTAGAGTTTCTGCCGAGAGATCTGCTGTTAATCTGATGGGCTTCCCTTTGTGGGTAACCCGACCTTTCTCTCTGGATGCCCTTAAGATTTTTTCCTTCATTTCAACTTTGGTGAATCTGACAATTATGTGTCTTGGAGTTGCTCTTCTCGAGAAGTATCTTTGTGGCGTTCTCTGTATTTCCTGAATTTGAATGTTGGCCTGCCCTACTAGGTTGTGGAAGTTCTCCTGGATGATATCCTGAAGAGTGTTTTCCAACTTGGTTCCATTTTCCCCCTCACTTTCAGGCACCCCAATCAGATGTAGATTTGGTCTTTTTACATAATCCCATACTTCTTGCCATCTTTGTTCATTTCTTTTTCTTCTTTTTTCTTTAGATTTCTCTTCTTGCCTCATTTCATTCAATTGATCCTCAATCGCTGATATTCTTTCTTCCAGTTGATCAAGTCAGTTACTGAAGCTTGTGCATTTGTCACATATTTCTCGTGTCATGGTTTTCATCTCTGTCAGTTCATTTATGGCCTTCTCTGCATTAATTATTCTAGTTATCAATTCTTCCACTCTTTCTTCAAGATTTTTAGTTTCTTTGCACTGGGTATGTAATTCCTCCATTAGCTCTGAGAAGTTTGATGGACTGAAGCCTTCTTCTCTCATCTTGTCAAAGTCATTCTCCGTCCAGCTTTGATCCGTTGCTGGCGATGAGCTGCATTCCTTTGCAGGGGGAGATGCGTTCTTATTTTTTGAATTCACAGCTTTTCTGCCCTGCTTTTTCCCCATCTTTGTGGTTTTATCTGCCTCTGGTCTTGGTGATGGTGACGTACTGATGGGGTTTTGGTGTGGGTGTCCTTCCTGTTTGTTAGTTTTCCTTCTAACAGTCAGGACCCTCAGCTGTAGGTCTGTTGGAGATTGCTTGAGGTCCACTCCAGACCCTGTTTGCCTGGGTATCAGCAGCAGAGGCTGCAGAAGATAGAATATTGCTGAATAGTGAGTGTACCTGTCTGATCCTTTCTTTGGAAGCTTCCTCTCAGGGGTGTACTCCACTGTGTGAGGTGTGGGGTGTCGGTCTGCCCCTAGTGGAGGATGTCTCCCAGTTAGGCTACTCAGGGGCCAGGGACCCACTTGAGCAGGCTGTCTGTCCGTTCTCAGATCTCAATCTCCATGTTGGGAGATCCACTGCTCTCTTCAAAGCTGTCAGACAGAGTCATTTGCGTCTGCAGAGGTTTCTGCTGCTTTGTTGTTGTTGTTCTGTTCCCTGTCCCCAGAAGTGGAGTCTCAGTTGAAAATGCAGAAATCACCTGTCTTCTGTGTTGCTCCCGCTGGGAGCTGGAGACTGGAGCTGTTCCTATTCAGCCATTTTGCTCCGCCCACCAGGATTTTTTCTTAAAAGCAGCTCCAGAAATGTTTCTTTTCTAGTAGAAAAATGGCTCAAAGGGCCAGGCTAGCAAGCTTTGATATGCAAATGCAAGCCATTAGAACCTGGGTCCATCTAATATGGTGATTCCCACCCTCTTCTCCTTGGTACACCATGTGTACCAAGCATCATAGCCACCCCCAGAGATCTCCACGTATGAAGAACATTATGGTGGCCTGTATTTCCATGTTAAGATGCTAGGGCCAGTTTTTTCTTGGGCTATATAAATGACATACCTGGTCAAACCAATCCTCTGGTTCATATGCACATCAGACACCACCTCCTCCAGCCTCCCGATATAACCGACTTTTTTCTACTGCACTCAGGGTGTCCTCTCTCTGCTTGGAACAGAAGGGACAGAGGTCCCTCTGTCTCTGTACAAGGGAGATTCTGCCTTCTTTTTTTGCCTATTAAAGTCTCCGCTCCTTAAAACCACTCCACGTGTGTTTGTGTCATTTAACTAAATTGGTGCAAGACAAAGGACCTTCGTTTTCCTCCAGTCATCGGAGCTGTGTCATTGGCCAGGAATCTGAGGTATAACATTCATCAGAGCAGTGAGTATGGGAGCAAGCTAAAGATCTGTTCTATCATTCTGAGGCACTCTTGGCCTCTATTTTAAAACCAAATCAAATCAATCAATGGGCATTAGTCAGGCAGTTAAATTCACGTATCATGGCTGCCATCCTAGAGACCCTGATGTCAGGCTTGCTGGTGAGAACATGGAGAACCCCCCAGTACCCATGGGTCATTGAGAATGTTGACCATGTTTTGAATCAGTTTTCTTTCACAGGGAAACCTCATCATCGTGTGAGGCTAGAAAAAGTTCTGAGGCAACTGAGAATTTCTAGCCAGGGCACAGCATGGCATTATCCAAAGGCCTCTGGACCAGATCCAGCCTCCGACAGCCCATCTTGCGTGTTGACAGAGAATCCCCAGCTTCTTGTCACAAAACTTTCTTTTTCTATTCGTGGTCTCTTACTCTCTCTGTGTGTCTAATGTGCGGGAATGCAGTAATCATGAGTTTAGTTCAGGAATCCCATTGCAATATTTTAGAAACAGAGGCATCCCCACACCACCCCACAGTGAATGTCTCTCTTTCTCAACCCCTGGTCTGGAAAGCACATGGCATTTCCAGGTTTCTCTCTGCCCTTGGTGCAGAGAATACATGGCATTTCTAGGTCTCTCTTCTGCTTCGCTGGCAAGCACATAGTATTTCTAAGCAAACAGGGCCACCTAGTGAAAATAGAAATCCCACTTATGAGGCTTTTTTTTTTTTTTTTTAATTAACAGTAACACTGCAGCTTCCTTTTGCACTGTTAGAAATCAGGCTCTAAGCATCTTCCGTGAATGGGAAAAGTCTGTTTCCAACAGTCAGGAGTTAAATGTCTTCCATAGCCAAATTTTAGTCTTGATATTGTCCAATCAGCAGGAAAACAACCATTCAGTTACTATATTCCTTTAAGTCACCTATTCTGTCTCCAATTAAGACAATATTTAGCTAGTAAGGGGATTTTAAGTCTAGAAGTTAACTGGAATCATTTTTTTAAGGGTAAATGCTTTAGCGTGGGCCATAACAGCAGGATATAGCGTTCAATCTAGCATGACTCCTTCATTAAAGGAGTCTTGCCCAATTACATAGTTTTTCTTGAGATCCCTTTTTTTTTTTTTTTAAGGGAGCCACACAGGTCACACAAGTCTAGGTCGTCCAAGGGAAATAATAGGAGAGGACTAGGGCTACTTGGGTAAGTGTGACTAAGCCTCAAAAGTCTAGTTCTTCTGGTGCCATGGCTTGAAAGGGTATGCCAACGGTCATGGGCAGCACATTTAATAAGGTACTGGAACCCAGGAATCAGGAAGAGAAAATAGTTGGGGGGAATGCCCCCACTGTTTTCTCCACCCTGGGCCACATAGGGAAAGGCAGGAGACTAAAAGAACCCTTTTGTTCTCACTTCTCTTTCTAGATTGGTAACAAATCATCTTCAGCATGCACTCTCCCAGAGTGTGTATTTTAAAGCACTGGGACTCCTCTGACCCCGAGACTCTGAAGAAAAGGCACCTCATATTCTGTTGCACAAGGCATGGCTTTCTTGCCATCTTGGGAACAGACAAATTTGGCCTGCTGGGTGGAGCCTTAATTTTAACATTATCTAACAGTTAAATCTTTTCTGCTGACAGAAGGGCAAATGGAATGACATCCCCTATGTGCAAACTTTCTTTGCCCTGGAAGGCCAGACCTTTACAAGTTCTGTACAATTGATCTAGTTCTTTTAGCATCCATGGCAGGTAAGTCCAGGGAATAGTTCCCCAGAGGAAAGGAAAGTTTCAGAAGAGCAATCTAAGACAGTTATTGAATGTCCCAACCCTTCCAGTGTCCCTCCAATTGTACCATCAGCTCCTCCAGCTCCACCATCTCCAGTATATCCTACTCTTCCTCCTTCACTTTTACCTCTGTAAGAAATGTCTGATGGGAATGGTGCCATGAGGGTTCAAGTTCCCTTCTCATTACAGAACATTAAGCAAATAAAGGGAGACTCAGGCCAATTTTCTGACAACCCTGATAGGTACATAGAAATTTTCCAAAATTTAACTCAGGTGTTTGACCTCATATAGAGGGATATTATGTTGCTGATAAGTCAGACTCTCATTGCTGCTAAAAAGCAGACTGTTCTGTAGGCAGCAGAAAAAAAAAAAATACAGAGTTGAGCAACATGCCTCCTATAGCTGACCAAGGAGAAAAAGAAGAGATAGGGAAGGTGAGAAAGAGGTGGGAACTCCAATCCCATTAGAAATGGAAGCAGTTCCAGTAAATAACCCTAACTGGAACATCAATAACTCAGGAGATAATGGGAAAAGGAAATACTTTTTAAGGTGCATATTAGAGGGACTATGGAAAACCAGGGCCAAATCTCTCAATTACACTAAGCTGTCCACAATAGACCAAAGACCAAATGAGAATCCCACAGCCTTTGTGGAAAGGCTGAGAGAAGCACTAATAAAACACATCTCTTTTACTCCTAATTTAGTCAAGGGACAGCTCACCCTGAAGGAGAAGTTTATTACACAGGCAGCTCGTGATATTAGAAGAAAACTACAGAAGCAAGCTACAGAACAAGATAGCACCCTAAAGAACCTCCTGAGAATAGCCACTTTTGTTTTTTTTACAATAGGGATCAAGAAGAGGCCCAAGACAAAATAAAGGAAATACAAAAGAAGAACAGAGCCTCTAGTAGCAGCGTTGCAAGCTTGCAAAGTCCAGGATCCCCAAGTTGCATCCATTCGCTGTTACTGATGTAGCAAGTCAGGGCATTTTTAAAAGGAATGCCCTGGAAGCAAGACCAAGCCACTTCAACCCTGTCTAGCCTGTGACAGAGACCACTGGAGATGTATCTACCCTTGAAGACAGAGGTCACTGGGTTCAGAACCAGTTTCACAGATGGTCCAGCTGGACTGACAGGTCCTGCGGCTCAAATGTCTGGTTCCGGTGACTCAGACTGCCATTACAGCATGGGAGCTCTGGGTAAATCTGGAAATTGAAGGAAGGAAGGTAAATCTCCTTCTAGATACTGAAGCCAGTCTCTCTCTTCTCCTCTCTAATCCAGGCCTCCCCTCTTCCCATAGCATGACCATAGTGGCGTCTCAGGAAAACTTTTAACCCAGAATTTTTTTTCAACCCCTTAGCTGCAGATGGGGGGACCTACTATTTACACATGGCTTTCATTCATGCCTGAAAGTCCCACTCCTTTATTAGGTAGAGATATTCTAGCTCACATGGGGGCCAGGCATCACTTAATGCCCCAGGACAAATTTTTGTCTTCCCCAATGGAAGCTAACATGAATCCATAAGTGTGGGCAACTCAAGGAAAAATAGGTCAAGCAGTAACTGTTATGCCAGTACAGATCTATCTTAAGGATCCCACTTCTCTTCCTAACCAGAGACAGTATCCCCTAAGGTCAGAGGTTAGGAAAAAGCTAGAAGCCATTATTAATAACCTAAAGATGCAGGGCCTCCTCAAACCCTGTAATAGCCCCTGCAACACCCCAATATTAGGAGTGAAGAAACCCAATGGGGAATGGAGACTACTTCAGGACCTTCACCTCATTAATGAAGCTGTAGTTCCAATCCATCCAGTGGTACCTAATCTTTATATCCTGTTAACTCAAATACCTGAGGGAACTAAACGGTTTACAGTCCTAGATTTGAAGGATACCTTTTTCTGCATACTGTTACATCCTGACTCTCAATACCTGTTTGACTTCGAAGATCCAGCCAGTCCACCCAGTTAACATGGATGCTGCCTCAGGGATTTCGAGATAGTCCTTATCTGGACAGGCACTGTCAAAAGACATCTCTGAGTTCTCTTATCCTTAAGTTAGGGTGTTGACATAAGTTGATGATATTCTGCTCTGTGCCCCAACTGAGGAAGCTTCTCTGGAAGGCAGTGAAGCTCTTTTCGACTTCTTAGCTAACAGAGGACATAAGGTTTCAAAACCCAATGCCCAGCTCTGCAAAACCTCATTGAAGTACCTAGGTTTAGTGCTGTCCAAGAGGACCAGAGCATTAGGAGAAGAAAGGATTAAGCCTATTTCCTCCTTTTCCCTCCCCCAAACCCTCCAGAAACCAGGAGGATTTTTGGGCAATATAGAATTTTGTAGACTATGGATACCTGGGTATTGTGAAGTAGCCCGTCTGTTATATAACCTCATGAAAGAAACTCAGGGAGCTAAAACTTATCTTTTAACCTGAGAACCTGAAACTCAAAAGATCTTCGACCAACTAAACCAAGCCTTGCTTAAGGCACCAACTCTCAGCTTTCCTGTAGGGAAGGCCTTCAATCTATGTATCAGAAAGGAAGGGAATGGCCCTAGGAGTTTTAACACAGGCTTGAGGACCAGTTCAACAGCCAGTGGTTTACCTAAGTAAGGAACTTGATTTGGTGGCTAAAGTATGGCCAGCATGCCTCTGGGCCATTGCTTCAGTGACTCTGATGGTCCCAGAAGCCTCCAAAGTAATCCTGGGAAATGATTTAACTGTTTACACCTCACATAACATGGCAGGACTACTGCATTCTACGGGGAGCCTTTGGCTAATAGATAGCTGACTCCTTAAATATCAAGCCCTGCTGTTAGAAGGTTCCAACATCCAATTAAAAACTTGTTCTCTCTTAAATCCAGCCACCTTCCTCCCTAAGGAAACTGGGGAACCTGAGCATGACTGTGAACAAATTACAGTACAGACATATGCCGCCAAGGAATATCTCAGGGAAACTCCCCTAGATAACCCAGACTGGACCCTCTTCACAGATGGGAGCTCTTTGCAGAACAAGGGACCCATAAAGCAGGATATGCAGTAATCACTCTAAATGACATCATTGAAAGTGCATCTCTCCCTGCAAGCACAAGCGCTCAATTAGCTGAGCTAATAGCTCTTTCAAAAGCAATTGAATTAGGCAAAGGAAAGGTAGCTAACATTTACACTGACTCCAAGTATGCTTTCTTGGTTCTCCATGCTTATGCTGCCATTTGGAAGGAAAGGCATTTTCTTACCACCAATGGATCTCCTATAAAATATCACCATGAAATTAACAGGTTATTACCCTCAGTTTTCTTTCCATGAGAAATAGCAGTGATGCATTGCAGGGGACATCAAAAGGGAACAGATGAAGTAGCCGAAGGAAATAGATTAGCTGATCAGGCAGCTAAATCAGCAGCAAGGAGGCCTCAAGACATCAACCTGCTTCAAACCCCTCTAATCTGAGAAGGCTCCATAAGAGAAATTAAACCTCAGTACTCCCCTACAGAAATAGAATGGGCCACTTCTCAAGGGTATATATTTCATCTCTCAGGATGGCCACAGTCAGATGGCTACAGTAGCCAGTGGATGGCTACTCCTTCCATTGACTGGAGACTGGCAAACTCCACTTGCCAGCCTCCAGCCAGTGGAAAATCATTTAAATTCTTCACCAAGCTTTGTACTTGGAAAAAGATAAAACTTATCAATGTGCCCAGAAATTGTTTTCAGGAGAGGACTTACTAAAAACAGTCAAATAAATTGTTAATGCTTGTGAAGTCTGTCTTAAAAATAATCCCCTGAACAGGTGACTCCTTCTTCCTCAAACTCAAAGAATAGGAAATTGTCCAGGTGAAGACTGGCAGATAGACTTCATCCACATGTCCAGGACAAAAGGCACTCAATACCTGCTGGTATGAGTAGATACCTTCACTAACTAGAAGCATTTCCATGCCATACAGAAAAAGCCTCTAAGGTAATAAATGTGTTAGTTAATTACATAACTCCCCACTTTGGTCTACCTAAGTAGCTTTAAAGTGACAATGGTCCCTTGTTTAAGGCAGGTGTCACTCAAAGGGTCTCAAAAGCACTAGTCATAGAATATCATCTCCATTGTGCTTGGAGACCCTAATCCTCAGGAAAGGAAAACTAAAGATATTATGAAGAGACATTTCAGAAAATTATCCCAAGAAACTCATCTTCCTTGGGTCACTCTTCTTCCCATGGCCTTACTATGAATAGCAAATACCCCTTCAAAATTAGGTCTTAACCCTTTTGAGATATTGTACAGATGGACTTTTTTCCTAATAATTTTCTATTAGATTGGGAAGACTCTGAGCTAGTTAAGCATGTAACCTCTCTGGCCCACTTCCAACAGGAATTAGCAGTTAGTAAAAGCCCAACCCCAGGAAATTGGACCACCTCTAACCCAGGAGATTTGGTACTGGTAAAGGCTCTCCCTTCTCTCTCTCTCTCCCTAAGCCCAAGCTGGGAAGGGCTTTACACTGTTGTTCTTTCAACCCTCTTGGTAATAAAAGTTACAGGAATCAATGCCTGGATACATCACACTCGAGTCAAAGCCTGGAGAGCTGAGAAAACAACCCCTGACAGCCCAGATGAATATCCTAAATATCAATGTGAAGAAATAGGAGCTCTTAAGCTGAAAATCACAAAATATAAGTAACAGAGTAAGATCTACTCATCTTACTTAGTCTCACCCCTACCTCACCAAATACTTTTTGTTGTTTCTACCTCTCCTTTCAGATTTGTTGCCAAATATTAGAACTTATTTTGATGGAAATTATTTACTATGCCACTCTTGCAAGAATTGCTATACTCATACTACTACTTGCAGTAGGACTATACACTGTACCACTCTCTGGGTGAAATATCAGACAGTAATCTCAATTACTGTAGTATTTTGCTAAATTATTATCCTCATAGCAGGAATAACAGTTCCTAACAGGAAGTAAACATGAGCATTTTACTATCACTAAGTGTTAAAACTTTTTACTGGACTTAGTAATACATCACACCCTTTAGCTCCTACAATATTCACTATGGCCCATTTATACAACAAGACTAATTGTTGGGTCTGTCCTAAGTGGTTCACTCAGTTCAATGATGCTAAGAAATCTTAAAATGACCCAGAACTCACCATCTTAGGATTTCCTTTGTTGGCTTACCTTTAACCTTTAAAGACTTATCAGGCATAAATGGGACATGGTATGGGAGCACTTTCAACTGGGTAACTAATTCCTCTCAGGAGAACATTCTGCCCCCAGTGCCAAAGAACACTTTCCCTAAAACTCAACTTCACTCCTTCAGGTTGGGAAAAGTTGGCCTAGTAACAGCAAATGCCTCCCTCTGCTTTGAAAGCAGTGGGGAAAGCCCATACTTGGGCTCAAATATTGTAACATCACACTTGTAATTGTTGGTAGTTCAAAGATGTGGGGAGGAGAGTGCAACAAGGGGGATCTAACAGAATCAGAAGCCCTAGTAGGGGGCTTTCAGAATCTAGCCTCTCCTTCTGGTTGGAAGTCCCATGATGGGAGTGACATGCTCTAAACAACCACCTTGACTATAATGTAAAGAAAAACACATGGGCCTTTTCAAACATGCCTGCTTATGGAATTCCAGATCCTTGCATGATGTTTGCTAATAGTAGTGGCTTACATATCTGTGGGCAAACTGGAGATATCTGGACTGACAGCCCTTGCCACAAGAATCATCTGAGATATTGGCCAGGATACAAAATGTCTAATTTTTTGAAACTCCATTTGTCAGGTGGACCCTTCTCACTTGGCATGTCAAATTCCAATTGGCATCATAAATGACTGTCTTAAATATGGTTATCCTTATCCCAAGGATGCCCATATTATGTGTAAAGAAGGGGAATTTCTAAGACATGAGAAAAGCCTGCCACTGTCTCTCACAAACCACAACTTGGAACCATCCCTTCAAGAAACAGGACTAGATATTCCTTGTGGCTCCTAGATACACTTAATTCTCCCAAGGCATTAGAAGGGAACTTGTATTACAGTAGCAGTAGCTCCCAACTTATTTTTAAATTCTACCGGGATGGCAGCATCGTCATGGAACATACCTAACTTAGGCTCTTTTCTAGAAACTGCTATCTCAAATACACTGGACAAAGAGATCTATCATTTCTAAGCCCTCATATGGAGATTTAACTGAAAGGGCAGATTGGAGAAGGGCATGTACATGACAATCCCAACTTGAAAAGAAACATGGATGGGAAATTCTATAGCTGGAGGCCTATTCTGGTTTACAGGCATCCCTCTCCTTGAAAGATCAATATTTAGTATCTCTATTATGATGCAACAAGAATGGAAGGTAACTATAGGTGTAATAGAGGCACAACAACAATCTATAGACTCTTCATCCTCAGTAGTAGCACAAAAGAGACAGGCCTTAGATGTCCTCACAGCTGAAGTAGGAGGTACTGGTGTGCACTTTTAAATGAAACATGCTGCTTCTGGATTAACATCTCTAGTAGAGGAAAATCTACAGGTACATAAAGATTAAATCAAAAGTATTAACAGGCTAAGAGAATATGCAGACTTCAGTCCCAGGTGGCTATAATCCCTCTTTAATAAATTCCATTCTTCTTTATGGAATTGGTTAGCTCCTATATTAAGCCCCCTCTTGCTTATATGTCCTGTATTAACATTTGAACCTGTATACTCAATACTATAACTTGAATTGTTTCCTCTGAAATCAAACTCCAAATGGTGCTGCAAACAGAACCATGCAGGAACACGCCATTCTTCCAAGGACCCTTAGATCGACTCCCGGAGGAGCCCTAACTGCAGTTCTCCAATTAACACCCCTTTTCAGCAGGAAGTAACCAGAAAGAGTTGTTGCCCAAATCCCCCTAACAGCAGTCAGGGTAACATCTCCTCAGGGGCTAATATTATATGAGTTATTAAGAAATTATTTTAGGCAGATAAGATAAGGGGTCCTTGGTAAGTTTTTTTCTTAGAAGCAACTCCCAAAATGTTTCTTTTCTAGCAGAAAAATGACTTGAAGGGCCAGGCCAGCAAGCTTTGATATACAAATGCCAGTCATTAGAAAGTGGGTCCATCCAATATGGGGATTCCCATCCTCTTCTCCTTGTCACCATGAGTGCCAAGCATCAGCCCCCCTCTCGCCCCCACCCCTGCCCCCGCCCAGAGATCTCCGTCTGCAGAACATCATGGCGGCCTGCATTTGCATATTAAAGGGTTAGTGTGAAAGGGCCAGGTTTTTCATGGTCTACATAAATGACATGCCTGGTCAAACCAATCCCCTGGGTCGTAGTCAAATCAGACACTGCCTCCTCCAGCCTCCTGATATAACCTACTATTTTCCGCTGCTCTGGTGGTTTCCTCTCTCCACTTGGGGCCCCCCTCCCTCTGTCTCCCTACAAGGGAGTTTCTTCCTTCTTTTTTACCTACTAAACTCTCTGCTCCTTAAAACCACTCCATGTGTGTTTGTGTCATTTTATATAAATTCGTGCAGGACAAAGGACCCTGGTGTTCCTCCAGTCATCGAAACCGTATCATTGGGGTCAAGAAAACCTGTGTTTAAAACTCTGCTTCTGTTGTGTGACCTTAGTTAAGTAACTCATCCACTCTGGATGTTAACTTGTCTATCAAATAGATAAGCCTCAAGTTCCAGTCTTTCAGAAACAGTCTCTGAGTTTCTTTTTTATTTATTTTTAATTTTTGTGGGTACAGAGTAGGTGTATATACTTATGGAGCATATGAGATATTTTTATACAGCATGAAAATGCATCAAAATTACATCAGGGTAAATGAGATATCCATTCCCTCAAGCATTTATTGTTTGTATTATAAACAATCCAATTATATACTTCTAGATATTTTAAATATATGATTAATTTATTTTTGACCCTAGTCACCCTGTTGTGCTAGCAAATACTAGGTTTTTTTCTAACTACGTTTTTGTACCAATTAATCCTCCCCACTTCTCCCTCCACTCCAATACCCCTTCCAGCCTCTGGTAACCATCCTTCTACTCTCTATCTTCATGAGTTCAATCGTTTTGATTATGAGCTCCCACAAATAAGTGAGAACATGATGTTTGTCTTGAGGAACACCAACCCCACCCCTCAGTCCTTGTCCCAAACACTCAGCTGTGATCTTCCTAAACTTGCCACTTTTAGCCCACCAGGAGAGGAGGGTGACAGACTGGGAGAAGTGAAAGGGAAAGGCAAAAGGTAGATGGCAGCAGGCAACTTGATCCTCTTTGATTCCTCTTTTGCCTGAGAGAAAAATAATGTGTCTGGTAAGACAAGGGCCAGAGGAAGAATTTGGGAGGGCAGTGGCTTCTCAGCTGCACCAAGCCAGGGATGTTCTTTGGAACTCCTTACACACAAGCCAACCCTCTCCCCAAACAGTCCTTAACCTGCTGAGGAGAAGTTGAAAAATCAAGGGACACTTTCTCTACCACTCCTAGGCACAGAGCAAGCCCTGTCTCTAGGGGTGTGTTGGGACAAAGGTCACACTTGCATGGACCCAGGCTTAACCCTCTCCTGCCAAAAAGCTAGACACACACCTCATGGAAGGCTCTCCTAGTGAGGCCTTTCCTCACCAGCCTCAAGTACTGCTCAGTTCAGGCTTTTCTCTCAGGAGGGAATGGTTCTGAGATAGGGAAATCAAATGGAATCCATGTGTCAGCCTGGAGAGGCACTCCAGTTGTCCTTGCCTGCTGCTGCACATTTAGTCTTTCCCAATGGTTACAAGACAGTTTCTGAGTTCCTGCCATTAAGAATATGACCACAGGGACTCATGTGACTGATTTGGCTGCAGTCTCTGTTCTCTGGGGCTCAGGAAGATTCTACCTGGAAAGGTTTCGATGGTCCTTGGCCTGGAGTGCAGAGGATGGACAAAGCAATTTGGGGGAGTCCCTGTTACTTAGAGCTTCATTGTGTTTATAGCAGGCAGAGAACTAGCAAACATCTAGTCTACACTACAGATGAGAACATTGAGGTTCAGCCAGGGGAAATGACTTACCCAAGAGCATACAACATCTTTAGTAGCAGATTCAGGACTCCAACCCTAGTCTCCAATTGCTATCACGGAGTTCGCTCTGCTCTACTGCACTAATCTTGGAGCCTGTATTAGTCCATTTTCACAGGACTCTAAAGAACTACCTGAGACTGGGTTAATTATAAAGAGCCTTAATTGACTCACAGTTCTGCATGGCTGGGGGGGACTCAGGAAACTTACAATCATGGCAGAAATTGAAGGGGAAGCAAGGCACTTCTTACGTGGCAGTAGAGGAAGGAAGTGCCCTCTGTCTCTACTAAAAAAAAAAAAAAAAAAAAAAAAAAAAAAAATTAGCCGGGTGTGGTGGCAGGCGCCTGTAGTCCCAGCTACTCAGGAGGCTGAGGTAGGAGAATGGCGTGAACCCAGGAGGCGGAGCTTGCAGTGAGCCGAAATCGTGCCACTGCACCCCAGCCTGGGCGACAGAGCAAGACTCTGTCAAAAAAAAAAAAAAAAGAGGGAAGTGCCACACTCTTAAACCATCAGATCTCATAAGAACTCACTATCATGAGAACAGCATGGGGAAAATCACCCCCTGATCCAATTACCTCCCACCAGGACCCTCCTTTGACATGTGGGGATTACAATTCAAGATGAGATTTGGGTGGGGGACACAGGGCCAAACCATATCAGAGCCCAACCATGACAACACCTCTGAAGTGTGGCCTCCTCCAGGAGGGACCATGGATTTCTGTAGATATAGGTGGACTCTGGGTAAAGGTGCCAGGGCCAAAGATCCTCATGTCTCCCCACTCTACTCTCTCTTTCCTTCCCCAGAGCCCTGCCCCAGACTTGTATAAGATCAGCAGTTGCTGACAGATCCTGCTCAACCTCAGCAGGGAGTGGGTGAGGGCAAGGGCTGGAAAGGGCTTGAAGCAGGCCTTTGGGATGGAGCCTGGTGAGCCAGCCCTGTGTCAGGAAGAATGTGTGGCAGCGGACGGGCAGAATGGGCAAATGGCGGTGGGGGATGTTGGCTATTTTGGCAGGTGCAGGAGCAAAACTACAGGAACATGTGCCCCATGCCATAAATGCCCATGTGGCCCTCCAGGTGCTCAGATAAGCTATTTGAAACCAGAACAGACACACAGGGAACATGCACACAAAGTAAACCCTTTTGAGAGTCCTGATAAAGCAGAGGCCACCCAGGCATGGGATTGCAGGCTGAGAGCAGAGTTTGGGGGCAGAAGGCAACTTCCAAGACGTTCCTTAATCTGTGTGCCAGGATCTTGGAAGTCAGAGGGTAAGAGCGCACCTGCAGCTGCATTTGAGCTGATGCTGTGGATACAAACTCCTAAATCTATGTGGAAACAGTTTTGTCTACTAGGAAAGGTCACCCCATGACCAGGCTACTTGCTCCTTTTAATGGGCTGAGCAGTGTTGGCAGGCTGCTGGCTCTGCAGGGCTCAGTGAGAATATCTGCAGGATCAATCTTCTCCATGACCCCCAAGGCCATGTGGCAAGCCCTCCTCCCAGGGAATGGACTTAAAGTGCTACAAGAGGTCAGATACAAAGCAGAGTTTTCATTCAAAAACCTAAAACAGGAAGCTGAGCGGGGGGGAGTGAGGACTGATAAAGATCATTTCTCAATGGTTTTAAAATCAAACGATGTAAGACCATAATCTGCCAAAGCTACCAGATTATAAATCCATAGTTCAGGACCCAGGCAGTCCATTGGCTTGCACGTGGATGTCTATGCATGTGTATGTTTGTGTTCATTGCTGGCACATTGTAGGTTCAGTACGTAATGAAAATGAGAGAGGAGGAAAGCAAGTCTGGTGGCAGCCGAGCTGACTTTTCCATCTGTCTCTGAATCCTCACAGCCCAGGTCCTGCTTGGCTCTGAAGGAGAAATGGTCCTCTGGACCAGGTCTTCCCCTTCCCCATGAGTCCCCTGAAACCTGCAGATCTTGCCTACTTGTGATCCACACTCTTCTATGTGTGGGCAAAGAATGAAGTCTTGCCATTATCTGCCCCCTTCTCCAATCACTCCACCACATGTCCTGGCTTTCAAGTCCTCAAATTCTTCTCTCAATCCTGCTGCCTTGGGAACTACTGTGTTGTATCTACTGCTTCTGTCCTTTAAAGAATCCTCTGCACATGGGACTTCCATTTGCTCCACACTATTCAGGACCCCATCCCCTCCACAGTCCCTGGTGGCCTCTGAGTCCTATGGCCTTGATTCCCCAGCCAGGCATACCTTCCTCCATGTGGGCCTCCACACTACTAGCAGATCCACAGCAGGGCCAGCTGAAGCCACATGCCTGCCAGCCAGCATCCTGAGAAGGAGGAGATAACAGGAAAGCAAGGGGCTTGACAGAGAGAGACAAATGGGGTGGGGGATGAAGTGGAGAGTGTTAAAGATGCCAGGCTGCTCAGAGAAAAATCAGGGAACCTTTAATCTCTCTTTCCCATTCTAGCCCACCAGGGCCCTGGCTTGCTTTGTGTCCTGGCCTGGAATAACCTAGAATTTAGGAATTGCTTTTCCTAAACCCTCCCTTAACTTAAGGGTGGCTTATTGTTCCTTGTAAGCTGAACAGCCCTTCAAACAGACTACAGCTTATTTTTCTGGATGCCTGGAAGAGGGATCTGGGCATCTAGAGCCCTACAGAGCCCAATGGACAAACCCCAGTAGATCCTGGGTATCATGGACTACATGTGTGAGGCTTCTACTGACTGTTCCAAGGCAGGAGCTCTGTTCAGGAAGCTATGAGACAGTCACTTAGCTAGTGAGGAAATCCAGCCACCATCCAGCAGCCACTGCTCAACACCAAAGAGTTACTCCCAGCCCATTGTGGATATCCCTGTCCTTGCAAAGTGATGTAACAAAAGTCACCTTTCAGTACAACAATCGATGGCAAGAGAAATCCAAGCTGCAGTGGCAGGAAAAAGCATGTGCTGAAACAGTACTTGCAAATTTCAGGAGCCACAAGAGGACAGGCCACTTAGGGGTCACAGGGCCACTGTGACAGTAGAGCAGGTGAGCAGGTCAAAGACTGGTGAGTGGGAGTCCTGTTCTGTCTACAGAGGGTGCTCAATGTCATCCTCCTCTAAAGAGGTCTCCCGACCCACCTGCCTACCCAGTGGCTACTACTCATCTAACTCTCAAATGAAGTCATCTTGGACACATGCTGGTCTCTTTATTAGCTGTGTCCCCAACAGGAATGAGGGCAGGGACCTCATGTGTTGGATTCACACATACAAATGAGAGGGAGCTGTGGAGCGGTGCCCCTGACATTTCCCCAGCAGCCTGCCCTCAATGGTACCCCAGGGAGTGTGTGTAGGCATGAAGGGCCCCACCCCTGCATCTGAAGCTGCAGGAAAAGCCCCCAGTGTCCTCTCAGGCTCTTACTCCAGGGTAGTCGGGCTCCACTACCTGAGAAAGGCTTTTAGGAGCCTCTCCTAAGTCTGTGTGGGGAGAATTTTGCTTACTAAGAAAGTTTATGTGTGAGGGGGACTTTCCAAAGTTTAGAACATGACCATGTGAAGGTTATCTGCTAGAGGCTCAGAGGAAGGAAATGTATCAGGGTCACATTGGAGGTTCTGGTGGAGCCAGAGCTGTTGAAATCACCCAAAGCTCTGGGCAGGACTGACCCCATTCCTCTGTCCTGTTCTCGATTTGTCCTTCAACTCTCAGCTGTGGAATTGGAATATTCACCAAGCTTTGGCCCTGGCAGTGGGTGAGGTTTGCTTGGGGCAGGGCCCTTAGGTCCTGGTACTCCTAACTCGGCGCAGGCACAGGGGACAAGGCACAGGAGACTCACTGGTTGGAGGTGGGCCAGCCCAGGGGCACTGGGAATCCTGCACAGATGGGGTTCTGAGGTCCTCTGTTCCCTGGACCCCGGATCTGAGACAGGACCCCTCATCCAGAATCATGGAGCCAGGGCAGGGCTCCTGCCCCACATGCTTGTGGGGAGTAGGCAGAGCTCTGCATGTGGTCTCATCCCCTCTGGTTATGGGTAGCACCAGAGTAGTCAATCAACAGTTAGAGTTCTAATGATTGAAAGAAAGGCATTAAACTACAGTCTGAAGGGGCTGAGGGGCAACAGGCTGACTGTCTTAGGGTGGTTGGTCCTAGAGTCTCTGACAGCTCATCATTCTACAAGCTCACACAGCCCATGTGAAGAGAAGAGGAGGGACAAGTGGCTGGGAGCAGATCAGGACCTCAGTGATGGGGACATCACAGACACATGGAGGCACATGCTGAAGCTGATGAGATAGATAACCCTAGAGTTCTTGAGGGACACCGCACCTGACTCTAGAAGTGACCTGGAAGGGGTGGACATCTTCAGATAGGGTGCTGAGCCCCCATAGTGCTGATGCGCACCAGCACAGATTCCAGTATCTGCTGTGCCTGCAGTGAGACAAGGTGTCAGGGTACACCTGCTCCCAGAGGCTAGGCTGGGAAGAAATTGGCTGAGTCTCACCAATATCCCTGAGCCCTAGAGGCCCTGGCCAGACAGGTCCATAGGCAGACAGGGGGCAGAGGCAATGAGACACAAGGGTGCTTCTGCAAGAGTCATGGCTCTGGCATGAGGGAGACCTCTTGAGATGCAGACTCGAAGGTCTGTCTTGGCAGGGTTTGTCACACCTGTGGGGCAAAGAGCTAGGAAAAGGAAAGGCTGGGAGAGGAAGGGGCCACTGGATAGGAAGGCAACTGATAGAGTTTGGCTTTGCCCCTACCCAAAATCTCATCTTAAATTGTAATTCCCAAAATCCCCACGTGACAAGGGAGAGACCAGGTGGAGGTAAGTGAATCATGGGTGCATTTCCCCCTTGCAGTTTTCATGATAGTGAGTGAGTTCTAATGAGACTTGATTATTTTATAAGTGTTTAGGTAAGTTTCTTCTTTGGTCATTCTCCTTTCTGCCACCTTGTGAAGAAGCTGGCTTGCTTCCCCTTTGCCTTCCACCATGATTGTAAGTTTCCCGAGGCCTTCCAAGCCATGTGGAATTGAGTCTATTAAATCTCTTTCCTTTATAAATCACCCAGCCTTTGGTATTTCCTTAGAGCAATGTGAGAACAGACTAATAAAGCACATTCCTTTGCATGAATGATACGCCCAGAATGGGTCAGAGCCCTGCAATCTGTTGGCTGAAGGGGCAGGGGCTCTGTAGAGCTTCAGGGAAGCAAAGTCAGCTGAGGGTTCTCCTATGTTCCTGTGTTTGGTTCAGACCAGCCTGTGTGAGCAGATATGGGGCATTCTCGGTGGTTGGACTGTGCAATTGCAGGCACATTAGTGTGTGCACACAGGGGAGTATGTGAGGATCTCCCACCGTGCACCTGTGGCCCTCTCCCTCAGAGCCAGGCCCCTCCCTGCCCCCCAGTGTCTAGTTAGAGGTCAGATTTCTTTTCCCACTGAGTCCGTTTTGGTTGCTGATTCTTCATGCCTCTTGATTGAGAGAATCAAGGTGGAGATCAGGGACTAAGGCAGGACAGTGAGGGGCTCAAGATCCCCCAGGCCCAGCCCCCATGCCCAGCGTATTCTCCCTCTTCCTGAAAGGAAGCGACCCAGACCTACCCCTTCCCTCTGCTATAATCTGACCCACAGGCCTGTCCATTGCTCCCTTACCTCCCCTGTATCTACCCCTGAAATGACTCATTGCTCTGGGGGCTGTTCCTTCTCTGCTCCAGATCATCCCACCACAAATGGGCCCAGAGTAAAAGACATCAGGGAAGAAAATGGTATCTGGGAGTCTTGATCTCCAGACTCCTGGGCCCTTTTGATCCACATGTTGAGCCTGACGTCACCACCCCTAACAGCCTCAAGATCTCCTAAAAAGAGAGCCTTCCATCCTAGGGTTTATGGCCACTTGCAGCAGCAAGGCATTTTCAGAGGCCCTGGATTGAGGATAGACTCTGCCTCACTCCTGTTACATCCAGAGTATGCTATAGACACCTGAAAAAGCTCCCTCACTGTCCCTAGGGAGCTATGTGCTCAGCTAAGGAGATGGGCTCAGGAACATGATGGTAATTCAAAGTTCTGCCAACATTACTTGACATATGAAAATACAGAGTTTTCTAGCACTGCCATGGCCAGGATTTTGGTTTTGGAGACCTCAGAGCTAATCAGCCTGAAGATCCCTTGCAGGCCCCGAGCCCCCCACCTTCTGGCTGTAGGTTGATCTGCCAGTTCCTTCTCCAAGAGGTGGTGCTTGCTGACTATACCCACATGAGCAGTGAAGGGCTCAGTGTGAGAGGAACTCAGAAACTTAATGGATTCTGATCTCTGGGAACCAAGAACACAAAATGCTCCCTGACCCATACAGGTGAAGTGCACAGGCCATGCTCAGCACATCAGGTATCCTCCACACCTCTGGAGGTGTGCTGACCGGAAGCCTCACGTTGGCACTGCAGAATGGAAGACAGGACAGACAAGTCACGAGAGACACCCCCACCTCAGGAAGGGAGACCAGGCCTGTCCCTAGGACTGGAGGCCTAGTCCCCAGCACCAAAGAGAACATGGTCCTCCATCACAGAGTGTACTATGTTGACTTGGCCAAAGTGAAGAACTTCCAGATTCCAGGAATTTTTCTCCATTCCTGAGAAACATCCCACTCAGTAGGACATCCCCAGGATCAGAACATCTTCCACTCCTTCCTTCTCTTCTCTTCCCACATCTATCACTTTCACCTCAAAGACACCTCCTGAGTCAGGTCCTTCCTTTCCATCTTCCCTACCTAAACAATCAACATCTATCTGCTCCCCAGCCTGCCACCCAGAGCTCTTCACCAGGCTGCTTATATCTGACATAAATCTGGTCCTGTCCTTCCAGCTCTGACCCCTCAGACTGCAGAATGGGGGCCAAACTCCTTGGCACAGCACACAAGGCTCTCATTATCTGGTCCCTCCCCCTGCCCACACCCCATGCCTATGTGCCAGCCAACAGAACACCCATGCTCTTCACTGTGCCCTTCCACATGGTGTTCCTTCTATTGGAAATGCCATTCCTCCAGTTTTCCACCTGAAAACATCCCACTAGTTCTTCAAGTTCCATGTTGAATGTCAATTGCTTCATAATACCTTCCCCAGCTCTCACAGGCTGAGAGGTTGCAGCTACTCCTGAGCTCCTAACCCTGGGTTTGATATTGCTGTCCCTGCTTGAGTGGTCTGTGTGTGTTTTATGGTCTCATGTGAGTTGCTTTGGGGCACCAACTCTGCCATTCATCATTGTACTCATCCTTTTCCATCCCCACCCCAACCCCCAGGCCTAGCCTAGCACAGTCAGCTTCAGTGAATGTTTAGAGGGCAGATAAATACAGCACGAGTGGATTAAATTCCTAACACATACGTGCAACTGCTTTTCAGATCTGATATATTTTTTCCCAAAGCATGGTCCTTAAACTCCTTGCATCAATGTTACAGAGCATGGGGACCCTTATTAATCCCACAGATCCACAGGCCCCCACACAGGACCTGCTGAGGCAGAGGCTTTCCCTCCCTATGCTGTTCCTGGTCTCCCTCCTGAAAAGCTTCCTCCTCCTTCCCACCTCAAGACTAAACCCTCCTCCTTCTTTGGTGTCCCATCCAAGCCCTGCCTCCTCCAAGCAGCTCTCCCTGATCCTACTTCCCTGTACCATCTAATCCAGCTATAGTCTCTCCTATCAATCCCATCCCTCACCAGATCTGGAGCCCCTGGGCAAGGAATGCATGTTCCTTTTGTGTATCATAGGATACAACCTGGCACAAGGGGCATGGGTGGCAGATACTCAGAAAACAATTTGAACAGGACCAACAGGAAAGAGCTGGGGCTTCCAGGCCCCCTGGCCCCCACCTGCAGGTTAAAGTGGTTTCTCAGTTGTCTTTCCTGGGGCTCATCTGAAGGGGCAGGAAAAGCGGTGGCTTGTGAGAGTCCTGGGGAGGTCAGTGATCCCCTCAAGCCCTCAAGTCAGGATGCTTCCTCCTCCTTGGATATCCTACCCCTTCCAACAAGCATCAACTGTGACCAAAGAAGTCTGTGGATAAGCCTTCATTAAAGACCCTTGTCTTGTCTGGTAAACATACCTGTGAAATCCCATACACCAGTCAGGGTCACAAGCCCTTCTCCAGGCTTCCTTCTAGGGAACCTGTAACTAGCTGTTTTCCTATCTGCCTCCTCACTGCCTGCCAGCCCTGTGGGGCACTGATCAACATTGGGCTTTCAGCCTCCTCGATAGGGCCTGGCACACATTAGAGACACAATGCCCAGTGAATGAATGAGTGACGCTGTGAACCAAATAATTAAGAATAAACACTAGGACAAGGCAATATGAGATTTCTCCACCCCGCATACTTTGTACTGTTGGGGCAGTGGCCTAGCAGAGAGCAGTGGGAGAGCCCTGTTGCTCTCCACCTCTTCCCCCTGCTCCTGTGCAAGCCTCCTAAGTGAGGCCAGGAACCGATGAAGGAAGGTGTAGGTCTCCTAAAGCCCAGCGCCATCCTGGCCTGTACCGTCATCTGCAGCTCTGACCTTGTCCACTACGTGGGGCTGCTCATGCTTACTGGCACCCAGTTCCTGGGTCACTAACCTACTCTCCTTTATTTAGCACAGCCTTGTCTGCTTGGGGCCACCCATGGGAACCCAAAGCCCTACTCTATCCAGAGCATTGCCCTATCTAATCCAAAGCTCCTATGCTGTGATGGGTGCCGGATTCCTCAGTTTACCTTGCAGTGGATTCAAGACAAGGGTGTGCTGTGCTCTCACCTGAAAGGAGGTGGTCCTGGGCTGGAGTATTTGAGGGAGCTACTGCAGGTGCATCGAGTGGATGAAGGGGTCTGCCTCTTCCTCCTTACTGGGGATTTTCACCCAGATGGGGCAGGGGGAGCATCACACAGAGGTCTACAGCCCAGTGGTCTCAGGCAACTACAGACCCCACGACTCATCCCAGGAGCTGCAGAAGAAGGGGAAAGTGAGACAGTCCTCTGCCTCTCTCTCCTGCCTCCTTCACCTTCTGCAAGAGTGGTTAGTGGATGCATTTCCTTGGGGCCAGGCCACCAGGCAGAGCTTCCTAGGGGAGCTTCAGGAAAAATCTGAGGCTTCCCAAGAGTCTGCTGGAGCCCTGGAGTCCAGGCCTGGATGAGGATGTGATAGGGGGTACCAGGTCTCCCTGCCCCATGGCTGGTGCCCCTTCAAGTCCAGCAGCCTGCCCCATCTTAGTCCCTGTTCTGACCATGGCTGGAAGGAGACAGTGGGGAAGAGACTGCCAAGACCAGCCTGCCTTAGTGGGGTGGATGGGAGACAGAGAGGGAGCCAGAGACAACCTGGGTGGAAATAGGAGGGAGCCCTCCAGGGTGGGAGGTAAAAGGGTAGGAGGGAGGGGACACTTCTAACCTGGAGTGTGACTAGTGATAGGCAGGAGACCACAGTCAGAGGGCCAACACACCCTGCTCTGCAGAGGATGGCAGTTTCTTCCAAGGGAGGGCCCTTGCTGTCTGCATCTCAGTGGTGGCTTGGCCTCCCCTGAGAGGCCGGCTGTCCTGGGCCTGGGCTGCGCTGAGGCTGTGGTCCTTTTTAGAGCCAGCTTGATGTCTGGTCAGGCTCTTCTTTAGCACCGGTGGCGTTTCTCAGACACCAGTCTCCTTTATGAGCCTGGTGTGTTTTCTGAGACACTTGTCTTTTCTAGAACCGACTTCTCTGAGATGGACCTTTGCTCTCTCACTGCTATCTTCTCCGACACTGATGCCTTTCCTGGGGCCAGTGTCTTCTCTGAGACACTTGTCTTTTCTGGAACCAGATTCTTCTCTGAGCTGTCTTTTCTGATACCACTGTCTTCTCAGATAGTTTTCTCCAAGGCTAGCACCTTCTTGGAGATGGAGGTTTCTTCTAAGACCAGTCTCTCATCCAGTGCTGTCTTCTCTAGGATGGAGGATTTCTCTGAGACTGGAGACTTCTCTGTTTTTTTCCCTCCCTCTTGGTTCCCTGCTCACCAAACTCTCCTCCTCCAGGGCCCAGGGACTCCGCTGCTCCTGGCTTTGTCTCTGGTGAGGTGGGGTCTCCAGTTCCTTCTTGGGGACTAGGAGATGCTGCATGGCCTGCCAGGGTCTCAGCTGTCCCTTACCTCCTCTGCCTCCTGCCTCTCCCAGATGGGGACCTATGCAGCCTTCACCACCTGCTACCTCTGCCTCTTCTGGCAGGTTATGATAGCTTGGATGTCCTCATCCTCATCTTGGGAGGCTGGGGGCAGCGGCTTGGAAACCTCTGCTTCTTCCATGCTTGAGAGTCTGAGTAGGGAGGTGGAGTTGGAAATATAATCACAGGATATCCGAAATGGAAGGGACCTTGGGTGTACCTAACCAATGGAGATGACTTCAGGATCACCATGGGGAATACAAGAATGTCAGGCCCTGGCTTCCTCCCGACCACCACTTAAATAAGGATTATCTTTACCTACTCTACATATTGGGCTTCCAGGGGGTCATTAGAACAAAGCACTCCATGTTTTTTTAAAAAGTTAATAAACACCTAATAAGGACCAACTATTCCATGTTTAGACATAGTCAACAAAAATTAAGCAACTATATTATATGTGCCAGATCCTGTGCTAGGCATTGAGGGTCAAAAGAAATAAACACAGCTCCTGCCCCTTAGATCTTAGATCAAAACTAGAAGTATTCAGGGATTTGTCAAAGGTCTCACAGCTAATTGACAGGAGAGCTTGGAGTGAAACCGAGGGCTTCTGACCCACCATTCCACTTTCCTGTCAGTCATTTGGGTACAGTTCAGACTAAGTGATAGCTACAGGCATGGCTGCGGCCTAGGCACACACCTTGTTCTCCATTCTCTGGGGGACCCAGGGAAACAACAGCATGAAAGGATTGTCAAAAACCCACAGCACTCGGCCTCCAGCAGAAGGAGATTCTTTTCCTTCCTCAACTCCCTCTTCTCCATGTGATTTCAGGCAGGTTAACTCACTTTCGAAGCCTCAGTTTTCAAATCTGCAAACAGGGCTTGCAAGGAAGTAAAATGAGACTCATCTCATGAGAGTGCCCAGCACAGTCCTGGCATGCAAGTGGCATTCAGTAAATTCTTGGCCCTTCTCTTCCTTTCCTCATAATCTCAACGTCTAGATAGCGAAACCAGTTCCAGTGTTCCTCCCCTCAGAACTAAATTACGGGGGTCAGGATTAGAGAGAGGCAGCCTGGCTAAGAGGAAGAGGTGTGCCCCAGAGCTGGACAGATCTGGATATAAACTCTGGCCCTGCTGCTCTGTAGGTATATGATCTTAGCAAATCCCCTACATATCCTTCAGCACAGTTTCCCTTTCTGTAAAATGGGTTCACAATATCTCCCTCTCAGGGATATTGTGAGAACTCAGTGAGCTATGGCCACAAAATGTCCCACAAAGTTTTGACTCATAGATGATCTCAATAGTGGCAATCATTGTTATGAAGAGGGTGGAACCTAGCTGGGCTGAGGGGTGTGGAGAAGGTGAGGAATTTGAAATTTATCTTTACATCCTTCAACCTCATTCCTTGGGCTTCAGTGCTTGACCGGCTGAACACGCTGCACGAAATCTGGGGCAGTTAATTCATCCCCACCACCCAGGATACCATGATGATGCCCTGGACCCTACCCTGACCTGAGCACTTGATGGTCTCCATCTGGCTGAGCCTGGGAGCCTTGTTCTCTGTGGTGCAGCTCTGGCTGCAGTGGCACCATCTGAGCTTCTGCTCCTCCCTATCTTCCAGAGACCACTACCAGGCAAGGCTCACGGACGGGAGGAGAAGGTCAACACAGCACAGAGAAACACAAGACCCTCCCCATTGCCTACTCCTATGGGGCTGAAAGAAGAGACCACATATCCTTCTGGCCTGCATTGAACACAAGAGGCTATCAAGTGTCTGAAATGTGGCTGGTCTGAACCGAAACATGCTGTGTGGAATACACACTGGATTCTGAATACCAGTTAAAACTCTCATTAAGAATTGTGTATACTAATTACATGGTGAAATGGTAATATTTTGGATATATTGGGGTAAGTGAGCTATCATATTAACATAATTTTACTTTTTACTTTTTTAATGTGACCACTCAAAATTTTAACATTTTAAACGTAGTTCACATTATATGTCTATTAAATCTCTACCAAAGCTGCAGGGAATTGGTTTAAACCAGGGTTTCTCCACCTCAGCATCACTGACACGTTGACAAGTTAATCCCGTGTATGAGGCTGACCTGGATTGTAGGATGTTGAGCAGCAAACTTAGCCAATATCTGCTGGGTGCCAGCAGTAGCATCCCCCAGCTGTGACAATGAAAATGCTTTCTAACATTGCTGAATGTCCCTGGGGGTCAAAATCACCTCAGATGAGAATCCCTGGGTTGGACATTACTCTGGACTTCAGGGTGGGAATGTGAGGCCTCCCTGCCTGGGGATGACTAGGAATGTGGAAGGGTGGGCATGGTTCTGCCTGAAGGAAGTAGATGAGCTTGCCAAGTGCCTCTTTCTTTTTGGTCCTGGGATTCTTAAATAATATTTCTCAGTGAACAGTCAGGGAGAGATTTCCTCAGAGTTACTCAGTTCCCCATGGAATTTCTTAGCTTTGGGGAGGGGGAGACTTGCAAATAAAACCAATTATACCTGAAAAACCCCGATATCATCTCCCCTTTGCTTCCCAGGGGCTCTTGGGGTCTCTGTCACTTTCTAGATGAAAAGAGCTGAGTCAGAGAGCTTGACAGATGGTGATGAAAACTCGGACAACTTTTACTTGTCTGAGGAGCAAGGGGACCCCACGCACCATACTTTTGGCTCCTGCCCCAGTGACCCTTAATTCACATGGTTATCCAAGTACTCTTGTAGCCAGCCAGCCAAGCCCCACCAATTTATCCATCTACCACTCACTCACACATCTGTGTACCCAGCTACCCACCCATTTCAATCATCCTTGTCCCACCTTCCCTACCACACACTCACCCCCTGCCCCCCAGCCCATCCTCCCTTCCAACCACCACACCTCTTCCAATCCAATCAAGGAGCAAATGCATACTTGCTGAGCAACTGTGACAAGCCAGCACCATTTCAGGAACTGCAGTGGAGGCGGGAGGGGGGGTCAAAGAATATAGCAGGGTACCTGCCCTGGAGACACTAACAATCTAGTAAGAAACAGAAGAACGTCCACCAACAACTCCCCCAACCAAAATGCACAAGTCAGTCTGCAGAGTGAGAACACAAATGTTACAAGCCAAGATTATCCGGAGAGGCTCAAGGAAGAGATTGAACCTAGGCTGGACTCAGTGAGCAACCAGGCCTCGGATGTGGTCACTGGCAGTCCAGGCAAAGGAGAGGTACTGAGCACTCCAGGAGGCCAGAAGGTTTGTGGTTTGCTGAGGACAAGAGGCTGTACTTCCCTAGGAAGGCAGGAGAAGGCTTGAACAGGGGAGTAGCAGACTGTGAGAGTCAGTCAGGTGAGCCCCTCCTGGAACCCCCCTCTGTCTCCCCAGTGCTTACACCTGGGTTGGAAAAGGCCTTTGTCTTCCCTTCCAGAGTTACAGCAATGACTATAAGGCCTACTCTTGTCACTCCTGGGTGCCAAACTCTCCCTTCTCTTTGCTCTCCAGCCTCTCTTGCTGCCCGCCTCTAGTTCCTACTGAGCCTCTTCCCTCCTGGATGGTATAAAATGGTGCCACAGGGAGTCTTAGAAAAGACAGTCAGGTGATCTGGTTTCTAGTCCTCCTGCCCTTGGGTAAGTCATTTCCTTTTCTCTTTTTCCATTTTCCCTCCTAAAATCAGAAGGTTCAACCACAAGACAGCTCTCCTTTTTTTCTAGGTCCAGCATCACATGTATTGAGCCAATATTCACTAAATGAATACTTCTGAGCATCTACTGTGTGCCAGGCATGCTTCCAGGGACTAAAATCAACAAGATCCTCCCCTTCATGGAGCACAAATCCAGAGTGGAGGAGAGTCAGACCATGAGTGAGGAAAACAAGCTCATGAACAAAATGTGCTAAGTGTCACTGGGACAACAGAACGAAGTAAGCAATGTGGGAGAGGGTGGCTGGGTGATGAAATCCTCTGAGAGACCTGATTCATGAGGGGGAGGCAGAGCCGGATCTGGCAGCTAGAGTCCCAGGAGGAGGGCACAGCGAGTACAGAGCCTGGATGTGAGGAGGTAGGTATCCAGGGGAAGAGGGTAAGTGTGGGCCAGGGAGTGGCCTTAAGGGAAGTTGGACAGGGTGGCAGGGCTAAAGCATGGGGTCTTGAAGACCAAGGAAGGACCTTGGGTTTTAATCAAAGTGTGCTAGAGAGCCCTAGAGAGTTGTACACAGAGAAGTGACAGGGTGGGATTTCTGTAGTTTCAATCTCTCTGGCTGATGTGTGGGACAAGAATGGAAAGGGCAGGGGAAAGGGGAAACAGGAGACCTGTTATGAGGCACCTGCAATTGTACAGGTGAGAACTATCATGACTTGAACTGACAGAGAGATATGGGAAAGGGATGGATTCAGGGCACATTCTGAAGAAACAGACACCAGGTTTGCTATTGGATTGGATGTTGGATGGGGGGTGGGTGAGGAAAGAAGAATTAAGAACGAGATTTTTGGCCTGAGCCATTCCTGGAGCTACCATCAGCAGGACGGGAAGACCAGGGGAGCAAGGAGTGCAGGGGATGTTGGGTGGTAGAGTAGAGGGGCAGGAAGGAAATAAAGACCTGTGTTTCTGGCTTGCTCCAAATGAGATGTAAGTAGTGAAAAGCAAAGGAGATCAAGATGCTGCAGTCAAGAAGCTGGAAAAATATCAAGCAAGGGCATTGGCATAGACAAAGGATCAAGGGCCTCAGTCAAATGCTGCTGTGAGGGAGAATGAGACCAGGTGGAGCAGTGAGTACAGGGGTGCCAGGCTTCCTGGAAAGGGCAGCTTCGGTGGATGTGCCAAAGCCTGACCCAGCTGGTGAGCATGAATGGGAATGAAGAAAGGAATTAGTGATTAGCAGTACTCTTTTGAGAAGTATTACTGAGAAGAAAAGCAAATAGAAGGGGACAGTAAGTACCTAGAAGAGGATGTGAGATCACAGGATGCTTTTTTAAGTTGAGGTATAATTTATATAAATGTACAGATCTTAAGTTTTGCTTTTCTTAAAAAAAATGAGCAAATGCAGGAGAGGAGAGAGGGCCTGAAAAGAAAGGGTGATTCAGATGTCCTGCAGTGAGGGAAACAACTGCAGCATACGGCATCTTTCTTCTCTAGTACCCAGCATGGCACCTGGCACCCAAAAAGTGCAGATCAATGTGGAAGAGCAAGGCAATGTCAATTTCAGCAGTGCAGCGCTCTTCTCCTCCCTAGGAACTACTCAACCTCTGCCTTGATACTGAAGAGCACAAAGCAGGAGAAAACTCTATGTCTTTCCCAAAGGCAATCAGTCTGTCTCTCTTCCCGGGAAGGTGAGTGCCTGCCAATCACTCTACAGGAAAGGATGTACCTTTGAAGAGGAACTTTCCGGACCCTCTTAATTCTGCCATCAGTGCAGCTCTTCCAGGTTAGAACCTCAGTCCCTCTGTCAGTCTTACCTCCACTTCCTCATGCAGAATGGCCCCAGTCAAATGTTTCTCCCCATGGCCTTCATCACGGAACTTAAGCGAGGTTCCCCTGGGCCTCTACATGACTCCTGTGGGCTCTGGGTTGTCTGTAGAATGATCATTCATCATTCATTCACTGCATACAAACTGATGATCTCTTATGAGGTAGGATTCAATGTCCCACCTCTCCTTGGTTTTCTTGTTCAAAATTAGAAATGCCAACTTCTGCTGTCTTTCATCTGATACCACATCCCCAGCCCCCACACCTCCACTTCTCTGGATGCACCCGTGTCCCTTGCACATAGTCTGGGAACAGCTCTTGCCCTCCAAAGCTGAGGGATTCATATACTGGGGAAAGTGACCCACACAGCTCAAAGCACCTTTTCCCTGAGCTGGCGGGGCTGGAGCCTCCAGGACCCCTGAATCGTGAGCAATCTAGTTTCCACATGCTGCCCTCAGCCCTTGGGGAAGTGGTCTATTTGTTTATCCTCCAGTGAAGCCTTATATGGTATCTGATCAGAGCCTGATCTCCTTGGAACTGACTCATTCCCCAGGCTGGATCTGGTCCTGAGAGGTCTCCAGGGGGCTGGGCTGTAGGAGGTGGGGCCCAGGCATCTTTTGAGTGTCCCTGAGCTTTACACCAAGACCCCACAGCTCACTCGAGGTGATGTGGCTACCACTCCTCCTGCTTGGGAATCATGGGGCCACCTTCAACCCCTGACACTGGCAAAACCTGAGTCCCTTGAGCATCACCACCCAAGCCTGGGAAGAAAAGCTGTCTCCAATACGCAAAAGTTATGAAGAAAGTGATAGAAATGGAAGGCAAAGGTCAGTCCCCAGGAGGGACCGGAGCAGGTGCAGGTGTTGAGACTCCTATGAGAATAAATAAATTAGGGAACAATAAATAAATTAGGCACTTAGAACAGTGCCTGGAATTTGTTGATATGGAGAATAATAATCAATAACTAAAGGAATAAAGGAGGAAGAAAGGACACTCACATGTGTGCTTACTCCAATGAGAGGTACTGCTCTAATGTCATTGACATTCCTCTTTACAACAGCCCTGGGAGGTAAGTGCGTGTTATCCCCATTTTGTATATAACTTTCCCAAGATTACACAGCTAATAAAAATAGGAAGCCAGCTGGATGCAGTGGCTCACATCTGTAATCCCAGTACTTTTGGAGGCCAGGGCAGGTGGATCACCTGAGGTCAGGGGTTTGAGACCAACCTGGCCAACATGGTGAAACTCCATCTCTACTAAAAATACAAAAATTAGCCAGGCGTGGTGGCAAGTGCCTGTAATGCCAGCTACTCTGGAGGCTGAGGCAAGAGAATTACTGGAACCCAGGAGGCAGAGGTTGCAGTGAGCCAAGATGGTGCCACTGTACTCCAGTCTGGGTGACAGAACGAGAGTCTGTCTCAAAAAAAAAAAAAAAAGTGGAAACCAAGATTTAAATCTAGGTCAGCGTCTCAAGTGCCCATAACCTTAACCACTTTACCACTGCCAGAAAATGCTGCTGGGGAAGCCTGGCCCTAAACCAGAGTGAGGTTCTACTTCCTTGGGAGCTCAACAGCTGAGCATTGAGAAGGAACAGAGGGGCCTCTAAGGTGTGGGATTTCTCACCCCAGGACAGGCTGCAGCTCAGGGCACAGTCTGGGAGGGCAGAGTTTTGGGGAAACCCAGTGGCCAGTGCAACACTGACCCTCAATGCCAGAGCCAGGCCTGGGGTGAAACCTAAAGGCTCCAACAGCTGGGGGTCCCAGCAACTCTCCCTAGCTAAGGGCACAGCCCCAGTTGCCCGCCACTGCTTCCCTCTGAACAATGCTTTCCCCTAGTCCTGGCCTTCACTGGGGGACCTATTTCCCTCCTTGTGCCTGCATGTCATACTGCTATCCTCCCTATTCCAGACTTCACCAACTCCAAAATGGAGCTCCACTTTTTCTCTTAAATTCTCTCTAAAAGACATGTGCCCTGTTACTCACTGGAGAGCTTGTTTTGATCTCTCCTTTTGGAATTTTCTTCCTAAAGTTTAACTTCCATGTATTCTGCAGCAACTGACAGCAAGGGTTTAAGTGCAGTGGTTAGTAAAGGTCATGCTTAGAAGTAAAACCCATTTTCCCAAATTGAATTACAGGTACATGCCCCTTATACAACAGATCAAGGCTCAGATGCTCTGGTTAAAGTAGGGAGAGGGTGTGAAGGCTGCCCCAGAAGCATTTTCTGGAACCCTGGGGCTCAAGGAACATAATTTTAAATTCTTAGGGGCTAGGATAGAGAAAGGGGGAACAGAGGAGAAAGTCACAGTGGGGGCTGACCACGATCTTGGACCCACCTTCAGTCCCTAAGCGGGGCAGTCCTTAGGTTCTCCTTCAACATAAAGGGTCACTGTGGGTGGTCACTTCCAAGCCCTGATGGTCATGGGCAAAGTGTTGGGAGTGCCCAGGGCAGTGCATGGAGGTAGGAAGGCAGCTCAAGCCCCTGGAAAATGATTAACTACTGGCTACTCAGTCCCAGGTGCTCTCAGATCCACCCCTCACCTCCTGCAGACAGGCCAGTCCAGGGAGAAAACATCAAGGCCTCTGACCAGGGCACCCAGCCAGCCCACTCATCACTGCCCCATCCCAGGACTGGAACACTCAATTTGCTACTTAATGCCAAGATAAGCTGCAGGTTGGCCCTCAGCTGCCCACCAGCCTCCCCACCCACACCCTGACTAGGGTCATGCTTGTCACACTCTCAGCACAGTCCTCCCAATCCTGGCAGGCTCCGTTGACAACGACCTTCTCTCCTCCCTCCCCACTGAAGCTTGTTGTTCACTTAGGGAGTGAAGCAGAAATGGTCCTCTATTCCAGGTGCCTCATCAGGGTGACTGTTGACAGCAGCTGCACCTGCCCATGGGGCTATATGAGAGCTAAGACTGGGCAGAGGGGACAGGCCAGGGGCCCCTGTGGCTGAATTGGTTCCCCAGGGGTTTCCCTGGCACTTACCCTGGACATCCTGTGGGAACTTGGCTCCACCCATGCACCCACATGAGTCCATGTTCATCAGAGCAAGGGACAAGCTAAGGCCGAACTTGCTCCAATTTCCAGTGCTCTAGCTGCCTCCCCACACCACACACCCCTGTACATATCCAGGTGTGTTTATAGACATAAAATGATATCTATCCCACCAGACTGTGAACTTCTGAGAAAGTAGTGTCTGATTTCCTTCTCACCAGAGACTGTTTCTGAGAAAGAAGGGTCCTTGGCCTACTACAGGCCCAGAAACCTCCTTCCCACTGGACTACACGAGGGTCCATTCTCCAATTCTGATCAAGGGCTTAGATTCCCAATGTAGAAGCTTATTCTCATTCAAATTAGTCCATCTTGCAGATAGAATTAGAAGCCAGGGAATGACCTTGGAAAATACAGTCTATTGAGTCCAATTGTTGTTGCATGTCTACTCCATGTAATAATGAAGAATTTGCTCCTTTAGGCTCTAGTGCTGACAAGGAGCTATTATCCATGGGAGTGAGATTAGTCTGATAGAACACAAAAGCCACACACATAAAGGGCTGCTTTCAGCCCCAAGAAGAGGCACCCAGGCCAGTACTGAAGCGAGAGAGGGAGGGGCAGGGAGGTGCCTGACCAGATTCTGCTCATGGGGGAATTTTGGCTGGAGCTGAACAATACATCTCTACCAGGTCACACCACAAAACAGGGCCTGTGTCAAGACAATGCACCTATCTGTGCTTCAATTTTCTTATATATAATTGGGTGGTGATGATAACTATCTTGCTCATCTGGTGGAATTATACTCAGTAACAAACACGTAATATAATGTATGTGAAACCTCATTAATTCATTGACTTTTTTTTTCTTTAAAACGTGGTCTTGCTCTGTGGCCCAGGCTGGAGTTCAGAGGTGTGGTCACCACTCACTGCAGCCTCAATTTCCTGAGCTCAATCAATTCTCCCACTTCATCCTCCCAAGTAGTTGAGACCACAGGTGTGTGCCACCATGCCTGGCTAACTTTTACTTTTTTTTTTTTTTTTTTTTTTTTTTGTAGAGATGGCGTTTTGCCATATTGCCCAGGCTGGTCTCAAACTCCTGGCTCAAGAAATCTGCTTGCCCCGGCCTCCCAAATTCTGGGATTACAGGCCTGAGCCATTGTACTTAGCCTATTCAATGATTTTCTTTTTTAAAATTTTCCATTTGTTTTTATTATATTTTACCATTCATTAATTTTTAATAAACATTCACAATATCTGATACTCACTAGGCATAAGACATGTGACAAACATCATGCTAGGTGAGGCAGCTGATGTAATGAACAAGATCCAGTCTGAATGTCCAAGCAACAAAGCAAAATTAGCACCAACCATAAAAAACAGCAATGATGGTGGTGAGGATGGTGGTGGTGATGATAGTAATGATAGATGTTCACCCCAGAAGGCTCTGATGCCTGGTGACTGATTTTTGTGTGTGGTGATTGTTCCTCCTCCTGTTCATCTTGGTTATGAACTAAGAGAGATTAAAATGCTTTTGTACAAAGGAGAAAGGATGTATATTCAATGAAATACATTTCTCTGCCCGTTTAAATGTAGAATTTTCAAGAGAAGCAGGGATATTCAGTGTTCACTACCTGGGTGAATGGATTGGTTTTCAGCATCCGCCCTGGGAGGCCCCAACCACTGTCATGTCTTTGATCTCAGGCCTGTGGGGGTAAGTGTGTGCAAGAGGGTTAGGATGTGGCATGTGGCCTGGGAGCTTGCTTTCCTCCCTGGGCCTCAGTACGTCCACTTGTAAAGTTAAAATGTCTACTTTCCCATTGCTTAAGTTTTCTCCAGCTAACTTATCACAAATCAATCTACTGAGATTCACAATGATGATAATGGTTTACCAGAGAACAAAGAGAAATGTGTTTATATATATATATACACACACACACACATACATACATACATAATATATATCTTAGATATAGATTATATATGTTATATATCTGTGTATATATATGGGTTTTGTTTTTGGTTTTTTGCATTTTTTTTTTTCTGTAGCAGCGGTCTTACTATGCTGACTGGGCTGGTCTCAAACTTCTGACCTCAAGCAATCCTCCTGCCCTGGTTCCCCCATAGGCTGGGGTTACAGGCATGAACCACTGCAGCTGGCTATGTTGCATGCTTTTGAATACTTTTTGATTGAAATAAGACATTAGAAATACCCATGAGCTAGTATTACAGAGCAGGTTTCTCATGGATAAAGACAACAAACATCCCCTACTACTGAGTGTTCTGCTGTGGCTTTTAATAGTATTTATAGAATAACTAAGTGAAACTTGAAAAAAGAAAAAACAGAAAAAGAAGTGGTGCTTGTATAAAGTTCTTGTATATAAGGAGAATAAGGAGAAAAAACTATCAAAAATATGGAATATATAGCAGACCTGTTTTCTGAAGATAGTTCCTGTATTTCTAAAGTGCTGGGAGGATGGAGTGCAGAAGAGAGGTGGTGGGAGAATGAGATTTGCTACAGTACACATCCATATTTGGGGCATCATGGCAAGTTCCTGTTCCCTATGCCACAGTGGTACAGTTGACAAATTCTTCAGTAGAATCCACTCTCAAACATCAACTTTATAAATTCTCCGAAAATATAAAATTATAAAAGAAAAAAAAATCCCAAAGCATTTATTTCAAAGACAAATAAAATTTGCTTCTGACTTACTTCAAATCTTGCATAGCAATGAGTAACTTTATTTCCTTAGATATTCATCCTCTTTAAGCCAGGATTTAGATTACCGTAACTATATCTTATAATTAACGGAATAGCTTCATTAGCAATTTCTTCATCAGGTAATTTCATGGCTATTTTCCAAACGAAATCTATTCCTATCAACTTCAGCTTTTCTACATTCTGTTCAAAAGATAAAACAAATTATATGGCACACCAGGATCACAAAATTACAGACCATTAGTTTCTGTTACATCTTGAGTCCACAACACTTCGGTTCAACATCAATCAAGGCTTCAGGACCTCAG
Organism: Macaca nemestrina; assembly: GCF_043159975.1. Lineage (NCBI taxonomy): Eukaryota > Metazoa > Chordata > Mammalia > Primates > Cercopithecidae > Macaca > Macaca nemestrina. The sequence continues at coordinate 37,336,108 of NC_092144.1, forward strand.
CTATATATGAAAACACTATAATACTGATATGGACCTTGAAAACAAAAACCCACCAACCACAGAAGCACCGGCAACCTCTGTGGGAGCTAGAGTAAGTATGGAGAGTTTTCTTCATATGTCCCTAAACCCATAGTGGACATATACATCAACAGGCTATTGAAGCAAAAACACAGAAGGAATAAGGTGGGCCCCATCTTCATAACTTTTCTTCAAATGGAAATGGAGTCAGGCTAGAAGCAGCTACTAATTCTTGGGGTTCAAGCTAGTTTCTCCAGAGCTCTGTTAGAAATACCAGGATGGGCCAGGGGTGGTGGGGCTCACGCCTGTTATCCCAGTACTTTGGGAGGCTAAGGCCAGGAGTTCAAGACAAACCTAAGCAACAGAGCGACACCCATCTCTACAAAAATAAATAAAAACAAATAACAGGATATAGGCTTTACAAGAGCTTGTAAAAATTTTTACCACCCAAAGAAGTCAGATACTGAATAAAAGGGAACTTGAAAGCCAGCTCTCACTTGGGTCCAAGGTGTTCAGAAACTGGGGGCCCCTGGGGAAAGGACCGCAGACACCTGTGGGCCGGCTCCGTGGGTGGCCCTGAACTTGGATGGTGGTCCCGCGGCTCCGGGAACCACGCAGACTGCTGTGCCCACTGGGGTTGGGCTCACCAGGAAGTAAGATCAGCAGAAACAGGGGCGCTCACAACTGGTGCTGGGTTCGGGTTCCTTAGGCCTCTACCCGCAGGGCCCCGTCCCTCCGGTGCCTGGTGGATGCTTCCTCAACTGCTGCTCTCCCCACGACGGGGCTGCTCTTTTGCCCAGGGACTCTGGGGCGGTCCCGGCCCCCGAGTGCGCGAGGTCGCAGGTCCCAGTACTCATGCCGGAGGCCCTGACGTGCTCGGGCTGCCCACGTGGACCTGGGTCCCCACACCTGGCTCTGTCACCGGCAGAGGGAGGGCGCCCTCCGGAGTGGGCGCCCTCTGCTGCGCTGCTGCCAACCCTGCCGCTGGAGGTCAGCTCCTCTCCCCAGTCATCCAGGCCTCAGTTCTGCCCTTCCCCGTGGCCACTCCGCTGTCCTACCCCCTGGCCACCACCAGAGGAAGACCCCTTCTTTCCCAAGCTGTGCCCGAACGGTGCCGCCCTACCCGCGGGCAGCCTCCGCCCACTGCTGCCCCAGCGCTGTCCTACCCCTGGTCGCGTCGCCGAGGCAGCCGCCACAGGGCAATGCTACCTTCTGGGCACCGAAGGAGGGACCTCTCCTTTCCCCAGCCATTCCGCCCCACTGTCCTGTTCTACCCAATAGCCGCCTACCTCTAACCATCCCGCCCCCTGGTCTCCCTGCTTCCACTACCTCCCGCCCGCTGCCTGCTGCCACAGTCCCTTCCACCGTGGCAGCCACTGCCACCGTCCAGATAGTGCAACATCCCACAGCGGTCACCTTAGCGCCCACAAGTTCCAGCCTCCGAGGAGGACGCTGGCGGATGGCGTCAGCGCCAACTCCTCCTGCTCTGGCAGAACACAGTACAGCCCTGTGCAAAATCCACAGGCGAATCAAACGCTGGACCAGGCCCTCAGCAGGCTTTTATACCAGCTTTATGCAAATAAAGGCTCCTGGAACACATGAGTTCTGACTGAATGAGAGCAAGTCTACAGGACAACTCTGATTGGATAATTAGTCCAATCAGATTAGGCCCAAAGGTTCCTCCTCATCCAATCAGAACATGTGTCCTAGGAGGCTGCACTTGCGGAAGGTGGGTAAAAAGTCTGTTGAGGTGGGGCGGTCTTCTCGTTTGACACTCCTCTGGGTCTGTGTGCTCTGCTGTCCTATTCTGGCAAAAGGAGGAGGAGCTGGCCTATGTGCTGGGTGGCTTTATTGGAGGCTGGAGTCTGCAGATGGCTGCAGTGAGATGGCAGCCGCTAGGAGGGGGACCTAGGACAACAGGAGGTTGGTTGGTGGGCGGATGGCACGGGAGGTAGTATCGCACTGCTGGAAGTGGCCTAGCTTCAGCATCAGCGGAATCGATGCAACCACACTACCAGGGGATGAGGGATGTGACTTTGGAGGTGGTGGCTGGGGGGACAGAACACTGCTGGGGCCGGGGGAGGAGGGTGGTACAGTGTTGCAGCAGGTGGCGGGGCCAGGGAAAATAGGGTTCATATTTCCAGCCAGGCGTGGGGGACAGCATGCCCATGCAGATAGCCTGGGAATGTCAGGATTCCTGCCATGGATTCCCAGGTTTGCATCCTTGCACTTTGTGTGGCCAGGACTGCCTAGGAGCCACTGGGCAGGGAGAAGCCCCATTATGGGAGAGAAGCAGGGAAGGAAGAACCCAGGGGGCACGGGAGGGTCGGGCCTTGTAGGTAGCTGCATCAAGAACCGGGAACTCGCACCTGGATGAAAAGGGGTCACCAGGTGTGCATGGCACTGAGGGACTGGTTCCCAGTTTCTGCTGCTCCTAATTCCACCACATCATAGCTCCAGTGGTTATGATAGTGTGCATGGTGCCCTGAGCCTCAGGACCTCCACTCAAGTGCAGAAACACCGCCAGGAGCCAGGGACTGTGTTGTCCACAGCCCTCACCCCCACGGCCCCAGTTTCTACAAAGAGAGGCTGTACTTTGCAGGGTGGGTGGGCATGAGTGTGTCAGCTGAAACCTGGCCCCTTATCCTGAGTGGCCAGCATAACAAGGTGACACAACTTAGTATCACCACTCTCCTCATCCTACTCGAGTCAGATGGTCTAAGGGGCCTGACCCTGGTGGAGTGTGTTCAACCGCAGGAAGGGGCAAATGTGAGATGTGGTGGGGTAACACCCAGGTTGGCAGTCAAGGTCTGGTGGGATGTGGAGGGTCTTCTAGGAGAAGTGGAGGGGCCATGGGGCTATGGGGTCAGGAGAGGGGTGGGTACGCGCACTCTGCACAAGCACCATAGTCCTCCAGCCAAGCTGGCCCCAGCAAGCCGGGTGCCATCCTACCCCTGTATCTGCTGTTAGGCACCAGGCGGCCTGGCACAGAGCAGGAGCCTGCCTCCTGGGGAAATCCAGCTCCCATACCTAGCCTGGCAGCTGCACACACAGAGGCCATTGACCAGTGAGCAAGTGGTTTTGGGGGAGGGTGGTCGGCCCAGCCAGCAAGATAATGAGCTGGGAGTAGAGCCACCTCTGGCTGGGCTTTAAGGTGGAGTCTTTCCAGACCTCCAGCACTCCAGGTTGCCAGCTGCCTGCTGAGGTTCTGGATTTACTCCTTAGCCCTCAGTTTCTTCACCTGACCAGGAGGACCTATATGGCAGTGTTTAGATTATTAGACTTGTTACTTTGGGAAACCCTCAGCCTACTGACTGAATATTCACAAGTCTGAATTTGTTGCCTGTTGTCTGGGATTGACCCAAGGTCTTCTCATATGAGATGGGGATCCCAGGACCCCTGCATTTAGGATCCAACCACCAGCCTCCCTTGTGGGCCCACCTGGGCCTTTTCACTCCACTTGTGTACAAGAGCCAAACGTCCAGACCTGGTGTCCTATTGTTAGTTCTGTTTTTCTCAGTGTATGTTTGCTATAATGGCAATGATATGGCATTTCCATATAAGCTTCAGGATACGGAATGTTTCCCACCCCAGAAAGTCCCTCCCCCAGCAAGCCCTGATTCCAGCCCCCTTTGGGCTGGCTGTGCATGTGCTCAGCTTGATGAAAACAAAAATGGCCTATGCAAGCTACACTGCTGAGTGTGATCTGTGGACATGGCTTCCTGATCCTGCATCTCCTTCCCCCTCATTACTGAGGTCTATTCTGTCTCTCACTTTTCACCTGAACTGCTCCTGAAGCCAAGATGGGGAATGGGGAGGGGTTACTGAGAGGGTCTTCTCCTGGGGTAAATCTTTGCTCTGAAAAGCCTGGGCTTGCCCCACTCTGTTATCCCCTCCTCTGAGCTCCATTTCTGCCAAAGGTTGGCAAGATGCAGCCTATCCCTGTTTGATCTTGTGCCTCCTATAAGCCAAGAAATAGCTTTTTATTTTCAAATGGTAGAATTCATCAAAAGAGTAATGATACTTAAGGACATTTTGAAGTTTTCCATGTCCAGAAGAAAACTTTCGTGGAGATGCAGTCATGCCTGTTCTTTTACAGGGTGTCTTCAGAAAGCTCCTGTCCTGCTACAGTGGCAGATTGAGTCTTTGGGACGGAGATCAGTAGGAAAACCTGAAAATACTGACCTCAGGCCCTTTAGGGACCATTTTTAGTTCTTGATTTGAGAGTTATATGGTGGGACCGGAGGCTTTGCACTGAACTTTTATCACCCCCACTGCTGTAGTCTCTGCTGGTGTGTCTGTCAAGTTAGGGTGCCATGGTGCCTCCCTTGAGGGTATTGAGCTCCAGTGTGCTAGTTTTGGGGGTGCCTGCTTCATGGTTGCTCATCCCACCTACAGAGGTCCTGGACCTAATCCGGGCCAGCACGATGAGTTAGTCATTGGAGGCTGGAGCCTGCAGGTGGCAGGGGCACTATGGAAGCTGGTGTTGCTGCAGTTTGTGGCTCTGGGGGTGGTGGCTCCGGCTCCCTGGACACCCAGGATGCATCTTTCTGAATTTGGAAATCTTCCTTAAACCTCCAGCCTCAGAACCCAGCCTGATAATCCCCAACAATCACATGTAAGTGTGCATTCAATACATGTAGTGTATTTGCAGAGTTATGGAACTATAGGCACAGTATAATTGAAGTGCATTTCCATTTATCCCAAAAAAGGTGATGCTTTGTGGCCAGTCCCTATTCCCTTCTAGCACTAGACCACTGTATGTCTCCCCTCTGTCTCCAGAGGTTTGCCTTTTCTGGACATGCCTTGCCAGTGGAATCACAGAATGTGGTCATTTGTTGCTGGTTTCTTTCTGTCAGCTTAATGTGTTTGAGTTCCATTCCTTTTGTAATGGAATTTTGTAAAGTATTATTTTTGTAAAGTAATAATTTTGTAAAGTATTATTACTTTATTTTGATTGACAAAAAGTATAATAAAGATATACCACCCATGTTTTTCCTTTCATTCCTTGAAATGTATTCAGGTAGTTTTCATCATGAATGTGCTGCAGTGAATCTTGGTGTGCACATAGGCTTTCATAGCTTATAGGCGCATAACTGGGAGTGGAATTGCTGTGTCAAAATAGTAGTTCCTTCTTAAACATTTTGAGAAACTGCCTCATTGTGTCTTAACTGGCTGCACTATTTTACACTCCCACCAGCAGTGTGAGATTTTCCTATTTTTCTCACTGATGACAACACTGTTGTTGTTGTTGGATTACAAGGTGTAAAGTGGTATCTCTCTGAGGTTTTGATTATAATTTCCCTAATGGACTAATATTAAATACATTTATACATACTTATTTACAATTTGTATGTATTTTGGCAATGGTAAAAATTTATATTAAAATCTCATTTTTAAAATTGTATTTTTGTCTCTTTTTATAGTTCATATTTTTTAGTTTAAAGTTACCGTTTTAAAAAATTAGTTTAAAAAAAGTCTTAAAAAACATTTTAGTTTAAAGTTACAGTTTTAAAAAAAGTTACAGTTTTAAAACAATGTCCTTCCCTATGCGTTTTTTGGGGGGTTGTATTTTGAATAGTATTGTTTCTTTAATTATATTTTGAGAATGTTGGTAGTGCACAGAAATGCAATTGATATTTCTATCTTGATCTCAATTGTCTGCAATATTGCTAAACTTATTACTTTGAGTGAGTTTTTAGTAAATTACTCAGGGTTATTATTATTATTATTATTGAGACAGTATCTCAGTCTGTTGCCAAGGCTGGAGTGCAGTAGCACGAACACAGTTCACTCTTTCCACCTCAGCCTCCAGAGTTGCTGGTTCTACAGGCATATTGCCACCCTGCCCGACTAATTTTTGTTTATTTTTTGTAGAAATGAGATCTCACTATGTTGCCCAGGCTGATCTCAAACTCTTGGACTCAAGTGATTCCCCCACTTTACCTCCCAAAGTTCAGGGGTTACAGGCATGAACCACTGTGCCTGGCTAGGACTTCTTATATATGAGATCATGTTTTGGATATGAAAAGGCAATTTTACACTTTCCTTTGGAATCTGCAGTCCTTTTCTTCATTTGTTCTTGCATGATTTTTTAAATTATACTTTAAGTTCTGGGATACATGTGCAGAATGTACAGGTTTGTTACACAGGTATACACGTGCCATGGGGTTTGCTGCACCCATCAACCCGTCATCTACATTAGGTATTTCTCCTAATGCTATCTCTCCCTTATCCCCCGAACCCCCCAACAGGCCCTGGTGTGTGATGTTCCCCTCCATGTGATTTTTTTTTAACAATGTCGTCAAGGACAATGTTGAACAGAAGTGGCAAAAGCGAATATTTGTGCACCTTGTTCCCAGTCTTATGTGGAAAACATTCTTTCCACTAAGTGTGATGTTTTCTGTAGGTTTTCTATATTACCTTTATCAGGCTGTGGAAATTCTCTTCAATTATTGGTTTGGTTAAAATTTTGGTTATATGTTAGGTATAGTGAATTTTTTTTCTGTGTCAATCTGATAACCACATCTTGGTCTTCCTTCACTTTTACAATATGGTATATTACATTAATTGTTTTAGCCACTTTATTGACATATAATCGGTGTACAGAAAACTGAATGTTTATTATATTCAATATGACAGGTGTGGAAAAACACTTGTGATATAGAACCCCAATCAAGATAATAAATATATCTATGTTAATTGTAATGACCACAGGGCCCACACATTCAGGGACTTGAGGAATCATTTAGAAGAATAGATACAAATGGATACATCAAGTTGTTTTAGTTGCCATATAAACTATATATCAGTGCACATTTCCTCTTGGTGTAAGGGTCCTTAATTATTTTTAAAAATTGGGTTCGTTTTGCTAGTATTGAGAACTTATTTTGCCAAATTCAACAGGGGTAGTGTTCTGCAGTTTTTTCTTTTCTTCTGTGGTTTTTGTGTTATAGTAATTTTGACCTAGCATAATTAATTGGGAAGTTTTTCCTTCTCTTTTTTTTTTGTATTTGTAAAGGATTGGTTATAATTGTTCATCAAAAATTGGCAAAATACACATCACTGATGCCATCGAGATTGGGAATATTCTTGGCATGAAGATTTTTATTATTTTAATTTTAGATTCAGGGAAAACATATGCTTGTTTGTTACAAGGGTATATAGCATGATGCTGAGGTTTGGGCTTGACTGAATGCATCACATATGCAGTGAACATCATACCCAATAGGTACTTTTTCAACTCTTGTCTCCTTCCTCTCCCCACATTTTGGAGTCTCCATTATCTTTTGATTCCCATCATTAATTCCATGAGGACCCAATGTTTAGCTCCCATGTATAAGTGAGCACATGTGGTATTTGTTTTTCTTTTTCTCTGTTAATTTGCTTGGGGGAAAAGGCGTCTGACTGCATCCATATTGTGGCAAATTGCATGCATCTAGCTCTGCTATACATAATTAACACCAGAGGCCTCAATATTTTTTCTTTTGCAAAGATAGGGGATTGGATTAAATGTATCCAACGGATGTTTTTAAGCAGTTTAAATACAGAGCCAGTTAGATCACTTGTTCATTTTGCTAAAATATATTTGGGGAGAGAGAAGGAGCATTTGAGGATTTTAGGCTATGGATGGCCCCACATTCTCATCTAAATCGTCATGGGACCATCGGCTACCATTAAAGCATTTTACCCAAGAAAATGCCTACTTTCCTCACAAGAGAATATTTGCATCTGCTACAGAATTTTCTTTTATCCTTGATTATCATTTCTGGTTTTCTGGGTCCTTTAAGGCTGTTTTAAGCTTTGTGTGGACTGATAGACAAGATGTAATTTAACTCTTAGAGAATCAACCTATAGCAAATTTCAGAGGACATTTCATGTGATCCCTTGATTCCATTCCTATCCGGTGACTTCCCCTATGTGGGAAAGATTTCCAAAGATTCACCAAGCAATAATATATAACTTTCTTTTGAATTATTTTTCCTGGGTTTTTTGAGCTTGAATCTTCAAGAAGAAATCATTTACATAATGTATTTTATTTAGATACTTTGTAGCTGCAATTTGGCATGCAAAACTATTTTTAACAGGTATAATTTTCTAAGTATATCAAATAGAAAATATTCACTTCTAGATACAGCATTTGTGCATATTAGAAGCTGTTTACTGAATAAAATAAAATGTATGATTCTATTTATATGGGGTACCTAGAATGGGCAAATTCATAGAGGTAAAAACAGAATAGACTTTACTGGAGGTAGAAGCGAGAGTTGTTTAGTGAGTACAGAATTTCTGTTGGGGAAGATGAAAAAGTTTGGGGCATAGGTAGTTGTGATAGGTACATAGCATTGTAATTGCATTTAATGTCACTGGATTGTACACTTACAAATGGTTAAGATGATAAATATGGCATGTATATACACAATAAAAACCTGTAACTTCTAAGAAGATATATATATACACACACATATATTATACATACGTACATGTATACATATACACGTGTACATGCATCCATAGGCTTCAGATTAAATTTGCCTCTTCTCCTTAATTTATTATAGAAGGCCAAGTTAGGTAGAGAATGAAAAGTAGATTAATTTGGTCCTGGGAATTTTTTTGTTTTTGAATTTTATTTGGCTTACCACTAAGAGTAGAAACTCAATTTGAATGTGGGTGCCACTCTTCTTTATAATTCAGAAAATATTTCACTATTTTGTTTATTTGCTGTAAGGGCAAGGACTCTATTTATTTTTCACTGTGGTACAAGAATATTTTTAGGACTGAATAGTTAAAAGATGCAGAGGAAGGTAACCTTGAAGCTCAATTCTCAAATTAAAGTGTTTTGTATAAAATTTCTTACCATTTTTGTAGTGTTGACCTTAGGGAATTTTCTAAGCTCACCTATTTGGCTTCAATAAACTATAATATAATGTGCAATTTCTTTTCTTGTAGGCCAAGAAGTAGCCATGTGAACAGTTGGGATTTGCTTCCATAAAATTCTTCTCAAGTCAAACAGGTCAGAGAAGAAACTAAAAATAAATTTGTGGAAGTCAGCATTCATTTACGACTAACAAAGAAGAGGAAAATTCCAAGAGAAATAGCAAGCACAGAGCTGCTTCCTTAACAAAAATCTACCAATCTACTTCAAATTTAAACCCAGTTGTTAATTAAAAGAGACACATAAAATACATTGGCATTAAAATAACCTCAGGAAAAGGAAACCTGTTATCACCTCTCTTTTTGAACATCATTCTTGAAGTGCTAGCCCACGCAGACAGGGAGAACTGAACAAGCATGTATATAGGAAAGAAAATGGAAAACTTGTCATTTTTGGATGATATAATTGTCCACCACGGAAACCCAGAATAGTCAACAGTAACTTAGAACTAGTAAGAGGTTGGTTACAATTGGATATTCATTTACAAAAGTCAGGAAGTTGGGCATGTCTTCTACCTGCAGGTCTGGGAATGCATCAACAAGGGAGGTGGAACACAGGTTCCAGCTGGGTCTTATGAAAGTGAGGAGGAAGCACGTGGGCAAGGCAGGACTCCAGAGGCACCAGAGGGCTGATGGCTTCTCTTTGTTCTCCCCACCACTTTGGCTGGGGCCCAGGAGCTGAGTTCCAAGACTTGGGGAATAGTGGGCTTCTGGGGTGAAGTGGTTGATGCACCAAAACATCTTTTAAAGAACAGATAAAGAACAGAAGAGTACCTGGGAGAGCTGGCTGAAACCAGGACACGGTGGGACCATTGGAAAGGACTCTGAACCACAGCAGCAGAAGGAGATCTAGACTTGCAGGGACCCAGGCTCCACGCTAGGGACCTCGACCTTGTCCTGCAGGGAGTGGAGACCCATGAATGGATGTTAGGTGAGTTTGGTTTGCACATAGCCTTGGTATATGTTGATAGAGTTGTAACTGATGACTAATCCAGCCTCACATTTGCAGCCCACAGTCCCTTGCATATAGAAGATCATCATTCTTCTGTCCTATGCCATGTGATTGTTACTGAGGAGGATGGAGATGACATCATCTACCATGACTTCTCCTCAGGTGAGGGCTGTGGTGAGATGCACCCTGCCGGACCCTCCTCAGCAGACAAGGGTATTGGCAGTTATTCGTGAATGATGTAATGGTGCCACCTCTGCCACAGACTCGGCTGTCTGCCCCTGCCCTCATAGCATGACCAGGCTGTGACTACAGGTGTTAGAGCTGTAGAGAACTGGGACTGCTCTCCTGACTCTCCTAACACTGACAGCAGAGGGAGGACCCAGGCTGTCTTGCTTTTCCCAGCAGAGGCTATTGGGCTAGGCAAGTCTCTGAAGAGAGAGCAGGGCCAGCTTCTCTCATCCCCTAGCCCCCAGGGGCTTTCCAACTGCTGTGGAAGCTGTGTATGAAGTACTCTCCCCACTTTCTGGGGCTCTGGCAGTCCCACAGCACACAAATAAACATGGCCTTGCTCAGAGGTGACGTTTGGTCAGAAGGTTGTGGGAATACTACTTAGGTTAATTAGAGAGACCTTGCCTGTGAAAGTAGCAGGAATGTAAATCACTCTCCTGGTGAATTAGCTCTAGGTCCATGTGTTCCCATCTAACAGAAGTGTTTATTTCAGGACCCCAGTGGTAGGAAGTGTGAGTGCTGCTATACACTGAGTCCTTACTACTATGCAGATAATGCCAGGCCTCTTTAACTAGAGTGAGTTTCGCTAATTTGAAAAATGACACTAAACAGAATTTTACCATTATGAGTGATGGTCAATATTTCACCAACTCTTTATTGACAGATGAAGCTGCTTTGGTGGAAGGTGCTAAAAAGCTGGGTTTTGTGCAGTGAGAACACCATACTCGGTCATCATGGAAGCAGTAAGTGGCAAACTTGTGCACATTTTAGAACAGCTACTCTCTTGACGATTGTGTATTGGACATAGCATGTCTATTGCAAGAATGATAGCTAAATGTTTATTTTTCTATCTGTGAAAAAACAGAACTGTTGAAAAGTTGTTAATGTAATTATATTATTAGTGTTATTTGCATTACAATACTTGTTCGCTCTTTAAGATGCTTCCCCACACATCTTTTTGCATTGGTACGAAAATATTAGTAGCAAAGAACTTCAAAAGTCTAGTTTTCATTCTATGATAGTTGGAAAATTAATTTTGTGTTGCACATAAGAGCATATTCTATGCCTCTTATAGCCTCAGCACCTAAGATTTCTTACACAGTGAAGCCTCACAGTCCTCGGCTTCTGGCTGGCTGGCTGAGAGAGAAGAGGTCAAAGCTTAATATCTCTAATCTATATAGGAGGGTTTTTCTTCACTAAAATAAAGGGAGGTCATGTATTTTCTGATTTTTTTTTTTTTTAGTTTTGCTCCCTATGGTCCAGAGGAAGAAACTTAGTGATAGAAAAAAGATTATATTAAGAATAAGATCAAATAGGGACCCTTGAGATAGGCAACAGGGTAAAATGATGATGAGGACAAGCAGGGCAGGGAAGTTTGTCATGATGACCAGTTAGAAGGGCTATAATGCATTCGAAGTTCACTTCCAAGAGCTATAATAGAGTGATATTGTTTCTGACTGTTTAGTACTGTAGTCCATTTTTGCCTTTGCTTCTGTGCAAAACCTGTGAAATATCAGACCTTGTACAAAGTGCTTATTTCTTAGCATCTGCAGTTTCTTTTCTTATGGAGTACAAAGATCAGATTGTGTTTATTTTTATTTTAACCAACAGAGGGAATTTAGCTTAGGGAAGTGTGCAAAAATAAAACAAAGTACTGATTGAGTATAGTATTTCCTTTACAGAAGCTTTTTAAAAAATGAGCCCTTTCCCTTTTCCATTTGAGGCTTCTAACATTAACTGGAGAACTTTCCATTGTATGGGTGCTGCAACGTTTATCTGCATTGAATAAATGGAGGTTGGGGGTGGTGGGCATGGACTAGTCAACCATAAGTGGGAGAGACAGACAAGAATAGCGGCTTCTGCCTCACTCACATGCCAAAGAAAGACGAGCATCTCGAGGGCCTGTTGATACCGTCCTCTTGCTGTTAGATGCCAGATTGGTACCACATTGTTATTTCATTGAAGTTTTTAGGTCATATTTCTGGGAGTAAAAAAAAAATACCCTATTCATTAGGACTTGTAAATAATCATAATAAATATAATCCTATTAAACCACTAATACCGGGGTGCCATGGAACCACAAATTGTCAGATTAGATACCAGGTATTTACCAAGTATTATGATGACCTTGCTGGTCATCATAAGAGCTGAGTCCATGGATGCACGTGGGGGTGGTTAACATAGCCATGGTACCAAGAGACGTGGCTCCTGGGAGCGGAAGCCCTGCTGCTAGACAGTGGATAGTAGCACTGAGGACCTTTATGAACAAGGATCTGAGAGAAGATGAGACAGGCTGAGGAGAAAGGGAACTGGTGGATCCAGAGAGAGGTGAATAAAGATGGGTGAAGGCTGGATGAAGTAGATTATTAGTTGTATTTTAGGATGCAGTGAGGAGTAAAGAGTTGTGAAGATGATTATTCAGTCATGTACTTGGTCATTCAAACACATTACTTCACTGATTATTTCTCTCATCCCAAGAGGTGAGTGCTATCACTATTCATCAGTAAGTCAAACACTTAGTGGAAGAAACTGAATTTAAATTCACATCTACTGGGCTCCAAAGGCTACATTCTTTCTACTGTGATGTGTTAGGGAAATACCAGATTAGATTAAAAATTTTGAAAGCAGGCCTAGTATGGTGGCTCACACCTGTAATGCCAGAAATTGGGAGGCAGGAGGATCACTGGAACCCAGGAGTTCAAGACCAGCCTGGGCAATGCAGTGAGACCCCATCTCTCAAAAAACAATTTTAAAATAGCTGGGTGTAGTGGTGCACACGTGTAGTGCCAGCTACCTGAGAGGATCACTTGAGCCCAGGTGGTTAAGGCTGCTATGAGATGTAATTGCACCACTACATTCCAACATGGGCAACAGAGTGAGACCGTGTCTAAAAACAAAAACAAAACCATTTGGAAACAGCATACACACCATCTGGGATTTTGTAGATGGAATAAATTGTGATTCTTGACTTTCTAACTTGAAAGAACCCAAAGAAGAATAGCATTTTATTAACTGCCCTAAAACCAGGTTATCGTCTCTTACCTGCACCAAGATCCAAAAGCCTTTGAATTCCAAAAGTTTTGTCCTAAGTTTGGGGAATAGTCATTTGGCAGCAAAACCTAATCAGAACTGATATGAGGCTATTATAATCTTTATGAATCTCACCGCATGTGATATTCATACATTTTGCTGCAGAAAGTGGATATGTTATAGCAAACAGTGTTACCCCAGACCCTGCTTGGAACATTATGATAAATGGTCTAGAATGTGCATATACCTATATAAAATTGGAAAATTCTGAATTCAGAAGCATAACTAGCCCCAAGGTTTCTGATGGACCCATGCAGCTTTGTGTTCTTAATCTTCATTTCTTGGAGGTAGCTACACCAGCCAATTGTTAGGACAGCCATATCACAGAAGAAAAATGAGAAGCTTTTACCAGAAGAGCAAGCTATGACCCTAGAAGACTTGTCAGAAAATAGTACATGTTGCAAGAGGCTAGAGGGTGGGAAGGGGAGAGAAAGCAGAAGAGATGGGGGCAGAGAGAGACAGAGAGAAAGAGTGGGTTTATGAGTGGGAGAAAATTGTTTTGAGATTTTAATACTTTACACTTTTAACAGGTAAGAGCCTATTTATTTTTTCCTTTAGATGATACAGGAACAGACATTAGGAATCCTTAAAGTCCTGGAATTTTCTAGGCCTGTATCTCCTTTATACACTTAAAATAAAATATGTTTTAAGTGTATGAAGGAGTTTATGAAAGTTTAAGTGTATGAAAGTTTTTAAATATATCTTTTTAAAAGCTTTATCTCAGTTCATTTGTATAATTGTATGGCATGACTCAATATAGTACTTAAGCATTAAATACAGCAAACATCTCTCCAAATCTTCTTCTCCTTGGAATTTGAGACTTTTATTAAAGAAAATGAAGTAAGTTATTTTCTTTGTTTTATTTAACAGAAGTAAAGCTTCATGTGCTCCTTTTCTTTACACTTCTAGAATTTGATGTTCTTGCATCAGCAGCTGCAGACGAGTCTGAATAGTTTAGATGTGTGATGAGGGGATTATTTTCATTGGCATTTCCCACGTCCTATGAGGTCTTTCTCCTAGCTCCATCTGAGCATGCCCCTGGAGATCTGAGAAAGTGACAAATGATGACACATGAGATTAAATTCATCTCATTAGAGGTTTGGTCCATGTAGAACAGTTCTCCTGCGCATGTGTGTAAGCATTTTCCCCAGAGCAGTTTTGAAAATTAAGACCCATACATATTTATTAAATTATTTTATTCCACTAGGATATTTACACTTTGTTATGAGAAAACGCATCTTATTTTTTTTTTTTTTTTTTTTTGCCTCTTTAACACTGAACAGTCAATGTTAAAACGGGGTTCTGTTGCTATCTGAATTGCATCTTTTCCTGTTATTAAAGTTAGGGTAGTTTTTCTGTAACCTTTATTAAATGATTCATTAATTGTTTGCTCTGTCTGCTTTATAAACTATTGGATAAAGGTCAGTACTGCATTCGCTTGTAGGAAATACCTTCCAGATCTAGTTTTTAGGTTTGCAAGTGTGAACTTTGGCTAGACAACAACCCTTGGTGTTACATATTTAACGAGAGAGATTGGGGATAGTTGATGACTGTGATAGCTCATGGAGTAGGTGGTGATGGTGTTCTGGGTGTGGAGATGAGGGACGTGTTAGGCAGCTCTCCAGACTTTTTTATGCCCCATCTCTTGTTGGAGACTGTCCATTACTCTTTAGTTGCATTAACTAGGACCAATGGTTAATGGACAAGCAAGGAGGAGAAAAGGGAGTTAGATAAAATTGGGTGAATATGGATTAAAATGTGAAGATGAATATTATTATTATTATTATTATTATTATTATTTGAGACAGAATTTTGCTCTTGTTGCCCAAGCTGGAGTGCAATGGCGCGATCTTGGCTCACTGCAAGCTCCACCTCCTGGGTTCAAACAATTCTCCTGCCTTAGCCTCCCAAGTAGCTGGGATTACAGGTGTGCGCCACCACGCCCAGCTAATTTTTTGTATTTTTAGTAGAAACAAGGTTTCACCATGTTACCAGGCTGGTCTCAAATTCCTGATCTCAGGTAATCTGCCTGCCTCAGCCTCCCAAAGTGCTGGGATTACAGGCATGATGTAATACCTCACCTGGCCAATGAATTTTAAATTATATGGGAGAATAAGAAATAACAGGTCATTTGTGGTTATAGTTGTGGTCCCATCTCTTTTTAGTTAATCTTTTACCTGATGCCACTTAATCTTTTTTTTTTTTTTTTTTTTTTTTTTTTTTTGAGATGGAGACTCACTCTGTCACCTAGGCTTAAGTGCAGTGATGTCATGTTGGCTCACTACAACCTCCTCATCCCACGTTCAAGCGATTCTCCTGCCTCTGCCTTCTGAGTAGCTGGGATTACAGGCTCCTGCCACCATGCCTACCTACTTTTTGTGTTTTTAGTAGATATGGGGTTTCACCATGTTGGCGAGGCTGGTCTTGAACTTCTGACCTCAAGTGATCCACCTGCTTTGGCCTCCCAAAGTGCTGGGATTAGAGGCATGAGCCACTGCGCCCAGCCTCACCTAATCTTGATAACACTCTTTTCAAGCAGTTGCTTTACATATTGAGAAACTAAGACATGGATTTGTTTTTTTGTTGTTGTTTTTTGTTTTTTGATAGGGAGTTTCGCTCTTGTTGCCCAGATTAGAGTGCAGTGGCGTGATCTTGGCTCACTGCAACCTCTGCCTCTTGGGTTCAAGCGATTCTCCTGCCTCAGGTTCCCAAGTAGCTGGGATTACAGGTATGCACTGCCATGCCCAGCTAGTTTTGTGTTTTTAGTAGTGATGGGGTTTCACCATGTTGGTCAGGTTGGTCTCGAGCTCCTGGCCTGAGGTGATCCACCACCTCAGCTTCCCAAAGTACTGGGATTATAGATGTGAGCCACTATGCCTGGCCTCTCTTAATTTTAATAATGCTCTTTTCAAACAATTGCTTTACATATTGAGAAACAAAGACATGGATTTGATATCTTTGGTAAGCGCACACAACCACTAGATAGTTGAGAGAGAATGCAGCAATTTTTCCAGAGCTGAGGAAAGACTATCCTCACCCTTAGGCATTTAAAATTGATTGGGAAGCACCAAACTGAAGAGCCACAGAGATGGGTGGTCCAGGGCCTGCTGTAGTTGAGGCATATCTCAGAAGGATAACATGTTGACATAGGCATGGATTGGAATGTATAGAAAAGGAGAATGGCGAGGCTTGTGTGCACTTGAAGTCTGGAGGTTGTGCACGGAAGGATGAGTGGGAGATGAGAGGAGACCACACAAGTGGGTGGAGAGCAGTAAGAAGAATTTATGGGTGATTGGTACTAACCAAAGCCTTGGTGGGTGAGGATGGACCATGATGAAAGATGTGTGAGGAACTGTAGATGCTTTGGTGAGGAAAGGAGAGAGGAAGAGTTTATTCGTGCTGAATTGGGAATGTTCTAGAGGTTTGTAATTTTTTTGCTACTCCAGTTTAAAGATGAAACAATGAGGAGCTTTTGAGTCAAGTGCATCTATACTGAATCTCCCAGTTTGCTACCTAAAGATCAAGTTACTTGATAATTCTGAGCTAAGAAAGTAAAGAAGAATACTTTTAGAGAGTAGAGCCAGAAGTCAATCACATACACAGCCAGTGCTAGAATTCTCTTTTTCTTTTTTTCCTACTGCAAATAGCTTTGCTAGTATATTTTTATGGCAGGGGAATAAATAGGTTTATGTCCATTCGATGTAAATGAAAAGACTAGGATATACACAGTTATGTTCAACTTTGAGGAAAAAGGTAGGGAAAGATAAAACTTGACCGTTTTTAGGAGTATCAGGCCACCTTTTGTTTTTATTGGTGTTTAGCTGTAGGACACACATTCTATCAACAGAGCAATGGTGGTCTTTCATTTTTTACTCTCCCAGTGACAGAGAAAGGATATAATTGTTCAAAGTCTTTCAGTGCAACTTTAACTCTACTGTAAAGGGGCTGTAAGTATTGGTGCAGTGCCATGTATAGCAGAGAGTTCTTGGCAACCACATTGTCAATCAGCTGCTTCTCCTAACTGCGGTCCTCATCATTTTCTTATTGTTTGCCCAAAGCTGAAAGGCTCTTTCAGGTAGATTGTCAAGTTGACTTAGGAGTAAAAGCCCATGGATGATAATGGTGGTTCAAGGCAGAGTGGCACAGATGGTCAGTTTCAGCCAATAGTTGTTTCAGAGATAGCAACTCAATGTGTCAGGCAAAATCCTTAGAGTATGAATTCTGATCCCAGTTTTACCAACATTGTGTTGTGACTTTGGGAAGATAAAGAATTTTGGTTGGCCTGTGGATCTTTTTTAAGAATTTTGGATCTTCTTTAAGTGCTCTGATATGTAGATATATGTTCTCTAGCCGCTATTCTTCTCAATTGTTGTGGTTTATTTTTTGTTCATCACCAAGAGCTGTGTTGTGGGTACAAGGGCAGTGTCCGACTGTGGCTGCATTATTGCTGCTCCTTTTCGTCAAGCTTTTTGTCCTGTCTGCTCCCTCGTACCCAAATCTAAATGTATTCTCTAAGGAATTTGTGAATCTTATTTTTTTTTTGTATTTTATGTATTCCCTAAGGAATTTGTGAATCTTATTTGTGAATCTTATTTGTTAAATCATGATCTTATGTATTGAGGAAAATAATTATTAAGCTTATTTTATTTGACTGTCAAAAATATAAAGCTATTCTAGGATTACTGATTAGTTGAAAATCTTAGTAATCTTTACCAATTGTGGGAAGAACGGTGGTTTCATTTGAGTACAGTATGACTAGTGGCTTTTAAAAATGAGGAATACATGGGGATTCTCAGGGCATTATATTTTACCCATGAAATAATTCTGTTTTTAGTAATAGCTACTTAAATTAATTTCATCTAGGTTTTTTCTCACGTGATCTGTTTCTTAAACTTTTTGTTTACCATTATATTTTGCACATGAAATAATTCTGTCTTTAGTAATAGCTACTTAAATTAATTTCATCTAGGTTTTGTTCTCACGTGATCTGTTTCTTAAACTTTTTGTTGATTTGACATCGAATTCTAAGTACTACAGAAAGTACAAAAGGCATAAATGTGAGGCAATGGAGAGATGAAAGCTGTAAATATATAACAGTGTACGTATGAAAACACCACAGAGGCATATTCTATTTGTATAGGGTTATTTTGTCTTTACAGGATTTGATTTTTTCCAAAATTCAAGCTAGGCTCCTCTACTTTTTATAGCATATTAGATTATCTGTGGAATCCAGTACCCCAGCCCTGTTTGTCATCATGGAAATACTCACAGGGCAATGAACTGTGTACACCCACGTGTTTCTGGGCAGAAATGGGTTGGCTGCCTACTGGGTTGTGTCTTACCTGATTAGGAGCTTTTTCAATATCAGGAAGCAAAGTTGTACTTGAGCAATTTAGAATGTGCATTTTACCCTTTCCACCTCTGCACAAAAATATAAATGTTGGGATATGAGTTTTACAGATTTGGGTGCATGTAGGCACTGATGTTTCTCTGATGACTCTCCTGGCAACTTTGGTTCTCCCCAGTGTTGTTTTTGTTTGACTTTTATGTACAGAACAGATTTTAGTCTTGTTTGGACACATCTATACCCAATTGGTTTTCCAAAGCTCATGCCTGAGCCCAACTGAAGTCTGTACTCCTATTTGACCACTGAGTATTCTCATGGACACTGGAAAAACAATAATACAAAGCCATGCTAAGCATGCTGGCTACCAGGTTTATTGAAAGGTTTTCCAGCCACAGTATTTCCATGTTTTTATAGGATAGCGTATTTTGTGAGACATTTTTAAAAGTATTAAAATACGTGGGAGAAACATTATGCCATCTGGATATTTTGCCACAAAAGGTAAGTGAAATGTGAAAATGCTATTTTTGACCATTGGAGTTGTACTTTCTGGTATGTTGGCTGGCTTCACAGAAGCATATTCTTCTACTGCCTGCCCCTTTCCCCTCCCACCTACTCCTCCTGTGCCCATGGCAGGGACTAGATGCGTAGCCAAATCAAACGTCAATTACCTGTATAGCCCTCTGTAACTCATCATCAGTAGTGCAGAAAGAGGAGGCATCACATGTAGAATCAACTTTAGTTACTGGTCTCTTTCTTAGAAAACTCAAACAATGTCATAACTGTCATAAGAAACTGTTTTCTTATCCCTGTCTTATCCTTTTGACATTGGTTGATCTATGACTTGAACAAATAATTCATGGAACCCACTGTGAGCAGGAAAGGAGTTATCTGAACGACTTTAAACGACACTGATGTCAGCTTTTCCTGCCAGTGATGATAGCTGGAGATATGCTCAGATGCTGGCTGCTTTCTTGCCTTAGTGTGTTCTGCTGAATACACGATGCATGCACTTGTGAATACATGCACATACATGAGTGGAGCTGCTTGAAAGGCTGGATCTTTCATGGGACAGCACATTAGGCTTTTTTTTCCCAAACAAGGTCTCATAATGTCATCCAAGCTGTAGTACAGTGATGTGATTATTGCTCACCGTAGCCTCAAACTTCTGGGCTCAAGCAGTTGTCCCACCTTAATCTCCCTAGCAGCTAGGATCACAGGTACATGCCACCAAGACTGGTTATTTTCTTTTATATTTATTTTGTAAAGATGAAGTTTCCCTATGTTGTCCATGCTGATCTCAAACTCCTGAGCTCAAGGCACATTGGACATTATGTTGCTATGTTGAAACATACTTCCTGCTTCCTCGTATTGATACCTGCTTACCATACATGAACACATGGATAATGTACAGCTCCTGTATCTCTCTGCTGTGGGGAATTAACTCATGCAACTTCCTGTGCACTCTCCATCTTACAGTAGAAGTGGTTTAGTTAAAAAATAGGAGAGCTGTTTTTTTTTTTCAAGTTTTCTTTTAATTTAATTTTATTTTTTATTTTTATTATTACACTTTAAATTCTAGGGTACATGTGCATAACGTGCAGGTTTGTTACATATGTATACTTGTGCCATGTTGCTGTGCTGCACCCATCAACTCGTCAGCATCCATCAACTCGTCATTTACATCAGGTGTAACTCCCAATGCAATCCCTCCCCCCTCCTCCCTCCCCCCTCCCCATGATAGGCCCCGGTGTGTGATGTTCCCCTTCCCAAGTCCAAGTGATCTCATTGTTCATTTCCCACCTATGAGTGAGAACATGCAGTGTTTGGTTTTCTGTTCTTGTGATAGTTTGCTAAGAATGATGGTTTCCAGCTGCATCCATGTCCCTACAAAGGACACAAACTCATCCTTTTTTATGGCTGCATAGTATTCCATGGTGTATATGTGCCACATTTTCTTAATCCAGTCTGTCACTGATGGACATTTGGGTTGATTCCAAGTCTTCACTATTGTGAATAGTGCTGCAATAAACATACGTGTGCATGTGTCTTTATAGCAGCATGATTTAGAATCCTTTGGGTATATACCCAGTAATGGGATGGCTGGGTCATATGGTACATCTAGTTCTAGATCCTTGAGGAATCGCCATACTGTTTTCCATAATGGTTGAACTAGTTTACAATCCCACCAACAGTGTAAAAGTGTTGCTATTTCTCCACATCCTCTCCAGCACCTGTTGTTTCCTGACTTTTTAATGATGGCCATTCTAACTGGTGTGAGATGGTATCTCATTGTGGTTTTGATTTGCATTTCTCTGATGGCCAGTGATGATGAGCATTTTTTCATGTGTCTGTTGGCTGTATGAATGTCCTCTTTTGAGAAATGTCTGTTTATATCCTTTGCCCACTTTTTGATGGGGCTGTTTGTTTTTTTCTTGTAAATTTGTTTGAGTTCTCTGTAGGTTCTGGATATTAGCCCTTTGTCAGATGAATAGATTGCAAAAATTTCCTCCCATTCTGTAGGTTGCCTGTTCACTCTGATGGTAGTTTCTTTTGCTGTGCAGAAGCTCTTTAGTTTAATGAGATCCCATTTGTCAATTTTGGCTTTTGCTGCCGTTGCTTTTGGTGTTTTAGACATGAAGTCTTTGCCCATACCTATGTCCTGAATGGTACTACCTAGGTTTTCCTCTAGGGTTTTTATAGTATTAGGTCTAACATTTAAGTCTCTAATCCATCTTGAATTAATATTCATATAAGGAGTAAGGAAAGGATCCAGTTTCAGCTTTCTACTTATGGCTAGCCAATTTTCCCAGCACCATTTATTAAATAGAGAATCCTTTCCCCATTTCTTGTTTCTCTCAGGTTTGTCAAAGATCAGATGGCTGTAGATGTATGGTATTATTTCTGAGGACTCTGTTCTGTGCCATTGATCTGTATCTCTGTTTTGGTACCAGTACCATGCTGTTTTGGTTACTGTAGCCTTGTAGTATAGTTTGAAGTCAGGTAGCGTGATGCCTCCAGCTTTGTTCTTTTGACTTAGGATTGTCTTGGAGATGCGGGCTCTTTTTTGGTTCCATATGAACTTTAAAGCAGTTTTTTCCAATTCTGTGAAGAAACTCATTGGTAGCTTGATGGGGATGGCATTGAATCTATAAATTACCTTGGGCAGTATGGCCATTTTCACGATATTGATTCTTCCTATCCATGAGCATGGTATGTTCTTCCATTTGTTTGTACCCTCTTTTATTTCACTGAGCAGTGGTTTGTAGTTCTCCTTGAAGAGGTCCTTTACATCCCTTATAAGTTGGATTCCTAGGTATTTTATTCTCTTTGAAGCAATTGTGAATGGAAGTTCATTCATGATTTGGCTCTCTGTTTGTGTGTTACAGGTGTATAAGAATGCTTGTGATTTTTGCACATTAATTTTGTATCCTGAGACTTTGCTGAAGTTTCTTATCAGCTTAAGGAGATTTGGGGCTGAGACAATGGGGTTTTCTAAATATACAATCATGTCATCTGCAAAGAGGGACAATTTGACTTCTTCTTTTCCTAACTGAATACCCTTGATTTCTTTCTCTTGCCTGATTGCCCTAGCCAGAACTTCCAACACTATGTTGAATAGGAGTGGTGAGAGAGGGCATCCCTGTCTTGTGCCAGTTTTCAAAGGGAATTTTTCCAGTTTTTGCCCATTCAGTATGATATTGGCTATGGGTTTGTCATAAATAGCTCTTATTATTTTGAGGTACGTTCCATCAATACCGAATTTATTGAGGGTTTTTAGCATGAAGGGCTGTTGAATTTTGTCAAAAGCCTTTTCTGCATCTATTGAGATAATCATGTGGTTCTTGTCTTTGGTTCTGTTTATATGCTGGATTATGTTTATTGATTTGCGAATGCTGAACCAGCCTTGCATCCCAGGGATGAAGTCCACTTGATCATGGTGGATAAGCTTTTTGATGTGCTGCTGAATCCGGTTTGCCAGTATTTTATTGAGGATTTTTGCATCAATGTTCATCAGGGATATTGGTCTAAAATTCTCTTTTTTTGTTGTGTCTCTGCCAGGCTTTGGTATCAGGATGATGTTGGCCTCAGAAAATGAGTTAGGGAGGATTCCCTCTTTTGCTATTGATTGGAATAGTTTCAGAAGGAATGGTACCAGCTCCTCCTTGTACCTCTGGTAGAATTCAGCTGTGAATCCATCTGGTCCTGGACTTTTTTTGGTTGGTAGGCTATTAATTATTGCCTTAATTTCAGAGCCTGCTATTGGTCTATTCAGGGATTCAACTTCTTCCTGGTTTAGTCTTGGAAGAGTGTAAGTGTCCAGGAAATTATCCATTTCTTCTAGATTTTCTAGTTTATTTGCATAGAGGTGTTTATAGTATTCTCTGATGGTAGTTTGTATTTCTGTGGGGTCGGTGGTGATATCCCCTTTATCATTTTTTATTGCGTCTATTTGATTCTTCTCTCTTTTCTTCTTTATTAGTCTTGCTAGCAGTCTGTCAATTTTGTTGATCTTTTCAAAAAACCAACTCCTGGATTCATTGATTTTTTGGATGGTTTTTTGTGTCTCTATCTCCTTCAGTTCTGCTCTGATCTTAGTTATTTCTTGCCTTCTGCTAGCTTTTGAATGCGTTTGCTCTTGCTTCTCTAGTTCTTTTAATTGTGATGTTAGAGTGTCAATTTTAGATCTTTCCTGCTTTCTTCTCAGCACCACATAGCACTTATTCCCAAATTGACCACATAATTGGAAGTAAAGCACTCCTCAGCAAATATACAAGAACAGAAATTATAACAAACTGTCTCTCAGACCACAGTGCAATCAAACTAGAACTCAAGACTAAGAAACTCAATCAAAACCGCTCAACTACATGGAAACGGAACAACCTGCTCCTGAATGACTACTGGGTACATAACGAAATGAAGGCAGAAATAAAGATATTCTTTGAAACCAATGAGAACAAAGATACAACATACCAGAATCTCTGGGACACATTTAAAGCAGTGTGTAGAGAGCTGTGTTTAAATATCCTTTTGGAACTGTGTAAATGTTGAATTAAAGTGTCCTTAAAAAGCAGTGGTTTCTTTAACTTTTGAGCATGTGTGATGTCCCCTGTGAGGTAAAGCATTCTACTTGCTTCCATTCACCAGTGGCTGATTTGCTGGCTTGTGCACTCTGTGGCTTATGCTGTTCTCTCTGAGGATGATTATGAGGAGTGGCTGAAAGGCTATCAAGAAGCCAGCACTACATTGAAAAATGGAGCTCAGTGGTTGGAAGAGTGTGGTCAGATCACTGAGAAGTTAAACACACACGATAGTCTTTACAGGTCCAAGAAAGACTTAAGCAGCTACCGATCAAAATCTTTGAACAGGCACCCTTATACTATATAGTGATGTTCTCTTCTTGTTCTCTATGTTTCTTGTTCTTTTCCTCTTCTTGTTCTGTTTCTTGTTCTTCTCCTATTCTCTTTTCTTGTTCTCTGAGACATTTCTTTGTTTGCTTTAAGAAGCACTTAATTTTCATGGCTGTCTGAAATATCTAGCCACCCTCAACTGAGAATGACAGCTTAAGAACTCTCAGTCCAAAAACAGCATCAGTGACTTTCTGGCTTTGCTTAGGATTAGGCTTAATGAGATTAGCTCACCGTGTTGAGTTACATGAGCAATCAGAATGCTGTGGGCTGATTAGACAATGTACACACTAAGCATTCTCAGACTTACTTATGCTAATAATATTTAACCTTTGCCATTGCTACTCTGTATTGCCTACTTCATTTTGTTGTTGTTGTTATGGTGGCTCTCTTCACTCTATCCCGAGGCATTAGGTGGCTTTCTTTTATGGGAGTCCCTCAAGTCTGAGAGCTGGATTTCAACTTTTTCTGTTTTATGTCAGCAACAACTAGACCATCCATTTTCCAGTTTCTATAACTTTGAAGCCATCATCTGTTTGCTTTTTTCATTCCTTTTTTATTTTTTAATTCATTTTAGTATTTTATGCTCAGTTTTTGTGTTTCTTATTCAATTGTTTATATTTAGTCATTTTCATGGAATTTGGGTACGAATAGAACTGAATTCAAGTGTTCATTTGCCTTGATTTAGTGAAACTATCCAAAATTACTTTCAGAATCTGAAAACAGTGATTATGTAGACTGGGCAACTTACAAAAAGAAAGAGGCTCATTGGATTTACAGTTCCATGTGGCTGGGGAGACCTCACAATCATGGCAGAAGATGAAAGGCACATCTCACATGACAACAGACAACAAAAGAGAACTAGTGCAGTCCCCTTTTTAAAAGCATCAGATATCGTGAGACTTATTCACTATCACGAGAACAGCACAGGAAAGACCTGCCCCCATGATTCGATTAGCTCCCACCGACTCCCTCCAATGACATGTGAGAATTCAAGATGAGATTTGGATGGGGACACAATCAAACCATATCAACATTTTACTTGCAAATTGTATTTTAAAATTATATTAAGTTACTATGTTGCTAGTCAGTCACAAAACATTTAAACAAATTGCGATGCCAGAACTCATATATTGACATGCAGTGACCCCTGGAAATCAGTAGAGAAATGTATTAGAAAAAAAGTTCTGACAAAGACCAGGCTGATTGTTGGCCTTATCACCCAACCTCAGGCATTGGTCACATTAGCTCACAGAGCTAAGAAAAATCAAGTACTAACCTTGTTACTCAAGACTTTAGGTACTATTGATTTAGATAGATAAAAGATTTATTACAAAGTTATCCTGAAGAATATATCCCTCATCCAGAGGACCCAGGAGGTTATGATAATCCCTGGAAAGCCTGACCAGCAGTAACAGTAAAAAATTACATAGGGATGTGAATGCAGAAATATTATCTCTACTGAAAATAAGTTTTATACTAGGCAAGAGTTACAGAGTAGATGTAAAACTTTAGCACACGGAGTCAAATCAGATGTATAAGTTCTATACGGTTTATGGGTTAACAATGGTAAATCCATTATGCTTATGAAAAGTGAATTAGCACAAATGATTGGGAGAGCAAATAAGTCCAGGGCTCATGATGAGTTAATTGCTAGAGCACAAAATAACCAAGACATCTCTGACTTATGATGGGAATGGGTAACAGCAGTTTGGATGAGACAATACCCAAACATCATTCCCAGGTTAATCTAAACTAAAAAATTGAAGATTTTAGAAGAAGCCATTAAAATATCTCAAGAATATGGAAGATTATTATTCATGTCTGATGGGACAGTACTTTATAGAACACCTGGGAAATTTCCCATCAAAAATGACTTTTTCAAAAGTCAAGTTATTATATCCAAGATAAATCCAATTACTCGCAACATACACATAAAATACCATACTGAGGTGGGAAATTAAAGAAAAATAAAATTAAAAAGAAAGAGAAAAGAGCTTTCCTGTAATAGGCTGACTTGTCCCAGAGGCAGCACCAGACACAGCCCAGACCCAAGAAAGGTCTTGATAATATTATCTAATGGACTCTGGAGACTCTCCCAGCACTCCCTCAACGTAGGGAGAAGAAAAACAAATTTTCCTTTGTTTTAGGGTATGAGTTTATAGATTCTTGTTCTCTGAACTAGTAACTTCAAATATTCTGTTTTATCTAAAAAGTACAGCGAAGGTCATGAGAAGCCTGAGCAGGCCTGAACTACAGCTGTCTAGGCACCATAGTGAAGGTTATAGGATAAGCCTAGGCAAATCTAGATAACAGACATCTGGGTTGCATAGCAATGGTTATGCGCAATCCTGAGTTATGAACCTGTTGCAATTTGATTAACTGTCTTTGTCCTGCCTCTGTATCCTGGTTTCGCCCCACCGTAAGCTTGCTTCAAGCTAGCTACCCCCTTTTGTAAAGCATGTATAAAAGTCAAGTGCTGTCTTTGTTTTGGGCCCAGTCTTTGGATGTGAGTCTGCTGGGCCTGAGTGTAGTCAATAAAAGGTTCTCCAGTTTTAACCCGAGGTCTCTCTTGTTTTAACCTGAGGTCTCTCTTGTCCTCCTAAATCCCACAACAATATAACATTGATCTTTTGAATGCCATAAAATCTTTCTTGCCTCTAAACCAACACTTCATTCTACAGTTTAATCTTCTTTCCACTTTTTCTGTTCTCTTAGCTTAAGAAAAGATTATGACAAACTCTTTGTATGTTTTTCATATGTACTTGCAAAAGATTATACAATTTTATTGTGATTATTCTTGCTTTAGGCTGAAAATTCCCTAATCTTCCCTTAGAGATTGTGGCATAGCATGTTAGTTTCCCTTTCATAGCCAATTGTTTCTTCTGCATTTATCGCCCTAGCTATGTGATCATGTTTTCTGAGCTTCTGTGCAGCTTGCTATGGCTATTTGACTAAGCTTTAAGCCAGTGATTTGTGCTATGAGTAACTTGTAAAATCCTTCCTCCTTCTTCTCTTCATCTACCAAGTAATCTGGAATGAAAATAGAATAGCTGTACATCAGTAGCCCTCCTAGGTAATGCAGGCAGGAGTGATGGCAACACAGTCTGTTAACTCCTTTACTAGAAGATAAGTTTCAGAACAATAAGAATCTTGTTTATGTTGGTCAAAGCAATATCCCCAGCACTCACACAAAGTGTATGGCATGTGCTAAGGGCTCAGGTATCAAATGAGTATTGAATGAATAAATTAATTAGTTGACTCTGGAGTCATGAGTAAACAAGGTCTCAGCTTATTTCACATAATCAAACTCCTGATTAATTCAAATCACATTACTCTATTTTTTTCTCTTTACTGCCTCAGCCTTGCCAATGTTATAGAAAGATAAGATTTTTTTAAAATTTCCATTAAAATGTTTTGAAAGCTATTTTCATAACAATGCTTTCCAATATTTTCCTGCTTAGCAAGTTTAAAATTCTAGGACTTCAGACAATATTATTCTTAACACAGAATGTAGCCACTGGATCCTGAGGATTTCACTAGATATTAGTTACTGAAACTGAACTTTCTTGAATTCTTTTCCTTCCATTGTGGCCTCCCGCATTTCAACATATCACCTATACTTGTCCTCAAACTTTATTTAAATTTTTCAACAGAATTAAATTAAATATTAATCATCACTCCTTCCCTGTTTTTTGAAGTGATCCTTTTCTTCCTATGATAACAATTCCTCTGGGTCCTTTTCATGGCCACTTTTGTGGTTATAGGGTTTGTAAATACACTTTTTTTTGCAAATGCGTATCATTTTCTAATTATTTTTTACTCTTCCTCCAAAGTTGTTGCTATTTAACTCTTCGTGAGAAAAATTAACTCGTGTTTTACTTTTGTTATATACTTATTTATACTTGAGCTCCTTGATTTTTGCTCACATTGCTTTTCAAGTTACTTTCCTTTTAGAGAAGACATCATTTGGTTTTCATTAGGTGTATCAAGCTTTTCTTGATAGGTGTATCAACAAGTGTAGACTTCTCTGTACATAATTTTCTTTTTCCGGAGTAGATTTTTGAAAAGTCTATTAAAATAGAGAAAAATAGAAATCTTCAAAAGAACTCTTCCTAAACCTCCCCCTACCAGAAATATTTCTGTAGTCACATAGTCCTTTCTCCCTTCTTGCCTTTGTCTGAGTCCAAAACTAATCTGTCCTTGATCTGCATTTCATGCACTTGTACCTTCTCAGGGCCTTTTGTGTTTTTTCTTCTCTCTTGACTTCAAAAATGAGGTTTCTGTATTGGCTTTTACCCTTTAACATAGAAGTATACCCACCCTTCTAAAAAATCTCAGAATAAAAAGGCTTGCTTTACAATATATCTCCTTTACTACCTCATCTCTCTTCTCAGTGAAATATTTGGGAGTACATAACCTACAATATCACTTCCTCTAAAAGCTTGACTTCCACCTTCACTTTCTGATAATCAGGCTGGGGGAATTGGGGAATATAGACTACCTGGGATCAAATCCTGGCCATCCCTGAGCAGTCATGTGACTTTGGGGAGCTTACTTACTTCTTCATCTCAATTTCTTCTGTAAAATTTGTAAAATGTGATTATTTCTGAGGGTTAAATGAGCATACCACAGTTGGAACACTGTCAGGCACTTACTGCTTGCCAGTTGTTGACTCTTCATCTTTATAGAATTAGGACTATGGTCCTAAGAGTAATAAGGACTATTTTATGGTTCTCAAGTTTGTATGAGAAAATCATGCTTAGTGCATTGTTAATCAAAGAAAGGAAATCAGAAAAACCCTGCCATGGAAGGAAGAAACATAGGGGAAAAAGGGAGTTGGCTAGTTTCAGTATTTCAGAGCTTGTGGGGACAAGTTAGGTCCCTATTTTATAAATAAGGAAGTGGAGGCAGGATGTGTCCTAGGATCTCATGCAAGATACACATCAATAACTATTAAGAGTAGAACTAGGGTCCCAGGAATTGATATGGACAAAGTTGTGACAAAAATTACCCTTTGGAAGACAGGAGGGGAGTGTTTAGATACAAAAACATTCAACAATTTAGGCATATCTAAATTCAGTGAGCAAATGAAAAATGTTCTACTTGGCAAAAAGGACTTGCTAATGGGACCCATTCTACTAACTGGGACTTCCTGCAGAACTCACAGAGGAGGATGGCTTCGAGTAACAAATCGGCCTGTGCTTTCCTTAGGACCCAAAAGCTCAGAAAGCCTATGATGAATGAAAGCCTTAGTCCCAACAGCACTGCACCAAGGGGCCAGGAAAGCAGCAGCGTCCTAAGTCACAGGGTGGGGTAGCCCAGGCTGGGACACTGTGAGCTGTGGAGCAGGGCATTGTGAACAATGGGATGGGGCAGCTGGGCGGGGCATTGTGAGCCACATGCCTGGGCTCCCCCTGGGTCAGTGGGCTTCAGTCTGGAGGTGATTGCAGAAGGAGGAGCAGCTCCCTCTGTAGCCTCTTCAGGCAGTAGTTGTGTCTCTTCAGCGTTTGTCGGGTTCACAACCTATTTAAAAACCAGCTGGTCTTCATCCTCCCAGACAAGTCAGCTCACGGGAGGCGGTGGGGTGCGGGCCTTGGCCTGAGCCCCACCTGGGGCTGAGCTGTGGGGCAGGCAGGAAAGCAGCAGGCAAGACCATCTCTGCAGGTGCAGCGAAGCCCTGGCCTAGAACAGCCGATGTGAGAGGCCAAACCTTCAAGCTAAGGCACAGGTAGTGGCAGAGAGGAGTAGAGGACCCCCATGGGGAACACACTGAACTGTTGTGTGTGCCCCAAGTGGGGCTGGCACCGGAGTCGTGTGTGGCCCTGTGAGTCTGAGATCTGTGAGGCAGCAACTGGGAACACAGCGCCAGTAGCACCAGTGCCTGCTGCTGTAGAGTCTACCGAATTTGCTTTTGAAGCTGTTGAGAGTTTCCATGTACACCACATCCATGACCGAGAGATGCCAGAAGGTAAGGAGGTGATGGATGACATCTGCCCTTGGCACGCCTTTGGCTGCCACTGTCCCCAGGGGCCCCTGGGAGGTATCCTTCACATCGGCCTCCTTCATGTCTGTAGCCAGCTTTTCCAGGTCTGGGCACCAGGAACAAAGACTGGCTCTGCCTTGCATTCCCACTCCTTCGTCCTTCCCCACAGGGTCCAGTCAATTTCTTTCCTCCCTACCTAAATCCTCGTGCTCTCTCATCTCATTCTTCCAGGCTGGCATGGGACCCTCCATTTTGTGCCTCTTCCTGTTTGTGTCTCTATTTATTATCCTTTGGCATAATAAGCATTATTTGAGGCTTTTTTTTTTGGTATATTCTTTCCTGTTTCTAAATAATGTCTCAAATACCCCAGCGTTCCAGTACCTATCGCATTCTCTCTCTTTACCTATTCAGATGGTACCTAAATAAAGGAACCAGGTAAGTGCCCAAGTGTTCCCTTCCTTCCATTTATTAGAGTATGGAAGAAATAATACTAATACTAATACTCAGGACAATTCATACCCAAATATTTTGGAATTTCTTATTTAAATTCAAAATAGAGGTTGCCATGGTATTCTTAATAGGTTGTTTTAAGTCACCTTGATAGAAGCTGCTAATTCCTTCTAACTATAATTTGAACACAGAAGGAAAGAAAATAGAGTGTGCTTAAAATAATTGGGAAAGATGTGAAATGTTACTGCCAGGGCTGCAGAAAAATTAGCGTGTTTTTCCCTCCAAAGGAATTTACCCATGAAGTTCTGTTTACTTTAAAACTCCCAGTTTATGCTGGGCGTGGTGGCTCATGCCTATAATCCCAGCACTTTGGAAGGCCTAGGCAGGTGGATCACCTGAGGTCCAGAGTTTGAGACCAGCCTGGCCAGCATGAGAAAACCACGTCTCTACTAAAAATAAATAAATAAATATTAGCCAGGCATGGTGGTGGGCACCTGTAATCCCAGCTACTTGGGAGGCTGAGGCAGGAGAATCGCTTGAACCTGGGAGGCAGAGGTTACCATGAGCTGAAATGTGCCATCAGATCCTAGCCTGGGTGACAGAGCGAGACTCCGTCTCAAGAAGGAAAGAAAGAAAATTCCCAGTTTAACACAAAATGGGTCTCCAGATTTATTCTGGTGACTTAACAGACTTTGTTTACCTCCTTGTTCTAAAAGAGAGGTGAGGTGGTTCATGGTCAAAAGTTTCAAAGAGATGAAACATAAGTTTAGACTTCAATTTGTAATGTAAAGATTGAAAGTTAAAATGCCAGACCTTAACTACGCGACAGTGTTTGTTGCCATGGTTCCTCCTTCCCCCTCCTGCCAGAAGCATCTTGTTCAAAGATAAGAGAGTTGGAGTTCTTCAGACTTTAAACTGCTGGGAGAGGCAGGGGGATGGGAGGAGGTAGAAGAGAGGAAACATTTGAAATTTTGCCTCAAAAATTGTAGAAAAAGATAAATCTAGGTAAAAATAATTCTGGGTAACAATATGTCTTGAATAAAAAGTCAATCTTACAAAATAGAAAACACTGTATCGTAAAGATATTTAAATCCAGTTGGTTCATTGGTTTCATTTAAATGTCAGAGATTTCATTAATTTAGAGGAAATGTCTTATAGCTCTTCTATATAAACTTTGGTTGGGCTCTTAAGTTTTTAAAAAGGTAGAATAATTAAGACTCATGATGAATGTGAGACTTTGTAACTGGGATGTACTATACTCACTTTTCAGGATATTTCAGAATTGTCTTAAAATAAATAAATACGTTATGTGAATTAATTGATTATACCTTTATCTGCAAAGCATGTAAGTACTTGTGTAAACTTCTGCTTTGCTTGGAGGTATAAGGTTAGACTCTGGGTGATTTTACACACGAGTTAGTAAATGGGTAGTTTGGGGTGAGAGCCCAAAATAGGCTCTCTATTTTCATTCTTTAGGATTTACAACACCTTTTTTTTTTTTTTTTTTTTTTTTTTTTTTTTTTTTTTGAGATGGAGTCTCACTCTGCTGCCAGGCTGGAGTGCAGTGGTGTGATCTCGGCTCTCTGCAACCTCCACCTCCCGGGTTCAAGCGATTCTTCTGCCTCAGCCTTCCAAGTAGCTGGGACTACAGGCGCATTGCCAACACGCCCAGCTAATTTTTGCATTTTTTAGTAGAGACAGGGTTTCGCCATGTTGGCCAGGATGGTCTCGATCTCTTGACCTCGTGATAGGCCCACCTCAGCCTCCCAAAGGGCCGGATTACAGGCATGAGCCACCTCACCTGGCCTACAACACATTTTATGTATGTCTCATTTGACCCCTACAAATACAGATAAGGCCTGTGTATGTTCTCCCTATATTGCTAATGAAGAAACAAAAAGATCTTAAATGACTAGTAAGACAGCTACTAAACAGAACTAAGGTTTTTAAGTCCTCAGAATGACATGGAAATGATAGATATGCTGAGTTTAGTTCTTTAGAGTTTTTAAAACTTCAGAATACATCTTATATTTTACCTGTAAAGTAGACGTCTTTTAAAATGATTTTTTAAATGATTTATTCCATTTAAAGTTCATTTTACACAACTCAAAGACAACATTTACCTCTTCATTTTTTTTTTTCTAAATAAAGGAGAGTCTGACTATGTTACCCATG
This sequence comes from Macaca nemestrina, assembly GCF_043159975.1. Lineage (NCBI taxonomy): Eukaryota > Metazoa > Chordata > Mammalia > Primates > Cercopithecidae > Macaca > Macaca nemestrina. The sequence goes on from NC_092144.1 coordinate 37,368,693, forward strand.
CTAGCCTCAAACTGCTGACCTGGGCTCAGTATATTTTTCCACCACAGCCTCCTGAGTTGCTGGGACTATAGGCATCTGTCATCTTGCCTGGCCCTATCTCATGTCTATACATTCATTTCAATGGGTAAGAATAAAAGTAGAGGTAGTGAAATAGCCCAGGTTTGTCATTCAAATAAACAAGTTGATAAATTCTAAAGAATTTCTCTTGGTTACTGTGAATTGAAGCTGAGAGTGCATAGGACAGGAGAAGGTGGCAAGAGGCAGGTAAGAGACCAGGCATTAAGCATAGGGTGATAATGAGTGTTACAGCAGAATAGCTCTTAAAAAGAGTCTGAGCACAGAATTTCTCATTTTGTGTTGATTACCATGACCATTTACTTTTTATTTCAATTTGTCTTTTTAATTGTATTTGTGTGGAATTCGATAAAACAATAAGCGAATTTCAGCATTTGCCTATTAACTTTTCACAGAAACACAGAAGAACACCAAATGATAAAAGTATAGACACATTGAAAGTTTGCTTTTAAAATCTTTATTTGAGACAATTTTATATTGGTATTCCTGGAAACTGAGAAATTTCTACTTAGATGTGAAACATCTTGGTTTTTTATAATGAGGAAGTGAATTATTTCGGTTGTTTAGAAAAAAAATAGACACAAATTATGCTCTACTTTTGTCTTCTCTCCTGAAACATTTCAGAAGAACATGATTTATTTAAGCCATTTCAAAGAGCTGTTTCTAAGAACTCAGAAGTGTTTTTTACTACCTTACCTTCATAGCAGCATAGCGAATGTAGCTCAAGGTAGTAACCATAACACAAAATAAGGTACTGTGATCTTATTATCCAGTTTCACTATTACTCACCAATTTTTCATACAGCCTTTTATTTTCTGACTTTAGAAGCATTACTGATTTGGGGAGTAAAGGTGCTCTCCAGTGACCCATTTCTTTCCCCTACCCTGGGGGTGAGCGAAAGCAAGAATGGACAATATGAAGTGAAAAAGCCTCTGAGCAACAGACTTGTCCTCTTTTCAGTAGCTATTTTAAGCACTCCTTTCCATTGTGTGTAATGGAAAACATACAGAAAATACAGAAAAGTAATTTGTTATACTCAGAATACTCAAAGCTAACATTCATTATGATTCTGGTATTAATTCTTTCTTAATCTTTATGCATGTGAATATAACATTTCTTCAAAAACAAGATTACTGTAGATGTGCTGCTTCCTAACTTTACCTAACATAGTGAAATAATGACATAAGTTCCTGAAACAGTGCTTGACACCTAGAGAGCACTCCAGGATGTCTTTCCATGCCTGTGCACCTGCACCCTGTTCTACCTCATGCCTTCTAATAGAATCTTGGTATACCATGGACTGGTTGGAACATTACTTATTTACCTATCATTTATGATTGGACATCTTTTATAGTAACATCATACACAGTTCCATTTTGTTTGATCCTGGGGACACAAATAAAAAATGTTCTTTGATAATTGGTGCATTGTACTTCCCTATAAAATTCAGATGTATATTTTTGTCTCAGAACATGAATCAATGGGATGAGTCATTTTGTAGCTAAGGTAGTTTAGTCTTAAATGTTCCTTTGCCAAACTGAAGTTAACCATTGACTTTTCACGGGACATTAGAAATTCTCATTAAAGTTTTTGTGATTCTTGGTAGCTCTTTTGTGGTTCTTGGAAGTTCTGAATAGCTGCCCCTTTAAGAGTTCTGATGCTGTCTTAGATGACCAATCAAGAGACAGCACTAGAAGAAATCTTAGAAGATGTGGGAAAACTGGGAGAAGCTTAACTAGTTTTAGGTATGCTGAAACATATCTAATGAGCATATGTGTTCTAGATGCAGGGCAAATGGAACTACACAAGACAGACTCCCCATCCTAACTCTGAACCTTACCTTCTAGAGGGAGCTAGGGATCAATAGCACATGGATAATCAAGAATGTGAGGTGGTGAAATGTTTAGAAGAAAGTAAAACAGAGCAGTAGATTGAGGAGGAGGGCAGTTTTACAGTAGGGAAGGAGGTGGACTTTGGCTGCTTTCCTTAGGTGACATGTGATCAGTTCTAAAAGTGAGGGGAACCTTGTGAGGATGTGGGGAGCTTCCACACAGAGGAATAACTGCTTTTGAGGTCCTTACATGGAAGCAAACTTGGTTTGACCAAAGGACAGAAAAACACAAGGGTGGCTGCAGCAGATTTAAAGACAGGCCAGGTGGTTAAGACCTTACAGAAAGACAAGGATGGCTGCAGCTGAGTGAAAGGCAGTCCAGGTGGGTTAAGACCTTGTATGCAATGTGAGTCCTGACAAAGATTATAGACTTTGTGATGAGAATCCATTGGAGGAATATAGCCCAGAAATACTGCTAGTTCTTTAAGAAAAAGATCAGATTAGCTGCTTTGTGAGAATATGCTGGGATGCAGGTGAAGGTGGAAGCAGGTAGACCAGCTAGGAGGCTGATGGAGTGGTTCAGATGAGAGTCAACAGTGAACAGAAAAATAAGAAGGACCTAAAATAGGCTGACTTGAGGAAATTAAGTGAATCCAGAAGTAGGTAACAAAGTGATCAATAGGCAAGTCACAAAAAAAATGCAGATGATCTTTAAACACATATTAACATGTAAGAGAAAGGCAAATGAAAACTATGCTGCAGTTTCTCTCTTATTGGGAGAAATTTCAAAAACTTACCAATACATTCTTTGGTGTAGCTGTGAAGGAAGTTGTGTCCATATGTTGCTGGTGGAAATGCAAAGTGGTTCGGCTCCATGAAGAAAAACTTGACATAATCTTACAGCATTGTAAATGCATTTATTTATTTATTTTATTATACTTTAAGTTCTAGGGTACATGTGCACATGTGCGGGTTTGATACATAGGTATACATGTGCCATGTTGATTTGCTGCACTCATCAACTCATCATTTACTTAGGTATTTCTCCTAATGCTATCCATCCCCCAGTCCCCCACCCCACAACACGCCCCAGTGTGTGATGTTCCCCATCCTGTGTCCAAGTGTTCTCATTGGTCACTTCCCACCTATGAGTGAGTCATATGGTGTTTGGTTTTCTAACTTTGTGATAGGTTGCTGAGAATGATGGTTTCCAGCTTCATCCATGTCCATACAAAGAACATGAACTCATCCTTTTTTATGACTGCATTAGTATTCCATGGTGTATATGTGCCACATTTTCTTAGTCTAGTCTATCATTGATGGACATTTGGGTTGGTTCCAAATCTTTGCTATTGTGAATAGTGCTGCAATAAACATACATGCGCATATGTCTTTATAGTAGAAAGATTTATAATCCTTTGGGTATATACCCAGTAATGGGATTGCTGGGTCAAATGGTATTACTAGTTCTAGATCCTTGAGGAATGGCCACCAGTGGATGCTGCAGAACAACAAAGATTGTCTTCCACAATGGTTAAACTATTGTGGAACCTATTGGGGGTAGGTTCCCCCAATATTCTTCCATTTGTTTGTGTCCTCTTTTATTTCATTGAGCAGTGGCTTGTAGTTCTCCTTGAAGAGGTCTTTCACATCCCTTCTAAGTTGGATTCCTAGGTATTCTATTCTCTTTGTAGCAGTTGTGAATGGGAATTTTGGAGATTTTGGGCTGAGATGATGAGGTTTTCTAAAGCATGTCATCTTCAAACAGGGACAATTTGACTTCCTCCTTTCCTAATTGAATACCCTTTATTTATTTCTCTTGCCTGATTGCCCTGGCCAGAACTTCCAACACTGTGTTGAATAGGAGTGGTGAGAGAGGGCATCCTTGTCTTGTGCCGGTTTTCAAAGGGAATGCTTCCAGTTTTTGCCCATTCAATATGATATTGGCTGTGGGTTTGTCATAAATAACTTTTATTATTTTGAGATACATTCCATCAATACCTAGTTTACTGAGAGTTTTTAGCACGAAGGGCTATCGAATTTTGTCAAAGGCCTTTTCTGGATCTATTGAGATAATCATGTGGTTTTTGTCATTGGTTCTGCTTATGTGATGGATTACATTTATTGATTTGCATATGTTGAACCAGCCTTGCATCCCAGGGATGAAGCCAACTTGATCGTGGTGGATAAGCTTTTAGATGTGCTGCTGGATTCAGTTTGCCAGTATTCTATTGAGGATTTTTACATCCATGTTCATCAGGGATATTGGTGTGAAATTCTCTTTTTCTGTTGTGTCTCTGCCAGGCTTTGGTATCAGGATGATGCTGGCCTCATAAAATGAGTTACAGAGGACTCCCTCCTTTTCTATTGATTGCAGTAGTTTCAGAGGAATGGTACCACCTCCTCTTTGTACCTCTAGTAGAATTCGGCTGTGAATCATTATGGTCCTGGAGTTTTTTTGTTTTTTTTTTTTTTGGTGGTACACTATTAATTTCAGAGCCTGTTATTGGTCTATTCAGGGATTCAACTTCTTCCTGGTTTAGTCTTGGGAGGGTGTATGTGTCCAGGAATTTATCCATTTCTTCTAGATTTTCTAGTTTATTTGTGTAGAGGTGTTTATAGTATTCTCTTATGGTAGTTTGTATTTCTGTGGGATCAGTGGTGATATCCCCTTTATCATTTTTTATTGCATCTTTGATTCTTCTCTCTTTTCTTCTTTATTAGTCTTGCTAGTGGTCTATCAATTTTGTTGATCTTTTCAAAAACCAACTCCTGGATTTATTGATTTTTTGAAGGGTTTTTTGTCTCTATCTCTTTCAGTTCTCCTCTGATCTTACTTATTTCTTGCCTTCTGCTAGCTTTTGAATTTGTTTGCTCTTGCTTCTCTAGTTCTTGATGTTAGAGTGTCAATTTTAGATCTTTCCTGCTTTCTCTTGTGGGCATTTAGTGCTATAAATTTCCCTCTATACACTGCTTTAAGTGTGTCCCAGATATTCTGGCACATTGTGTCTTCGTTCTCATTGGTTTCAAAGAACATCTTTATTTCTGCCTTCATTTCGTTATTTCTGCCTTCATTTCGTTATTTACTCAGTAGTCATTCAGGAGCAGTTTGTTCAGTTTCCATGTAGTTGTGTGGTTTTGATTGTGTTTCTCAATCCTGAGTTCTATTTTGATTGCACGGTGGTGTGAGAGACAGTTTGTTGTGATTTCTGTTCTTTTACATTTGCTGAGGAATGCTTTACTTCCAATTATGGGGTCAATTTTAGAATAAGTGCCATGTGGTGCTGAGAAGGATGTATGTTCTGTTGATTTGGGGTGGAAAGTTCTGTAGATGTCTATTAGGTCTGCTTGGTGCAGAGCTGAGTTCAAGACCTGGATATCTTTGTTAACCTTCTCTCTTGTTGATCTGTCTTATATTGACAATGGACTGTTAAAGTCTCCCATTATTATTGTGTGGGAGTCTAAGTCTCTTTGTGGGTCTCTAAGGACTTGCTTTATGAATCTGGGTGCTCCTGTATTGGGTGCATATATAGGATAGTTAGCTCATCTTGTTGAATTGATCCCTTTAACATTATGTAATGGCCTTGTTTGTCTCTTTTGATCTTTGTTGGTTTAAAGTCTGTTTTATCAGAGACTAGGATTGCAACCCTTGCTTTTTTTGCTTTTCATTTGTTTGGTAGACCTTTCTCCATCCCTTTATTTTGAGCCTTTGTGTGTCTCTGCATGTGAGATGGGTCTCCTGAATACAGCACACTGATGGGTCTTGACTCTTTTTCCAATTTTGGCAGTCTGTGTCTTTTAATTGGGGCATTTAGCCTATTTACATTTAAGGTTAATATTGTTACATGTGAATTTGTTCCTGTCATTATGATGCTAGCTGGTTTATTTTGCTCATTAGTTGATGCAGTTTCTTCAATGGTCTTTACAATTTGGCATATTTTTTCAGTAGGTGGTACCGGTTGATTCTTTCCATGCTTAGTGCTTCCTTCAGGAGCCCTTGTAAGGCAGGCCCAGTGGTGACAAAATCTCTCAGCATCTGCTTGTCTGTAAAGGATGTTATTTCTCCTTCACTTATGAAACTTAGTTTGGCTGGATATGAAATTCTGGGTTGAAAATTCTTTTCAAGAATGTTGAATATTGGCCCCCACTCTCTTCTGACTTGTAGGGTTTCTGCCAAGAGATCCGCTCTTAGTCTGATGGGCTTCCCTTTGTGGGTAACCCGATCTTTCTCTCGGGGTGCCCTTAACATTTTTTCCTTCATTTCAACTTTGGTGAATCTGACAATTATGTATCTTGGGGTTGCTCTTCTGGAGGAGTATCTTTGTGGTGTTCTCAGTATTTCCTGAATTTGAATGTTGGTCTGCCTTGCCAGGTTGGAGAAGTTCTCCTGGATGATATCCTAAAGAGTGTTTTCCAAGTTGGTTTCATACTCCCCATCCTTTCAGGTACATCTATCAAACATAGATTTGGTCTTTTCACTTAGTCCCATATTTCTTGAAGGCTTTGTTCATTTCTTTTTACTCTTTTTCTCTAACCTTGTCTTCTCTCTTTATTTCATTAATTTGATCTTCAGTCACTGATACCCTTCTGTCCTCTTGATCGAATTGGCTGTTGAAGCTTGTGCATGTGTTATGAAGTGCTCATGCCATGCTTTTCAGCTCCATCAGGTCATTTAAGGTCTTCTCTACACTGTTTATTCTAGTTAGCCATTCATCTAACCTTTTCTCAAGCTTTTCATCTTCCTTGCAATGGGTTTGAACATGCTTCTTTAGCTCAGAGAAGTTTGTTATTACTGACCTTCTGAAGCCTACTTCTGTCAACTCATCAAAGTCATTCTCCATCCAGCTTTGTTCCATTGCTGGCAAGGAGTAGCGATCCTTTGGAAGATAAGAGGCACTCTGGTTTTTAGAATGTTCAGCTTTTCTGTTCTGGTTTCTCCCCATCTTTGTGGTTTTATTTTCCGATGTTTGACACTGGTGACGTACAGGTAGGGTTTTGGTGTAGATGTCCTTTTTGTTTATATTCATGCTATTCCTTTCTCTGTGTTAGTTTTCCTTGTAATAGACAGTTCCCTCAGCTTCAGGTCTGTTGGAGTTTGCTGGAGGTCCACTCCAGATGCTGTTTGCCTGGGTATCACCAGCAGAGGCTGCAGAACAGCAAATGTTACAGAGCAGCAAATATTGCTGCCTAATCTTTTCTCTGGAAGCTTCATCTCAGAGGGGCACCCAGCTGTATGAGGTGTCGGTCAGCCCCTACCTGGAGGGGTCTCCAAGTTAGGCTACACAGGGGTCATGGACCCACTTGAGGAAGCAGTCTGCCCATTCTCAGAGTACAAACACCATACTGGGAGAACCACTACTGTATTCAGAGCTATCAAATTGGGACGTTTAAGCCTGCAGAAGCTGTCTGCTGCCTTTTGTTCAGCTATGCCCTGCCCACAGAGGTGGAGTCTATAGAGGCAGTAGGCCTTGCTGAGTTGTGGTGGGCTCCGCCCAATTCGAGCTTCCAGGTCACTTGTTTACCTACTCAAGCTTCTCAATGGCAGATGCCCCTCCCCTAGCCACACTGCTGCCTTGCCATTCGATCTCAGACTGCTGTGCTAGCAGTGAGCAAGGCTCCATGGGTGTGGGACCCACTAAGCCAGGCGCGGGAGAGCATCTCCTTGTCTGCCAGTTGCTAAGACCTTGGGAAAAGCACAGTATTTGGGCAAAAGTGTCCCGTTTTTCCAGGTACAGTCTGTCATGGCTTCCCTTGGCTAGGAAAGGGAAATTCCCCAGCCCCTTGAGCTTCCCTGGTGAGGTGATGCCCCGCCCTGCTTTGGCTCGCCTTCCATGGGCTGCACCCACTGTCCAACCAGTCCCAATGAGATGAACCAGGTACCTCAGTTGGAAATGCAGAAATCACCCATCTTCTGCATCGATCACACTGGGAGCTGCAGCCTGGAGCTGTTCCTATTCTACCATCTTGGAGCAGATCCCCTGTAAAAGCATTTAAATCCAGAAATTCTACTGTGAATAATTTTTCCTGAAGGTGTACCCATGAATATAAAACAATATAAACACAAAATTTTTGTTCTATTATTTTCAATAGCAAAATGTTGGAAATAACTCAAATGTCTAGAAAGGGACTGGTAAAATAAACTGATAAAAGCATGCAGAGGAGAACTATGGAGCTGTAAAAAAGAAAGAAATCTCTCTTTACTGCTATGGAGTGATTTCCAGGTTATATTATGTAAAAAAAAAGCCAGGAGGGACTGGGTGCAGTCGCTCATGCCTGTAATCTCACACTTTGGGAGGCCAAGGTGGGCAGATCACGAGGTTAGGATATCAAGACCATCCTGGCTCACACAGTGAAACCCTGTCTTTACTAAAAATACAAAAAATTAGCCGGACGTTGTGGCAGGCAACTGTAGTGCCAGCTACTTGGTAGGCTGAGGCAAATGGTGTGAACCCAATAGGTAGAGCTTGCAGTGAGCTGAGATTGCGCCACTGTACTCCAGCCTGGGCGACACACAGCGAGACTCCATCTCAAACAAAACAAACAAAAAGCAAGGAGGAGAATGTATAGTAATATACATAAAAGAAGGCAGGGAAAATATGTACTTGCTTACTGTAAAAAAAAAAAAAAAACTGGAAGAGATTCTTGATCATGATGTGTGACAGTTTTTCCCTTAACTTCAGTGGGTGGACAAAGTACATATTTGCTCAGGATGTTATTTTGGCATTGGTTTTCTAGTGAATGTTAATCATTCATTTTTTGCTTTTGAGTTAATTTGTGAAAGCTTTTCTTTGTAATTTATTGTGCATTTTTTAGTATATACATTGCTTTTGCATTTCATTTGATCCTCATAAAGTTTTGAATTTGTTGATATAAGAATTATACTTGTTTTACATGTTAGGACAAGGCCTCTGAGAAGTACAAATCAGGGTTATCAAGGTTTGGATATATAAGACTTGATAAACCAAGAGTGTAAATTCTACATAAGACTAGAATTTATAGAATGACTCATATGAATTTAATTGAATACCCTTTTTATTTTACCTTCTTAACGTTTATTAAAGTAATTAGGCTTTAGAGTTAAAACTGTAACATTCAATGGTGAGAAATGAAAAGGAGGTACTTATAAACCAGAAGTGTTCTTTTTCTTTTAAAGACAGATTATTGCTCTCACACAAGCTGGAGTGCAGTGGCATGATTGTAGCTCACTGCAGCCTTAAGCTCCTGGGCTCAATCTATTCTCCCACCTCAGAGCATCTGAAGTAACTATGACTATGCCTGGTTAATTTTCAAAATATATTTTATAGAGATGAGGGTCTCACTGTGTTGTCCTGGCTGGTCTCAAACTCCTGGTGTCAAGCAATTCTCCCACATTGACTTCCCAAAGTGTTGGGATTACAGGCATAAGTCACCACACCTGGCCCAGAAATGTTCTTAAAAGCATAAGAAGTAGAGTTAAGTGCTCTTAAGACATATATAGGCCAGGTGCAGTGGCTCACGCCTGTAATCCCAGCACTTTGGGAGGCCGAGGCAGGCGGATCACGAGGTCAGGAGATCGAGACCATCCTGGCTAACACCCGTCTCTACTAAAAATACAAAAATTAGCCAGGCGTGGTGGAGGGCACCTTCAGTCCCAGCTACTGGGGAGGCTGAAGCAGGAGAATGGGGTGAACCTGGGAGGCGGAGCTTGCAGTGAACCGAGATCGCTCCACTGCACTCCAGCGTAGGTGACAGTGCGAGATTCTGAAAAAAAAAATAAAAAGAAAGAAATACATAAAGGGGGAAAGTATGCTACCTAATATAAAATGTCACAGCTCAGTCACAGTCACTAAAACAGATCGAGGAGTTAAAAAGATAAGGCAAGACTGAGAACTGACATGGAGGAACAGCAGTGGTTAGGAAGCCGGAGGTGGGCTTGTCCAACCTGGGAAAGCAGAATCAAAGCATGAGTGAGCCTGAGATGGGCACAGGGGAGCTCCACGTGTGCCCTCAGGTGATACAGGCAGGCCAGCTCAAGGCTATCAGGTAGATAGCATCTGAAGTGTGAAAAGTCTGGCATTAGATGAAATCTCAAACTGCATCATAATTGAGAGTCTTGGAATGTTTTTATGGGCCATAAAACTAATACCAGGTACAGTATAGGGATGATAGAGAAGGTCGGTAAATGCAGTAAGCCTTTACATAAACAGATGCCCAGCAGTTGGCTAGAAAGTGTTGATGTACTTTATTTAATTTGGATACATGAAAGTAATATGTTGAAATTAACCTCTTTCTCTGAATATTCTCCTTCTGTCAGTCAATTCTTTAATTACTGCCTTCTCCCTTTAATATTTTGACAAGAAAAATTATTTCTTGCCAGTTTACAGTTGCATAATTTTAACACCTTTGGCTTTTAATAATGCATTTTACTTATTCTAAATTGCATACATTGTTTTGTTACGTTTTTAACATCTTTACAATTGAGATAGATCTTATGACTAATAGAATCTTAGAGAAAAACCAGTATTCAGGGTCAGTGGGTCTACAGATTCCTTCTTCTGAGGGATGTTTACATTTAGACCTGAGCATAACTTTTTTAAGTCATACATTTCCCCATCATTCTATTATGCTGCCAGATTACATTGTAATTTAAATTGATAGTACAAAAATGCTGGGTCTTAAAATACAGTGATAGTTATAGCCCCTAATCATGAGATCAAAAATATTTTCCTAGTTTCAAACATTTTAGGAGGTTACAAAAATAATTTTTGAAGGCATTCACATGTAAGTTGTGTAGTTATTGTGTTTTTATCCTCTGGATGTCTCTAAATCTCTACATGTGCCTGTTTATGGAGTCTAATATTTTATTTAATGGTTGGCCATCTTTTGTGACAATGAAAAACGAGTAGTGTGATTTCTCAGAGTCTTCTTAGGCTCTTGGGAAAAGAGTTAATGGAGAATGCAGAAATAACAGTGTATGTGTATAAATTTACTGTCTAATGACTCAAGTGTCCATTCTATAAAATAGCAATATGTGGTATTTGCCATCAGCAGAAATTACAAGTTATATAGAAAATTGTGGTAGGCTATAGACATAAAATGAATATTTTCTGTAAACCCCATACAAATAAACACTAGTAAATTCCTAGTGAATTCAGTACATATAGTATGTACAAATGATATGAAACTCATCAAAGTGGAAATAATATTGTTAACTATGGGAAAATGGTCAAAGTGTATAATCTAATAAACAAATACAAACTAGAGCCTCAATAGTGTTCCTCCTTCACATCAGTAGGAATTTTTTTAAGTATCCAAAGCTGAACTAGAAGCTAAAACTGGTGTGTTTTGTAATCCCCTAATATGCCCATATCTTCTTTAGAAAGCAACTTAGTGCTGTATATTGATTCATGAAAACAATGTCACCTTTGTTCTAGTCATTCCACTTTTGAAAATCTTTCCTAAGGATCTCTAAACAAAGTACAAGATACTATACATGAAGGTTTTCTTCATAAGAACGAAACTTTGTAAATGCCTAAATCACCAACAATAGGGCATTGGCTAAGTAAAATATAGGAATAATTTTTATTATTATATAAAATATTTTATTATTATATTATTATTATATAACTTGATTAGCCAATATTTTCCAAAGGGGTAGAGGTCATTTGTAAGAAAACAAAACATAAAGGGTGTACTGCTTAGAGTTATTTTTTTTTTTACCATGCATAAGGAAAACAAAAAGTAATGGTTGTGAGTTTTAAACAAGGCATTATTTTGGCTCTTGCAAATTTCTGTTCTTGGTAAGACATTTCTTAAAGAAGTAAGCAAGAGACTTTTGCCTATTCCTACCTTTAGCGTAACCATCAATACTATCAATAGTGCTGACTAACCAGGTCTCTTACAGTTGCCAGTTGAAGAAAATCCACCTCACAATAGTTAAAAATGTTTATTGAAAAATTAACTTGTATAGCTAGGGAGTTAACAGGAGTCAGTGAGGCACTACTTGACCAAGGAATCAAGTGATATCCTCAGAACCTTCTCAGTTATGCTCTTTTCTGTTGATCTCTACTGAAAATACCCTTCTCTTGATGGCAGTGGAGCCACTGGCAACTCCTGGTCAGCTACCAGTCCTGTGCATCAGTTCTTCCTTTCTCCTCTAGTTCTTGGGAAGTCCCAGATGAACTGTGATTGACTGGCCAACGCCTTGGTCAGATGCCCAGCATAAAACCTCAGGAATGGGGGTTGTTACTTGGGTGATCTTGTTTTATTTCCTGTATGTTTTCATTTCTTCTTGATTTTCATATTGAAATACACAGTAGCACGTCTTGGTTTTATGTGCGGGATATATGTGTATGGGCATAAGCCTGCTACTTTTGGAATCTTGTACATGATTTTCCTGGGCTTCCATGGAAAATTCCAAATTAAACATTATGACACAGGTACTGAAACATAACATGAATTCTGCAAACATTACTTGTTATGTTTCACACTGAAATGATAATATGTTTGCTTTTTTGATAGAAAGTAGTCATGGACTCTTCCAGAAGCTTTAGGTTAGGAACAGGTATACAAGTTTCTTTCTGTCATGTTGTGCACAAACGATTTTTATTTTTCCACGTAGCTAACATTATATCATCAGATTTTCAAATATGTGGGAAAAAGCTTGAAAATGACTTTTGTGTAAATTTTTTGCATAAGAATAGTTTTCTCCCAATGAACTTCAAATCATGGAGAAAAAACAGATTTTTTAGCTATGTAATATTCTTGTGAGATGGCAGTATTATTAAAATGGATGATTCAGATTTCTGCTAAATCAGAAACTCCCAAATTATTTTTATACTACATTCTAACCACTTTAGTTGGAGGGAAGAAAAGGATCCTGGGTAGATAAATTTGTGAATTGCTGAGTTGGACAGTATTCACTAATAGACTGATTAGTTTTTACTATATCACTGTGCACTTTGATTTTGTAAAAGCAAGGTATAGAGTGGATTGCAATTTGCTCACTAGACCCCTTTTTAAAAAGTAGAACAGTTATTAATATGTGATTTGGAAAATATTGCCTTAACTATTACTCTGTGTGGCTCTTCACCTAGTTTCTTACAAGATTGCTTAAGATAAGTGGGTTGAGATGGACAGTGCTGAGAAGTGTCATAGGTTTGTATTGTTTTCCTTTATTACAACTTGTATTATGTGATGACAAAGTTTGTGTAATAAAAATTCAGAATATTATTTTTAGTCCTGCTTAAATGGATTATCTCACTTTGGTGCAAGGTGGACTGTAAACAGACCTACCTTGACATACGTAGGGCCAACAATTTTTAGAAGCAGGTCTAAGTAAGATCTGTTTCAAAAGCACTCTTGATGAAGTCCCAAATGAATCATGCTGTTGGAAAGAAGTGAGATTTTAGCTTTGGAAATTTAGGGCAAAAGTTAAAAATCATTTTCTGACATGAAAATGTCCTTATAGATTAGAGCATTGAACTTTTTATAAAGTCCATTTAAATCTACCTTGATGAATTGCCCCTGAATAAATCACAGCTAAGTAAATGAATTAGCCATGTTATTTTCTGAGGGATATTGGCCAAAAAACAGTTCTCTTTATTTTACCATATTTTATATATTTAAATAGTTTCTGACAGTAATTTTTCCACAGCATTACTTCCTGCTTGAGACTATTCCTAAAATGTGCTGCAAATATCAGTAGAGAGGCAAGTGATTATATTTTTATTTAATAAGTAGAAGGGGTAGATGCAGGAGGCAGATGAGGGGCAGGGTCCCTGGATAATCTGTGACCTGCCTATGCACTGGGAGAATGGGGTGGGGTCACGGGAAGTTTGCATCTTGTGCAGTGGGGAGGAGCCTGGCCTCTTCAGCTTGTGTGTGGTGGCCTGGTATTCAGTCTGTGAGTTGGGAGCCCGCTGGAAGGACCCCCTCTCGCTTTTCTGAGATTTTTTTTTTCCTTTTTGCCAAATAAATTATTTTCTACTCACCCTTCAATGTGTCCTTGAGCCTAATCTTTCTTGGTCATGTGACAAGAACCTGGTTTTAGCTGAACTAAGGAGCAGAGTTTTGCAGCAGAAGGAGCAGGGCATGTATATGACTTCTCTTTTGCATTAGATTATTTAGTTTTAGTCTCTTTGAAAGTCCTTGACATAGCTCAGTTTTATTCCATATATATACAGAGAGACTATAATTTTGCATTCCCAAGTAGAATTATTATATTTTTGCCTTTATTTCCTTCATATTTATTATTAGAAACTTTTTTCAGGACTATTTAAAGTGATTAAAATGAATATGTAGCTATTTTAAAAATCATTTTTTCGATTCACATAAATTATCACATTTTTTTTCTCTGTAGATAGAGCTTTGGAGTCAAACCCTTCTGATGATCCAAGGGCAAGCACAATCTTCCTGCAAAAATATCAAATAGATGGTGAGACGACATTGTTTTTCCACCAAGAAGACGACTGAAAACTCTCTGTCACAATGAGTGTATTATAGAAAGTATTTAGAGAAACTTATATTGGTTTAAATTTTTCAACTTTTCATATATTCGATTGTCCTATTTTAATGTGTGATATACTTTAGTTGTTACTGTGTGAGTGAAAACATGTAAACTCTCTGTTCACACATTTTGCTACCTTTTAGCAATACCATTTGTCGTGATTTAAGAGTAGTCATAGATTTATCTTTATTCATAATTTTTTGTCTTTTGCCCTTTTTCCCTTGCTCCAAAGAGTTCATTTTAATGATGAATGATCTAATTTAGGCTTCAGCTTGGTTTTTATTTAAACAAATAAAAAATCATTTGTTCATCAATGGGGATTGAATTTGTGATTTCAGCCTCTTCTTATACAGTGCTTTAACCATATGAGTTTATCACATCCAAGTTTATGCTACTCAAAACTTTTAAGCTATTAAACTTTTCCTGTTAATGTAATATAAATGTAAACATCCAGCACTACTGCTTATTTTTAAAATGTTATGTTAAATTCTAGTTTATTTGATTAAAAAGCCATACACAACCAAGTTTTTTAGTTGATTTCAACAGCAAAAATATAAATGAGGGTTCCATAATAATATTTGAAGTAATGCAGCACAATAAAATATGGGTTTCTAAGTGTGCTTTTATGGTTTGTGTAGATTTTGCCTGCCTTAAGTCAGTCATTTCTGGTCAGGACTTGTGTTTGTTCATTTTTGCATTGCTATAAAGACATACCTGAGTCTGGGTAATTTATTTTTTAAAAAAGTTTAATTGGCTCCTAGTTCTACAGGTTTTACTAGCATAGCTTCAACACCTGCTTCTGCTGAGGGCCTCACCAAGCTTACAATTATAATGGAAGGCAAGGAGAGCAAGTGGTTTCACATGAGAGAGGGAGCAACGGAGAGGGGAAGGGGGAAGGTGCCACACTCTTAACTAGCTCTTATGTAAATTACCAGAATGAGAATTTGCTCACTATTGTGAGGATGGCACCAAGCCATTCATAAGGAATCCACCGCCATTACCCAAACACTTCCCAGGAGGCTCTGTCTCCAACATTGAGGGTCACATTCTCATATGAGATCTGGAGTGGGGGGAAATACCTAAACCATATCAGAATTGTATTTATCAGTTTCTTCCATAGCCATGGGCTTCTCACAGAGTGTGTGGAAGCAGTGAAGGCTATTTCATGTCCCTCAAGTCTTCAGCGGTAGGAATGTTTGCCTTCAAGGCCTTCCAGCATCAAAGGAGGAGGCAGTGTAGGAAACAAACATGGCCCAAGTCCCTCTTGGAGCTTTTATTATTCTGGCCTTTGTTAGAAAAAAAAAAAAATGATTTCCTTTGCTGCAGATACTATGTCAAATTAAGTTTGCAAACTCATTTTAAAATTTAAATGTAAGATAGGTTACTTTCCAGTTGTGCAAAGACACATTTTTTTTTGTTAGTGACATATTAGTTGATGACCAATAAGTGGTTTGAGATGCTTACAGGGATTCTGGTGCATCTGCAGATTTGTACCTGGCCAGGAACTAGTTCTTAGCGCTGCTAGCTCTTAGAGTCTGGTAATTAAAGTAACCCATGTGTAAACGCAGAGTGAGAAAATACCAATGAATCGTGGCTCGTATATGCAACAGTTAAACTTATTAGTTAAATTTCTCATCTGGCTTAATTTGTTATGCCCATTTTTTTGTACATGAGGGTTATTTCATTTGACTGTTACATATATTCTCTCTCTCTCTATATATATATATATTTCACCCCCCTCCCTGAGACAGAGTCTTGCTCTGTCGCCCACAGCCGGAGTGCAATGGTGCAATCTTGACTCACTGCAACCTCCGCCTCCTGATTCAAGCAATTCTCCTGCCTCAGCCTCCCAAGTAGCTGGGATAACAGGCGCGTGCCACCATGCCTAGTTGTAAATGTAATAGAATATCTGTTAGGACAAAAAGTAAAGCCAAGTTTTTAGATTTTACTTTATGAGATTTATTATGCCCTATAATTTAAATTATAAACAGTTGGAAATTATTTTTAAATGTAATTTTGTCTCATTTTGCATAGGGATAATCAATCAGATGCTAGCAACTATTTTATTTTGTGATATTTGTACCAGAACTATTTTTTTTTATTCTTAGTTCAAGAAAAGAGAAAGAGCAGATGCACAAACCATGTAAGTAAATAGTCACAAAGTTAAGAAATTCATAGTTTGAAGGAAAATATTTCTATCTTGATTCCTTAAAAATAAAATGGGGACCCAGTGCTATTAGCATGGAACTCTCTTTGTGGACTTTGTAAATGCCTTCTATCTTTCCAAGTGTCAGATTTATGCAGAAAAGTCTTTAGCTTAGTGTGTCCACCTTTTAAAGGATGTGACACGTAAGTTAAATTTTAAGAATCTGGTTGTGGTATAAAGGTCTTTATTTAATCTTAAAATAAATCAAACAACAAAATTAGAATAGCTAAGTTAATTTTCCACACTATCTATTGACTTTCTGGTATAGCAGGTAAAAGCACAGCTTTCCGGGTACACCATGATGTTATTTTTCCCCACTGTTTTTTCCAATTGTAGCACATTTTTTATTAAATCAGTAATATTTACATGATTCTGCTTATACCAGTATTATTTACTGCTAAGTCATATGGTGTTTCAGCTGTGCATCTGCATTACATATCCTTCATTCATTTAAATGGTTCTGATATCTGAGCACTTCTGCACTTCTCCCAGATAATCCTTTTCCTCGCCTACATTAGTTTACCCAGCCAAATGCTGCCTGTTAATGTAATATAAATTTAAACATCCAGTACTACTGCTTATTTTTAAAATGTTATGTTAAATCCTAGTTTATTTGATTAAAAAGCCATATACAACCATGTTTTTTAGTTGATTTCAACAGCAAGAATATAAATGAGGGTTCTATAATAATATAGTAATAATAGTAATAAGTAGCCCCGGGCTGGTCTCTCTGCTTTCACATCCTGTAATTTTTAGCATAGAATTAATTGTCTGACTATATTCATTTGCCTGTTCTCTAACAGTTATTCTTACCCCAAGTGTTGTAACATTTGTCACATGCATATCAAAAATATTCATCAGCTCAAATACATCTGTTTTATATTTCTCTTAGGGCAACTTTCCTTGGCCTTTTGTCATCCAAGTTCAACGTACAGTGGCTTTCCTAGATATGCTACATGCTTGCTTTTCTAAGCTATCTCTTGAAAGTCTTCTGAGATCTCACATAACTGCTCTCCTCTGTGAGATTCCCTGAGTCTTAGATTCTGTATTTCCTTCTGCCTTGTTATCCTCTCTAGTTGTACTAGAGCACATTTTCCTAGGCACCTGGGAATATGTTGAGAGACCCAGCCAGTCTTAAAACCCTTCCTCGTTGATACAGAATAAAATTTTAGGTTGAAACTAAATGTTACAGTTCTAAAGGTATTTTGTAATTCTGTTCTCATTATAGTATTGTTTTTTAATCTGTTGCCATTGTGTGATACATTATTTGTAACCAGGTTTTACATATCTCTAGAAGCTTTTTAGGACCTTCTTTCTCTCTGGGATTCTGAAATTTTATAATACAGCTTGGTGTGGGGATCTTTTCCCTTTACTGGGGCTACTAAGTCTTCAGATTATCTCTTCGAGAGAATTTCTTTTCTTCTCCATTTTCTCTATTACTTTTTTTTTATATTCTTTTTATTCAGATGCTGGGCTGCTTAGACTCGTGTATCCACATTGGTTTTTAATCCTCCCACTCCCTCCTATTTTCCAGTTTGTCTTTTCATTCTACTTCTTGGATATTTTTTACTTTATACTTTAATATTTCTCTTGTTACTCTTGTTGAGAGTATTTTTTTAAAGTTTTGCTTCTGAATTTTTACTGGTCCCATGCATTATTCTTTCCTGTTGTTTTGATCTCTCTTGTATGGTGGTCCTTGACTTTCACTGGAAGCAGGACTTCTGTTCACTAAGGAGAGTCACTGTGAGATTTTGGAAATGAAGCCAGCATTTCATCTGGGGGACTTCAGTGTATTATCTGGGGATCTTTACTCTGGGACCATTCAGTTCCTTCTGAGAAGGATCTCCCAGTTTTCTGCCTGGGATGTAAAAGCATGGCTACTTGCTTTCCAGAAGCAGAGGTGGAGTTCTGCTTCTTGATGTACAGCTTTTTCCATCTCTCAGGTTTTAGCTATGGTATCTCCGAGCCCAGAAATTTCAGCTTTTATATATCCAGAGAACACACATTTAAATTCCTTGTAAGATGGAAGGACAGGTGGACTTGGGGCTCTAACCATAGATTTTCAACTGACCTCACTGGCTTTTATTTTATGTTTCAACCTACTTTCAAAGGTGCCATTTCCCTCTAAGTTGAAGTCTGCCTTGGGTTCTGGAAGACAAACTGGCTTGCTTGTTTCTGTTCCAGTCACTTCTTGTAGGCACCAAAGTTGTGCTACCATGCCAGACACCACTCCATTATCTACTTTTTATAATTCAGCATTTATTAAAAATCATCACTGTCAATCTTCTCTATTGGTCCTGCATATAACTTTTATGAGTAATTCTAATGAGATTTCAGGAGGGAGAGGGAATAAATTTATGGTCAATCTATTATATTTAACCCAAATTTATGACCTATATTTAAAGTGTAAATTATAATTTAATTTCAGTATAATTAATATTAATCCAGAGAATTTAACATATATATTTATAATAAACTTATTACACTTTTCTACCAAGGCCTTTTAAAATTTTCTTTTTATTTCTGAGACAAGGTCTTACTCTTTCATTCAGGCTGAAGAGCAGTGGTGCAATCTCACCTCACTGCAACCTCCATGTCCCAGGTTCAAGTGATTCTCCCACCTCTAGTCTCCTGAGTAACTGGGATTACAGGTGCCCACCACCATACCTGGCTAAATTTTAGTAGAGACAGGGTTTCACCATGTTAGCCAGGCAGGTCTCTGACTCCTGACCTCAAGTGATCTGCCTGCCTTGACCTCTCAAAGTGCTGAGATTATAGGTGTGAGCCACTGTGGCAGGCCTTTGTTTAGTATTCCTATTCAAATTTTATACCCTGCCATATTGTTCCATTACTTCATACTATAAATGGAGCTGTTTTCATTCATGTCCAAAGTGTTGGAAATATTAAATTAAAATGTGTTCATTTTTAGCCTGATCAACATAGCAAGACTGCATGTCTACAAAAACGTTAAAAAAACAAATTAGCCAGGCATGGTGGCATGTGCCTGTTGTCTTACCTACTCAGCAGACTAAGGCAGAGGATTACTTGAGCCCAGGAGTTTGAGGCTGCTGTTCGCTCTGATTGTACCATTGCACTCCAGCCTGGGCAGCAAAGTGAGACCCTGTCTCAAAAAAAAAAAAAAAGAGTTAATTCTTTAAAAACGTACCTAAAATTTGTCTTCCCAAAAAGCAGAGAGACAAAAGTAAACTTCAGAATTTTCAATGGGCTAAAACAAAAGGCAACAGGTACAATGAAAACAAAGTCAGTATAGGAGTTCAACAGATACTGGACCTTTGATGGTGATGTTTTGGTTTTGGCTTACTAAACTATGAGGTATGATGATTTTCTAGTCTTCGTTATTCAACCTTAAGACTACTAAGTAACACCTTCCATTTTGTGTTAAAGTTTGCAAAATTTTACATTCTTGGTATTTATGCTGACTGAATGAAGATAATTTGTTCCTTTCTAGCTTTGACTACCTGAAATAATACCTATAAACAGTAAGCTGTTAGTGTCTTTGATATAATTAAATATAGTAAGATTTATCTTCCAAATTGGAACTGATTTAATTAATTTGTCAAGCACCTGTTGAACCTCTAAACTTGTCCAAAATTCTGTGCTCAGCATCTCCAGGTAGAGAAGAAAGGACTCTCCCTTCCTTGGAAAGACTATTTTCTTATGAGGGGAGTACTCTGTAAGAATTGGTATCATGTAACGAGTCGTGAATTAGACTGACTAGTTTACAAAAATGGAAATATTTTGTGGTGTGGTTGCTGGCAAAGGAATCTCAGAGGGTGAATGGGGTCATGCTTGCTGGGACAAAGAAAAAGAATCCTAGGCAGAGAGCAGCAGGAAAATGTGTGGCAGGAAAATGTGTACGAGCAGGTCAAATGACTTGTAGAATAAAATGAATCAACTTTTGAAAGAGTGTTATTTGTTTTTCCATTCATGAGAGTGATGTCCTGGCAGTCTTATTGAAACATGAAGTGAAAGTTAAATTCCTAGAGTTGTCTTTGTTATCTGTTTTCGGGGTGTGAGATAATATTAAAGTCAGAGTCTTTTTATCTTCCATGTAAGAAAACAGGACTAGAGAATGCTATGACTTTCTCTATTGTTGGTTATGGAGCAGCACTGGCACACAGAGCTTCTGAATCTAAAACACTTGTTTTGTCCCACTGTCTCCTGGAAGATTACATTTAGGATTAGTAACTTAGTAATGTAGCATTAATCTTCATTCATTGCAATAAAATGCTCTTGTGCCAATATTATTTAACGCATTACAGTTTATTGTAGTAAGTAAATAATAGAAAATCTCAGCTGCTTTACATTGCTTTAAAAACACTGAAATCTTAGACATTTCTCATTATTTATAAAGGAGAATTCACAATAGACGCTTGCCAGGTCTGATGATAGGTATCATATTAAGGGTAGCCTTTTATAACCCATTTCTCAAACATCCTCTGTTGAATTTAAGAGCCTCCAATGGGTTTCCCATGGAGTGCACATTATTCCACACTCAGTTCACGAAGTATAAGAAGTACCTTAGTACTTTGTCATTTGACATTTTAATCAATGGGAAAAAATACACTTTTATCAGTTTAACTTACTGTGATATTTTCTTCTATTTCCCTTCCCCTTCAGCTATCTACTAAGCCTTTAACTACAAAGTACAGCTCGTGTTCAACCATATACTTAGATGACAGCACAGTCAGCCAGCCTCATTTTACAACCACAATAAAATCGTGAGTACAACTATGAAGTCAAGGGACACAGCCCCTTTTTCTAAAATCATCCCAGCCGTCCTCAGTTATTTCAGTCATTTGATTGTCTTTTTCAGCAATCAGTCTAAGAAACTGTTGTCAACTATATATTGATTTCCAATTCTAAATATTAATTTTCAAAAACTATTAATTTTCAGTTTCTCCTTTAACTTTAGACTTCACATTGGAAGGGAAAATTGGTTAGCAAATAATCAATCCGTGGAAAAGTGTAGTTATTTATTTGATGCTTTTTTGCCTTCTGACAATGTTGAATACAATGAGTAGGATAGGTGTCCTTTATAGGACATTCCCCCCCCCCCAAAAAAAGGGGTTTTTTATGAGTTACAGGCCTAAATAAATCAATATGTACTACTTTTGACATTAATCTTGGAAGAAGGAACAACTGTTTCTCTACTGGCACCATAGTGTATCTGCATTTGACTTCCCTTCATTTTGCATGAACACCTCATAGGGCACAACTGAAGATGCACTTTTAGAACAACCTAAGATGAGCCTTTCAAGTTTATTTTAAAAGCAACAAAACCACCACCAGCTCTGTTGGGGTTGCCTAGAGAACATCATTATCATCGGCTTGGATTATGAGTGTTTAATTTTTAGAACACAGTTTTAGAACACAGTTTGGAAAGTGCTAATTTAGAATATTAACGTCTTTATCTTTCATTTTACTACTTTTCCTTCACAAGAGGATGGTTGTCAGTTTTACTTTTCATTCTATAAACATAGCTGCTTATAAACAATTTTGTTTCTAATGCACTAGCTTTCCTAGCCAAACCAGTTGTCAGTAACTTCTATTCTAATTAAAAGTAGGAAGTTTACACTCATAATAATGCCATTTTTCTATCTCACTTCTAACAGTGGTTGAGATATAATTGTGTTTCATCAAGAACTTGACTCAAACTCTGTCTAAAGTCTTAAGCTTTGTGACCTATTAATTAATCACTAAACTTCTGTATTCAGCCAAGTCTCTAAATCCTTGGGGAAAAAAAAAAATTGCTGTACTTTGGCTAGAGTCCCTGGCTTCTATTCAAAAGATTGTAATATGTTAATATACAATTCAGAAGTAGTTTTAAAGATTAATCCTGCTCAAACAAGTATTAATAAATTGTATCTTTTTTCTCCATCATTCTAATTTTTAGAATTCTACTTTAAGTGTAGTTTTAATTTTCTGTCAGCAAGTTTGATAAATGATCACCTGGTATATTCACTATTGGTAAAATAAAGGTTTATTGAGCAAATTAATAGGACAAAGTGGGTTTATGAACAGATTTTGGAAAATGTTTTATACAGGTGAGTAGAGCATTGTTCTCAATGGAATGCATGGACCACATTTGATTACTTATGCAAGTTTTCTTAAAATGTATGTCTGCAATCACATGCTTCTTCCTACCTCCACCTCTCTTTCAACTCTAGGCACTCAGAAGCCTTTTAAGAAAATAGGGATGAATGTGAGGCATTCTTATATGGATAAAAGCATCTCAGAAGGTTCTGATTTGAACGCCAACTCAATCATTCCAAAACCCTGCTGTACATTCGAATCACTTGGGACATTTTAACAACAACCCGATGTTCAAAGTTATACACAATGCTAATTAAATCAAAATGTTTCATGTTAAAAAGAAGCAGTTTTTAAAGCTCCTCAGTTGATTCCAATGTGTAGCAAAGTTCGAGAGCCACTGCCTGATTTGAATTTAGGACAACAAACTGCTCCTATGTGGTGGGACATTGGGCAAGTCAATTTTAAACATTGTTTTTCTTATCTATAAAATGGTGTTGGAGTAAATGTCATTTAGATCCTTGGTCCTTTTCAGCAGGTAACTTCAAATTCTGTTATTTTAAAATTATTTTAGAGATTAAAAACTTCTTGAAGCACTATAGACATAGCCATCTTAGATACTAATGTTACAAGCTTTTTAAAAAGTGCTAATATTATATAGGCCTACTGTTAAAATTCAGATTTGCCTTCCTTCAATTATTTGAGCCTCATTTTAGATGTTGTGGGCAGATGGAAAAACATAACTTATGCTTCCTGATACACAGTGTCTGTAGATAAGAATTATGTAACATATATCTGAAGAGTTTTATTTGTTCGTAAATATTTCATTTAAACTAATTGAAAGTACCTGCCCTTAATATGATACTGTGTAGTGCTATGCTGCATTATCGTTAGCACTGCTTATTTTCAGAGAGCTATGATTGATTTTGTGTGTACTTAGGTTTACTAACATTAATTACGCAAAAGTGGTTTTAAGTGATTTAATTTGGTATAAAACACTTTTATCATTAATTTTTAGGAAATAATAAAATATGGGTGGGTAGGAGATAGTTAATTGAATCAACTAAAGTGCAGGGCCTAACAACTTTAAAAAAGCACTAGTGTATGTCTTAAATTTAAGCATATGTACACATGGGTATAAATTGCATGGGATGAAAGGTTTTGTGGGTAGAAGAACATGTAACAGGGAAATATGTTATGATTTATATATTATAATCATCAACAGAAACATGTCTTCTAACAGTATATTGCCTAGCATTTTGATCCTCATATTTTTGTTAAAAACCAAAAAACTAAAACAAAAATATAGTGCCCTAATAGTAGTGTTCTGAAGTAAAAGATTTAAATTTCAGAGCCACTGGGATAATTTCTTCCTCCTCCCTTTTTAAAAAAGTTTTTAGACCCAACAAATGATAAAATCTATTGTTATGATTTTTTCTCTTTCTATAGTGTGGCCTTAGCAATATATTATCACATGAAGAAAAGGTGAGCTCTTTTAAAATCTTTCTTGTTATTCCAATTGATTACATTTTATAATATCAAGTTCAGTGTTAGTTCATAGCTATAGACGTCATCAGCTGTATTGTGCCTACTAAAATATTGAAGCAGATTATTTGTGTTTTCTTTTACCCTTAAGACTCTTTTAAGTCCTAACTCACTGAGAATCCCAAAGAATCTGTGTTTATATACTGTGTAAGAAATTAAAATCGAGATCTTTTAAAAATCTGTTTCTGGTTTAGATTTTACTACCTTAGCACTATTGATATTTTGAGCTAGATAATGCTTTGTTTTGAGGAAATAAATGCTCTTTATTGGTGCATTGCAGAAAGTTTAGTAGCATTGATGGTTTTTACCCACTAGATGTCAGTAGTAAGCAATAACGTAGGTTGTGACGACAAAAATATTTTCTGAGAACTATATCGCTAACATAAATAACATTTTTTAAAGAAAAATAACTTCTCTACAATAAAAAGTAGAGTAAAAAGTGTGTCACATATTGATATTATTGCAAACCTCTAAAGTTTGGCGTAATAGAAGACAGCTGTATTCTCCGCAATTTTTTTAGAGAAGCAATAAGATGATCAAGCTTCATGCAAATATGCAACTACCAAAAGATATATCTTTAAAGCTTTTAGATAATTGTGAGTGTTCTTTAATACTACCTCAAAACTCCACAAGTGCTCGTTTCTTAGTTACAGGGGAATTTTACATATCAATACATTTATTTCATCAATACTCACTGATTTTTCTTGCACAGTAAAGGGTCTTCTTCCCATGCTTGCTTGTATAATAGTACGCATTGGTTATTTGGGAAATAATGGTTTATGTCTTGTTGTGTCAAAAACTCACTTTTGTTAGTATCACCATGTCTTATTAAAAGTTCTTTAAGTACTGAGAAGCTGTCAAGTTTACAGTAGAAGAAGTGTGTTTTCCAAAGTTCTGGTTTTCAGCTTGAAAGCTTGACTATTATCATTGAGAACAGTTATTCTCTTTTTTAGTTTAGATTTTATATTAAGTTCATGGGTGTATGCGCAGGTTTGTTACCTAGGTAAACTTGTGTCATGGGGATTTGTTGTACATATTATTTCATTGCCCAGGTATTAAGCCTAGTACCCAGTAGTTATTTTTTCTGATCCTCTTCCTCTTCTCACCTTCCATCGTCCAAAAGATTTTAGTGTGTGTTGTTCCCCTCTATGTGTTAATGTGTTTCCATCATTTAGCTCTCATCAATGGGAACATGTGATATTTGGTTTTCTATTCTTGTGTTAGTTTGCTAAGGATAATGGCCTCCAGCTCCATTCATATTCCTGCAAAGGACATGATCTTGTTCTTTTTATGACTGCATAGTATTCCATGGTATATGTATACCACATTTTCTTTATCCAGTCTAACATTGATGGGCATTTATGTTGATTCTATATCTTTGCTTTTGTGAATAGTGCTACAGTAAGACTATGGGTGCATGTGACTTTATAATAGAATGATTTATATTCTTTTAGGTATATAGTCAGAAACGGGATTGGTCGGTTGAATGGTAATTCTGTCTGTAGGTCTTTGGGGAATCTCCAGACTATCTTCCACAATGGTTGAACTAATTTACACTTTCACCAGTAGGGGAACACTTATTTTCCATGATGTAAAAGGCTCACTTTATTCATTTTTGAGAATGATAGTTGTTTTACCTTTAAGTAAAAACAACATTTTATTTAAAAAAGTGATTATTCAGTTTACATTTAAATCACCAGTTCTTTTTCTTAACAACCATACTGTAGTTAGAAGAAGTGCTTCTTGTTAACTTTCCACTTTTTCAGAGTATTAAATAGGAAGGTCAAGATTTAATAATACCATTAATTTTTACTGCTTCATCAAAGACATTCTTAACTAAATCAGACTCTCTTTTTCAACTGTAAGGGGCTGTGGAGAATAGAATGACTACTAGTGTAATTTGGTCACCTTGATTTATGCTGAGAAACCAGCTATTTCACCCACTTGCTTTTATAAAATCATGGCAAGTGTCAAACAGTGAGAAAGCAGGCAATGCCTTCATATCCTTTTAAAAATTATTTTATTTTTTGTGTTTAATCAGCTTTCTCAGGCTGAATTAGTATTTTTATCAGAATAGTTTTGGCTGCTTGGGCCTCATGAAAAATGGTGTAGGGGATCTCCAGAGGTCCACAGAGCACATTGCAAGAACCATTGGTTTCTTATACAGGCAAAATGTATTCGCTGTATTAACCTCTTAAATTCATCAAAGACTGGCCTACTTCAAAATAAAAAAACAGATAAGTTTTTAATTCAAGCTACTTAAATAAATATATCATGAGAATCTAATACCGAGAAAATGATAATAAAGAGAATTATACTATTATCAGTAATTGATAGTCATTATTATATTAATACTTTTTAATTAGTAATTATTAAGAGAAAAAGACTACAAAAATCTGAAACGCATTCACATTTATCTATTTATTTATTTATTTATTTATTTATTTATTTATTGAGACGGAGTCTCGTCCTGTCAGTAGGCTGGAGTGCAGTGGCACGATCTCGGCTCACTGCAACCTCCACCTCCCAGGTTCAAGTGATTCTCCTGTCTCAGCCTCCTGAGTAACTGGGACTACAGGCGCATGCCACCATGCCCAGCTGGTGTGTGTGTGTGTGTGTGTGTGTGTGTGTGTGTGTGTGTGTGTGTTTGTCGTAGAGATGTTTCACTATGTTGGCTAGGATGGTCTCGATCTCCTGACCTCGTGATCTGCCCGCCTCGGCCTCCCAAAGTGCTGGGATTAAGGCGTGAGCCGCCGCACTCAACCATATTCACTTTTATTTAAGTTCTAAATACTTTATTGCCCATTACTACTGCTTTCTAAAACATTCTTGTGTTCCAATGTCAGGTTAGAGGAGTGAAAATATAACAGGTTCATTACCATGGCCTGTTAGGAAGGGTCAGTACTTACTGGCAATTCTGACTGGTTACTGTAATAAAAGACTTCACAGGACTTGATGTGCTGAGTGGTAAGAGTCCAGGAGACCCTCTGAAGGTCAGGCTCCAAGAGAAGGATTTGTAAAACGGTTTGCCTTGGTGAAGCAAACACCAAAGCACACAGGAGGCATTATTTTACTAAACAGATATTTTACTAAGATATTAATCATTTCTGAATTAATTTCTTAAATGCCCATTTTTACTTTATAGAGATGCAGATAAATCCCTCGATATATTTGACGAGCAATTACATCCACTTGCTGTAAGTGTCACTTTTATTGAGGCCGTATGTCCTTATAGACTTGTGTTTGTTTCATGCTGAAGTCAAAGGACATTTTTAAGTCTTCTTCCCCATGCCATGTTGCATCTAATCATCTTATTAAAGAAGTGTTATAAAAAGCATGTGCTGGAATAAGAAATGACCTGCAGCTCTGGTTAATTAGTGAGCTAATAAGAGTAAATACATAATCCAAATAACAGAAAATGTATCTTTTAAAAAGATAATTGTCAGTAGCATCAAACGATATAAATTTTTGTAAATGCCTTTAACACATATACATGATTTCTGTGAATAGAAATTAAAAAATTTAAATTTAAATAAATGGTGTGCAAATTAAAAGATGTACTTCCTCAGGTACATAATAGCCACATGTGGCTAGTGACCATTGTATTGAATGGTGCAGCCTTAGAGCCTTATGGTTACAGAAAACTAAATGTGTTTTTTCAAAGTTTATTGCAGAGAAGAATGAATTATTGTAAGACTTTAAAGCCTAAAAGCAGTTTACATTTTTATAGAATTCTGTGGGAAAAAGAGTAGAAAGGAACATAAAAATTTTCTGAGCTTCAGCCCATTTTTTTCACTGAATGTTGATGAGTATTGAATCATTGTGGTATCTTAAGATCCCACTGTTCATATTTTAGAAACTAAAAAGACATCTCCCCAATCCAAATTGTTCTAAATGACACATAGGCAAAAGTATGAATACTGCTGTGTTAAGAATACTTCATTTTTTTTTCCAATGGATACTTATCACATCCTTTCTTCTTTCAGCGAGGAAAGATGCCAAAGGAATACTTTGAGTGTGTTCCTGAACACAAGTTTATTTACAGATTCGTCCATGTTCTTTTTAAAGCCACAAACCTAACAGCTGAATTTGCAATAGTAACTTTGGTAAGATATTTCTTATTTATAAAATATTTTTAGAAGTTGGTATTTGTATACAGGGTATGGTGCTGTTTTTAAATAAAAGTTGGCTTTTGGGCCGGACATGGTGGCTCACACCTGCAATTTCAACACTTTGGGGGAGGCTGAGGCGGGTCGATCACCTGAGGTCAGGAGTTCGAGACTAGCCTGGCCAACATGGCGAAAACCCATCTCTACTAAAATTACAAAAATTAGCCAGGTGTGGTGGTGGGTGCCTGTAATCCCAGCTACTCAGGAGGCTGAGGCAGGAGAATCGCTTGAACCCGGGAGGCAGAGGTTGCAGTGAACCAGCCTGGGTGACAGATCAAGATTCTGTCTCAAAACAAAAACAAAAACAAACAAACAAAACGTTGGCTTCTGAAATTATTATCCAAACTTTAAGAGAAACTTATGAAAGCAAAGTAAAACACACATTCGAATTGAATCATCATTATGGCTTACAGTGTTGCCATTGCATTTTTCATAATAGAACCATTGCTATTAAAAGCAGCAGGAGAGATTCCTGATTTCTCCCCACACACTTCAGTGCAAATGCAGTGTGCGCACATGCAAGGCCAGCGGAGGTGTTGGGAAGGGGAGCAGTAACAAAATCATCCGGTCCATGGGCAGAGACGGATTCCAGTGGAGCTCTGAGTTGAGTCTCAGGCTGTATTCCTCAGGCAGTTCTCATGCAGGCTGTGATTGAGAGCTGCTGCCCTGTCGTCTTTGTTCCTTGGGCAATGAGTCTTAATCTACCCCTGCTGATCACTTGTGCCTGCCCAGGAATGTGGTTCCAGTAGGCCTGGGACACAAGCTTTGCTCGTTAGTCTTCCAAGCCATAGCTGTTTCCTTACATTTACATGATGCCTACAAAATTCCTATTGTAAAAATGTCATTTTGAATAATAAATTCTATTCAAATTGTTGAAATTGTTTTGCTTCTCTTCACAGCAAACCTATAGAGGAAACTCAACTGCATGGCTGGGAAGGAAAGAATACTTAGGTCAATACTTATTTACCATCCAATTAGAGTTTAGGAGAGAAGGCTTCTGATGTGCGCTTGAATCAAAGCCCTCAATGGGTGCTGGACCAGACAGAGGCCTTTTCAAGGAGCTGCAAGTCATTTGCAACTCTTAGCACATGCTGGAGGGAAGCAGGAGTGGTGCTTCCAGTTTTAGAGAGAGAGGTGATGCTGGAGGGAAAGCTGGATTGGAAAAGGGAGAGATTTGTACTCAGGCTAAGCTAGATGTGCCTTTTAGATGGCAGAGTAGCAGTGTCTAGTCATCATTTGGATATAAGGGACTAGAGCATGAATTTGAGGTAGAGATGCAGAATGAAGAGTAATAGCAACTCTTCAAATGCAGAGTAAGTGTGTAGAATAAAATTGGCCAAGCCAGGTATGGTGGGTTCATGGCTTTAGTCCCAGCTACTGGGCAGGCTGAGCTGGGGGGGATTACTTGAGCCCAGTAGTTTGAGTCCAGCCTGGGCCACATGGTGAGAACCTGTATCTTAAGAAAAGAAAAAATAAAGCCAGGTGTGGTGGCTCACCCTTGTAATTCCAGCACTGTGGGAGACCATGACAAGAGTATTGCTTGAGCTTAGGAGTTCAAGAATAGCCTTGGCAATAAGGTGAGGCTCCATCTCTATTAAAAAAAAAGAAAGAAATTAGCCGGTCATTGTGGCACATGCCTGTGGCCCCAGGTACATGGTAGACTGAGGCAAGGAGATTATTTGAGCCAGGAGATGGAGAATGCAGCGAATCATGATCATGCCACTGCACTGCAGCTCGGGCAACAAAGTTAGACCCTGTCTTTAAATAGATAAAGAAAATTGACAGATGATAGATCTGTAAGGACTTATAGTGAGTAAAGGACAAGCCCCCAGAGGAGTAGCTACTAGAGTGGGAGGAGGAAAAGCAGGAGAGGATATTAAAAGACTTAAAAGAGGCCATGGTCACAGTGCTGAATGCTGCTGAGAAGTGACTCATTTCATAAACACTCACTGGATGTTGACTCTATGGCAGTCTTCTAAGTGCTGGGGTAGAAGGCAGAACAGGCTGAACACAGTTCTTGCCTTTATGAGCTTATGTTCTAGTGAGAGACAAGTAGTTTTTTCAGGTAGTGTCAAATAGCAGGAAGAGGAAGCAGGATGAAGGGATTCAGAGTGTTGGGGTGCTCAGTACTTTAGATAGAATGATAAGGAAGAGTCTCTCTAGGGAGCCAACATTTGAACAGTGACCTGACCAAAGCAACAAAGGGAAGGAGTGCTGTCATTACAGGCAGCAGAGACAGGAACGTGTATCACATGTGTTCACAGAACAAACAGCAAGGTGACCAGTGTGGTCAGAGTGAGGAATAAGAGAAGCAGTAGAGATAAGACCACACAGGCAGGGCCATAGCTCACAGGCCCTTTTGGCTTCAGGCCATAGGAAGATGTTAAGGTTTTATTCCAGTTTGATAGGGGACTCATGTAGATCTTCAGCAGGGAAGTGAGTGCTGTAAATAAAGAGGCTAGGCTATGGTGACTGCTTTGGGGAAAGTAAGTCATGGTTGGGAGGCAGATTGGAGGCAGAGAAGAGGGCTAAAAAGCAATTAGAGTGATACAGGTGAGCAATGAGAGATTGTGGCTCATAATCAACCCAAGCAGACTACCAGTGAAGGCAGACATAACAGGCATTGGAGACAGATTGCAGAAGAGTAACTCAAAGGCAGGTACTTGGCAGATGGCAGTGTCCTGTACACGATTAGAAAAGGCTTATAGAGTTGACTGTTGGGCTGGAGACTTCCAATTTGTAAGTGTGAGGGCACCAGAAACCTAGGCAAGAGAACTGTTGGAAGAACAATGTCAGTGGGGCAGGCAGTGTACAATAAGGAGAGATGGAAGATGAGGAGCTGGCATGAGTGCATGGTGCTGTGAGCACCAATGAGAGGACACAGCTGGAGTAGCGGGGAATGAGATGGGAACAAAGGAACAGTTAGATTGGGGAAAATCGCTAGTAGAGAGGCATAAAATCTTCAAAAAGAGCTGATTGTAGGAACAGTGTTCTGCAAAAGTGGGATGGGATCAACTGCACTGAGAAGAGTTGGCATCAGTGGGGAAAAAGAATTCTGTGTCACACTGACCCAGGAGGAAAAATACCGATGAGTGAGTGTCAGCCGGTCAACAGCTTAGCAGTAAGGGAACAGGAAGTTGAGGGCCTGCTAGTGTTGTTTGAGTGCTCTCTGATTCCTATACAGAGAGCGAGGTCCATTCTCAAAATACTTGAGAGTTTTGAGTTTGGGGGAAAGGGAGCAGAACCTCTGTAAAACATATCATGCTCAACAGCCATTTATTTTTGAAAACAGGTGAGTTTGGAGAACACTTGTACATCTGAGCTGACAATCACAACCTTCTGACAAGAAATAAACTCGCATAAAATAAAAGTTTTCCCTTTGTTTTGACATAAAGAGTTCAAGTAGCTCGCAGACATACTCTTCTGCAGAGCGCCCTCTGAGGTAACACCTCCTCACAGCTCGCCTTTAATCTTTACTCAGCTGTTCACTTTGCCCAATTCTTTGTAAAGCCCAATTCACTTTGCCCAATTCTTTGTAAAGCCCAATTCACTTTGCCCAATTCTTTGCGCTCATTCATGAGACTGTCTCACAAACTACTCGGCAGTCTTAGAGGAATCCTAGGGATGCAGAAACTGGCAGCTGTTTCCACCTTTAAACCAACAGAATTGACTAAGTTGCAGAATGTAAGAGAGAATACATTTTCATGAAGTGATTATGAAAATGGGAAAATAGGGGCTGAGAGGAGGACCATTCTTTTATATACATGTGTTTTTTATCAAGCAACTGAATATTGGTAATGTTTTACAACCCCTTAGACCTGCACCTGCCATGCTGCTCTGCACAGCGGCCACTAGGAGGCTCTCTTGACCAGCAGTTTTTGAAGCTAGCACCACAAAAGCGTTAGTTTTTGTGAAAAGGAGATTAACATTTGCTCTACCTCCTAGCTAGGAGTGAGACATTACATGTGGTA
Organism: Macaca nemestrina; assembly: GCF_043159975.1. NCBI lineage: Eukaryota > Metazoa > Chordata > Mammalia > Primates > Cercopithecidae > Macaca > Macaca nemestrina. The sequence goes on from NC_092144.1 coordinate 37,401,031, forward strand.
GGCACTTGAGTATTTCCTGAACAACTTTAATCTACACTGGTCCTGTGTGTATGCTGCCTTTTATGAGTGTAAAGATGATGACACTGCCCCTCTTCATGATGGCATTGGCTGACATATGCAGGCATTCTTGTCACCAAAATTGGGCTGGAAATTCCCATAGGCAGAGTAGGCAGCAGAAGTATCTGACCTATGATTGTAATGTGGTCTCTTGCTTTGCCTGACCAAGCAAAGTCTGTAGAGCGTAAGAATAAAAGACACTTTCTGGTCAAAAGCAGAAGAAATCTGTCATTCAAAAGAGTTCTTATCACAGCACTTAAAGTGAACTAAATCAATGGCCAGTGCTCTATTTTGCAGATTTACACAGAAAGACTCTTAAGTTATGCTGAGATAGACCTTTGCCCGACCAACTGGAAGAGGATTGTCATAGGAGCCATTCTTCTCACCTCCAAAGTTTGGAAAGATGTGACTATATGGAATAGGGAATACTGCAAGCTCTTTGTGAATGCTAGCATTGAAGACATGTGAGTTTCTAAGGTTTTTGTGAACTTTCTAACCATTTTCATTACCTTATTTGCTCCCAAAAATTTAATACTTTAAGACATATTTTTAAAGGCTACAGTGTGCAGATAAGGAAAACACATAAAACCACATACTTCTTTCTATCCAGCTTTAGTATAAAAGTTCATATTTTTTCACTGTTAATGGGTAGGTCTTGGTGAGTTACTGTTGTAATAATCTGCTCTGCTCATAAGTATTTTTCTGGTGGTTTTTGGCAAATACTTCACAAGTGCACCACCAGAACAGCACAGTACAGTAAATATCTTTATGGCTTTTTAGAAGCTGTCTGTAAGTTCCAGTCTCTTTTTAAGGGACACATGTCTGGCTGTTGAAATAATTGACCACTCTTAAGGTCTAGGGCCTCTGGATTATGGAGAAGTTATAGCCTCAGCCTCAGTCACACATTGTATATTTGCTTTTGCTGACGTTTTCTCCTTTTGATTTAAAAGTCTGTTTTTTATAGAAACCTTGAGATGCAGAATAGTCACAGATCCCCGTGCCCTCCCCATTAGGAATGTTGCATGTGTTTAGAAATTGGGTCAATGAGTTTGAAGCTTCAGTGTTTCCCTGAGGCAGTATGCAAAAAATTGCCGGGGCATCACACAATGCCCACCACACTCAAGAGGCTCCTGAGGTACTCATGCAACCACAGCAGCAATTTGTGGGACCTGTGTTACCAAGGAGAGTGCAAGAAATCTTGCTGAGTCATGGGGTTGCTCATAGATGGTGCCAACATGATACTGAAACATGGGCTTTATGGGGGCTTTCTTCCAGTCTGGCCTTACGACTGTTGTAAAGGGAAGAGCCTTGGAGTTTGTAAGCGGGGTGAGCTAGGGAGGCATTTACAGCAAACACTCCAGCAGTGTCCACAAGACAGTGAGAATAGCTATGTGGGTGACACTTAAGAAAATATAAAAGAACCCCTGTTGCGGTCATTTAGCAGCATATGAAGATCAAGATCATGACAGGCAGTGGCAAGAGTTTGTTTTTTTACATTTGCCCATTACTCCAGATAAGACTGTCATGTAGAATGTATATGATCACAAAGGTGGAGCCTGATGGCTAATGAGAAGTCTCTGCCAATTGCTCTTCTCATAGGAATGACAAATTGAGTAACTATCTAAATAAAAAACACCTTTTATGAACTAAAAATAGCTAAATAATTACAGTACCTGGTTTAAACTTTCTATCACTGAAAAAGGCAGTGAACAGGGTAGGAAATACAGTCTTGAGTTGCTGATGCCAGCCCTCCCTTATGTCCTAGCGGTGGCCACGTGACAAGAAGAGAATCTGCATACTTGGGAGAGGGAGAGCACAGCAGTTGTGAGACTTTGCATTGAACTCAGTGCTGCATTGTCATAGCAGAAAGCAAAACTGGGCTGAACTCAGCCAGTGCCCACCCACGGATGGGACATTTCTAGTCCTAGCATGAAGGGAATCACCCATTCCAGTGGCTGAAACCTGAGTTGTGGAAAGCCTCACTGCTGTGGGATAAAGTACTCTGGGGTCCTTAATAAACTTGAAAGACTGTCTAGGCCACAAGGACTGCAACTCTTAGGCAAATCTGAGAGCAGAGCTGCACTTGGAGCCAGTGTATTTGGGGGGCATGTAACCTAGAGAGACAGCAGCTGGTGCAGCTCAGGCAGTGCTGTACCACCCCTCCTTCAATCCTAGACAGCGTAGCTCGCAACTCTGACAGAGACCTCTTTCTTCTGCTTGAGAAGAGTAAAGAGGACTTTGTCTTGCAACTTGGATACTAGCTCAGCCACAGTAGGAGAGGGCACTGGTCAGAGTCATGAGGCTCCCATTTTGGGTCCTAGCTTTTGGATAATACCTCTAGACAAACTCTGGGCCATAAGGGAACCTGCTGCCTTGAAGGGAAGGACTCAGTAAGGGCAGGATTCTTTACTTTCTGACTAAAGAACTCTTGGACCCTGAATAATCAGCAGTGGCTAAGCAGGTAGGACATGTCACGGGTCTTTAGTGAGACTCAGAGATCTGCTGGCTTCATGTGTGACCCAGCACATTCCCGGCTCTGGAGGCTATGAGGAGAGACAAATTCTGCTTGAGAAAAGCCGAGGGAAGAGTACAGAGGACTTTGTCTTGAACTTAGACACCAGAGCAGCCACAGTGGAGAAAAGCACCAAGTGGCCTGTTAGGGGTCCCTGATTCAGGCCTTGGCTCTTGGATGGCATCTCTGGGCTTACCCTGGGCCAGAGATGAGCCCACTGCCCTGAGGAGTGAGTTCCAGGCCAGGCAACATTCACCACAAGCTGACTGAGAGCCCTCGGGCCTTAATGAACATCAGTGGTGACATGGCAGTACACCCCATGGGATTGTGATGCTGGTGAACATGGGGACAGACTACTATGCCTGGGTAATGGGGAGGGAAGAGTGGAAAGGTGTTTGATGGTTTTAATGCCAGTTCAGTCACAGTAAAATAGAGTATCTAGTGATTTCTAAGGTTTATGACCCCAGGCCTAGCCCCCAGACAGCACCTCTGAACACATCCAGAGGCCGGGGGAACCTACTACACTTAAGCAAAGGACAGAAGGCTCTCTGGCTTCACTACCTGCTAACTGTAGAGCCTTGGGGCTTTGAGCAAAGTAGCCGGCAGCCAGGGAGTTGTTACAGTAGGGGCCTTGGACAGTCACAGTGCTATGTGGGCTTCAGATCAGACCCAGTGCTGTCCCAGTTGTAGCAGCCACAGGGGAGCTCCAGGAAGCTTTGCACAGAGAGAGAAACTCTTTTTGTTTGGGGGAAAGTAAGAGAAGAAATGAGTCTCTGGCTGCTAATGCAGAGAATTCTTCCAGATCGAATCCAAGATCACTAATGTGCTACCTCTACATATCAGCAAGAACTAATGACATTCTTCATAGACATAGAAATAGAAAAGACAATCCTAAAATTTTTATGGAACCACAAAAGACACAGAATATTCAAAGCTATTCTCAGGAAAAAAACGAACAAACAAAACAGAAGGAGTCACATTGTTTGACTTCAAATGATACTCTACAACTATAGTAACCAGAACAGCATGACACTGGCATGAAAACAGATACATAGACCAATGAGACAGAAGACAGAACTCAGAAACAAATCCACATATCCACAGTGAACTCATTTTCAACAAAGATGCCAATAATATACAATGGGGAAAGGATGGTATCTTTAATAAATGATGCTGGGAAAACTGGATATCCATATGCAGAAGAATGAAACTAGTTTTTATCTTCACCTTATACAAAACTCAAATCAAAATGCATTGAATATTTAAATTTAAGACCTCAAACTATGAAACTAAAATAAAAGATTAGGAATATTCTTGAAGACATTGGACTGGAAAAAGATTTTTTAATACTCCATAAGCACATGCAACCAAAACAAAAATGGGCAAATGAAGTCACATCAAGTTAAAAAACTTATGCAAAGCAAAGGAAACAACAAAGTGAAGAGACAACCCACATTCTGGGAAAAGATATTTGCAAACTATCTGTCAAGAGATTAATTACCAGAATATATGAGAAGTGCAAACAACTCTGTGAGAAAAAAACTAATAATCCGATTTTAAAATGGGCAAAAGATCTGAATAGACATTTCTCAAAAGAAGATGCATTAGCTGCTGATGGCAAATGCTTCTGGTTCCTGCTGCAAGGGAGTTCTAGGCCGGAAAATTACCTGACCTCAGAAGGTCAAGCCTGTGGTGAGCTGTGATTGTGCCACTCTCCAACCTGGTGATAGAGTGAGACTCCGTTTCAAAACTTTAAAAAAATACATACAAATGGCAAACAGATACATGAAAAGATACTCAGCATTATTAATCATCAGAGAAATTCAAACCAACACTACAGTGAGAGATCCATCTCACCTCACTTAGAATTACTTTTATCCAAAAGACACGCAATTAACAAATGCTGGCAAGGATATGGGAAAAAGGGAAACCTTGTACACTGTTAGTGGGAATGTAAATTAGTACAACCCCTATGGAGAACAATTTGGGGGTCCTCAAAACTAAAAACAGAGCTACAATATGATCCAGCAATCCCGCTACTGGGTATATACCCAAAATAAAGGAAATCAGTATATCAAAGAGACACCTGCACTCTCATGTATGTTGCAGTACTATTTACAATAGCCAAGATTTAGAAGCATCCCGAGTGTCCATCAACAGATGAGTGGATAAAGAAAAGGTACATGTACACAATGGAATACTATTCAGCCTTAAAAAATAATGAGATTCTGTTATTTGCAACAACAACATGGATGGAAATGGAGTATAATGAAATAGAGTATTAACTCATTATGTTAAGTGAAATAGCCCATGTTCTCACTGTTTATGGGAGTTAAATGTTGAAACAATTTTACTTGTGGAGATAGACAGTAGAAGAATTGTTACCAGGGACTGGTAAAGGTAGTATGGGGGATGGGGAGTAAGAGGTAATTGTTAATGGGTACAAAAATGTATTTCGAATAAGATGTAGTATTTGATAGCACAACAGGGTGACTCTAGTAATTATTTAATTGTACATTTAACAACAATGAAAAGATTATAATTTGATTATTTGTAACACAAAGGAGAAATGTGTGATGGATACTTCATTTACCTTGGTAGGATTAGTACACATCGTTGGCCTGTATCAAAATATCCAATATACCCTATGAATATATAAAGCTATAATGTATACACAATTTTTTAAAAAGACTGTCATTCAGAATTACTACACTGTATGTATACAACTGAAGTGAGGATGTTGTGACTAAGAAAAGACTAGTGACTGTTGGTTGCTGTTGAAATGGCTGTTGGTGAAAATGACCACTTCATTGATAGTATAAACGGGTGGTGATGGTGATGTTGCTAGTAGCCATTTTAGCAAAAGATGTGGCAGAAAATTAATTTGAAACAATTAGAAGTACTTTGAAAGTTGCAGACACTAAACTGACTTTGATCACTACCGTCATCAGTCTGCAGACTGATTTCTCAAAGGAAACGAAATTTGTAATTATGAACACTTAGCTCTGCTATAACTGTGGCTAAATTATTCTCAAAACTTGCAACTAAACTGGCTGGGCTCTAGTTCTAGTTACAAGGTCAAGGAATATGCAAGTTCCCACAGATGTGAGGTCCAGGAGCAGTGGTGGTAAAGGCCGGCTGTAAGAAAACCAATTCTACGCAATTCTGTTTGTGAATGCGGAAACACCAGAAGCAATGCTCTGAAAAGGCTGCTTTTGTTCATGATCTTTGGAAACTGGAAAGCATTACAACAAAGTGTTTAATACACATTTTCCTTGTCTCCCTGCTGTTGATTATGCATAATAATCTTGTTTTGACTGTAAATTGAACCATTTAAAAATGAGCGTCTATCAGGTTTTTCTTAAAACTCTTCAACATCTTCATGTCTTGTTGAAATATATTTTCCTTCAAAATATCAGTTAAACTGAGCAGCTGCTCTTAAGAAAATTTGCTGTACCTGTAAAGGGTATGCTATTCAGTCACTTAAAAAAATAAACAAAAAAAACTAAGAAGTTCCATATCCTGTAGGCATAATGCTTATCTTCAGTAACTAAACTTCTATTAATAGGCATAATAATTTAATAAAATATTATATTTCTAAACAGTCAAAATGTGTTCATGGAAAAATATGAGATAATATAAAAGACATAAATACAAAAGTCCTGTTTAGCTGATTATTAAAACATTGTCTGATTTACATTTCTATAGACCTATGGTCATATGAACAGGTAATTGATGTTGGAAGTAGTTTCAGATGGGTTTTCAGTTAAGCAAATGAGAAAACTACATCTCTGCATATTTTTAATGCTCTTCCAGAGAACATCAAACATTTGTTGACTTAGCCAGTGGATAAGATATTAAAACTTTAAAACCAAGAAACTAAATATGTTGTTCAGGTATTGATTATCTTTATACAATTAAGTCTTTACAGGGATTACTGTGAAAGTAGTTCTATATTATTTTATATTCATTTGTTTAAACATTTAACAAGAAGCCAGGTACACTGGCTGACACCTATAATTCCAGCAATTTTGGAGGCCAGGGTAAGAGGATCACTTGAGCACAGAAGTTTGAGACCAGCTTGGGCAACAAAGACCCTGTCTCTAATTGAATTTTTATTTTAAATTAGCCCAGCTCAGTGGCACAAGCCTGTAGTCTCAGTGACTTGAAAGGCTTAGGTAAGTGGGTTGATTGAGCCCCGGAGTTTGAGGCTGGTGTTAGCTAGGATCATGCCACTGCACTTTAGCCTGAGTGACAGACTGAGACCATGTTTCTTTAAAAAAAAAAAAAAAATAGGTGAGGGCAGCTGTATGATCATCTGACAAAAGGCTGCTCTCAGCCTTTATCTCTCTCAGTGCCTTCAACTCATCCCCAACATTCTGTTCTGGCCATGGGTGACAGAAGCTGAGCACCTTGGGGTTTTATTTCCAGCTCAGGAGAAACACTGAGTGTGTAAGTCCTGTGCCCTGCCAGAAGTCATATCATAAAGTGAGTTTAGTCTAGCCAAGATATCTCTCTTTAATCTTTCTGCCTTCCAATGTTTAAAGAGTATTCCTGTCACTAGACACTAATGACAGTTTCTCATCTTCATAATTTCAAGGTGAGTAGAAACTGGCGTGATGCCCTTTGACATAGTCTCATGCACTGAGGCAGAGGGAGGGGATTCCCTTTCCCATCAAATGTAGCTTATATATGTATTTGGGACGAATCCTTGTTGTTTTCGAGTTTTTCCTCCTCAGAAATAACAGGGCGGCTCTCCCTGGATCCATTTGTTGCCATGGTGATGTGCTCATGGCTTTTGTTGGTGCTTTTCAACTTCAGTAAGCCTCTTTCTTTTATCCTTGTGAAAATGTCTGCAAGTTCTTCAGAGCTAATAAATGATATTCATCATTCCTGTCATCTGATCACTATTATGGGGCCTTGTGAGTGAGCATGGAGTCTGAGCTGTGCACCTGCACTAAGGGAACTCTCAAGAATGAGCCCCGAGTCAGCAGCACAAATGCATAAGAGGTGGTCACCTTTCTCCTCATCCCAGACTCAGGGTGCTGGACGCAGAAGGGAGTGCAAGCAACTGTACCTTGTTTGGACATTACCATAGGAATCCAACTGGGTAGCCTTTATTTGTTTCAAAACAGAATTTACAGACATCCTAGTAGCTCAGAATTATATTTTTAAATGAATAGAAATAAATTTTATTAAATGACTTAACAGAAAAAAACACTACATGTTTAGTACATGAGCTAAACTTATGTAGTATTGTTTGAAGAGTATCTACAAAATTCTCACCCTAATGTTTTCTTGCAAAAGAAGTGAAAATATAAAGTGCAGAGACATTCTGTAACAAGGAACCACTGAGAAACGCAAAATATTTGAAAGTCATGTAAAATTTATATGCATTTTTGAGGATTATAAAAATAATCAGTTGGCATCAGACTTTTCATTTTAGCAACATTTATAGAATTATTTTCTAGTGGGAGTTTTCACACAGCTTTTGAAAAAAAATATTAAAACTGAAAACTTCCTTGTATTTTGTAAACTACTGGGGTTCCAATTCAGTGTGCTTTTTATATATTTATAAGGACCACCTACAGCATGTAATATCATGGATCTTTGAGTGAAAATGAAATAAAGGCATTCTCACATTCTGTACATTCATAGGTTTTACCTCAGAAATTAGTTTTTTTCTTGTCTTCAGGTGGAACTGGAACAAGTAAAGGCATTACCACATGTTTGTATTTATAAGACTTTTCTTCACTGAACGCTTTTATGTTTTCAAAGAGAAATGACAAAAACTGAAGACTTTACCATGTTTCTTAAAATTTTGTGTTTTTCTCCATTTTAAATCCTAAAATGTCTTTAAAAGCAAGTGGGAAAATTAAGTTTATTATCACATTTTTTACATTTATGCTTTTTCCCCAGTATCAGTTTTTCTAAGTTTTCAAAGAGAACTGAGAAAACTGCAGGCTTTCCCATGTTTATTACATCTATAGGGTTTCTCTTCAGTGTGTGCTTTTTCATGTGTTCTAATAGAACTAGAACATATAATTGCTTTACCACATTTCTTACATCAGAATGTTTTCAAAGATATCCCAGCGGACTAACATTGTCCTATGTTGGTTTTGTTGTGTTCCTCCTCCCACAGAAATGAGCTTGAAAGACAGTTTTTGCAGCTAATTGACTATAACATCAAAGTTTCTGGAAGTGTTTATGCCAAGTACTATTTTGATCTTCGATCCTTGGCAAAGGGCAATAGCTTGCATTTGCCAGTTTATCTTCTCAACGAAGAAAGAGCACAGAACCTGCAAGTAAGGCAATGAAGTCACTAAGGGGGGTTTTCTGTCAACCACCAAAGCCAACATCTGTAACTAGATTAGATTAAGTAGTGATGAGAAAAATGAAAAGCTACAAAATTAACTTACATGCTGAAGAGCTTATTAACCTTTTGGTATCTTATTTCCTGTATTATTTATGGTTTATACAAGAATCCACATTATTTAAAAATTATAGATCTCTTCTGTGACCATAATTCAGAATATTTTTAACCAAATTTAATTCATGCTTAGTGGTATTCTTTTTGAATTGCTGCCCTTTCAAATAAGCATACATGAATAATTTCTTGTAATTCCATTTTAAATGATATCTGCATATATAATGCACTTACCACTTTTGCCTGTTTTTTATTACTTAGTTTGCAAATTTATGTTATTTTCTATTGTATATATTACAGTGCAGCCAGTCCCATAAGTTTGTTAGGCAAAGCATTAGTGCTTAAGCCAAGAGACCTACACTTAGTCTGTATAAGGTATGAGCATCTCAGGTACTGGATGCAAGAAGTACATGGGTTTTACTGGAAATGGTAACTTTTGGGGGGCAAAGCAATATTTATGGTTTGTGACTTCTGATTTCAGTTGTGAGCAAAGTTACAACTGAAATGGATGCATATTTAAAATTAGTACTTTCTGTGGTTCCTTGGAAGTACTTTCGAATAATATACCTTCTACCATAATTAATGTGTCAGGTTCTGCCTTTTGATGCTTTACTCGTTCGACCTCTTTGATGTTCCAGTGCACGCCAGCACACATCTGCTTCATTCAAATTTGCTTTGAGGGTATAATAACTACTGCAGATTGGGTAGAATCTGAATACATTAATAAACTATAAATTTTCCTTTGCTCCAGCAATCTAATCATAGCCCTTAAAGGAGATTACCTTAGTGAGGTGGCAGGGAGTAGCATCCCCGGAACTTGGCAGTGTGAACCTCAGCCAAAGTAGCTGTAACTGTGAACTATCTAAAGGAGTCTGCATGTGAGGCTTATCATCAATGGTGCTTGTTAAAAGGTTAGAGCCCTTTTAAAAATTGTACCTCTTTTCTGTTTCATTGACTTTCTTAGGCTGTTTCAAGGGTGGAAGACACAAAAATCTTTTATAGTGCTACCATGAGAAGGTCCTTCAGCGCTGATAATTTCATTACTCTTCAGCGCTCTAAAGCCATTATCTCTTGAAAGAAGAAATGAGGGGCTATATCATCTGAACCCCTCATCAAAAAAGACGGGAAAATATTACCTCTCTTGCTCAACAACTAGAAAAGTCAGTATTTTCAAAAGAAGAAAGATCTTAAAGTTGAGAGACTTGTGGACAACTAGGACTGCACTCCACAGGAAAAAAAAATGGGATCTTTGCAGTGCAACAACTCTCGTACACTCTTCTGTCTTGCTAAACGTAAACAGGTATAAAAATCACTCCAAAGTGAAGACTTCTTGCCCATACATAGATTTTTTTTAGTGTGTGGACTGATAGCTGTGAACTATGTAAGGGCTTTAAAACAATAGTTTAAATTTTTACATTTTAGACATAATTTTCTAAATTTTCTTTTCTATTTTTCTTTTCCCCAATATTGCTGCAGATGCATTTAAAATAAATGCAGTATTACTATTAAAACATGGGACTGTAACAACTCATGAAGCCACTGGAAGCAGACTGCTCATTTTCAGGTGTCAAAGAGTTCTTCCTGCCTACTCTTACCATCGGAGCTGCTCGTCACTGGCAATCATTTTAAACAAAAGCTGATGGAGGACATTTGCTGTTCCTATCTTTTGCAAGCATTACTTGCTAACATTTTAGCATGTTTGGGGTCACAAAAGAAAAACTATTAGTTATTGGTTACCTACTTGTATTAGGGTCCATGGTATGTTTCTTATAAACTGTAATGATCCTTCTCATTTGCTGATAAATTTTCTTATTTGTTAAATAAATGTATTGAGAGATGTTTTCATAATGCCAAACCACATGACGATCCAGTGGTAATATAAAAATAATAATATGTGATGTGACCTAAAAGTTTCAGGGCAGATTCTAGCTTTAATATAGTGTGCTTAGGCCCTCCAGCGCACTGCAGCTTATGTATATAAACCTTTATAAAATATCATTCAAAAGTTTAACTGTATTTATTTTTTCTTTTTATAAAAGATAGGGTCTTACTATGTTGCCCAGGCTAGAGTGCAATGGCTATTCAGAGGCACAATCAGGACACCACAGCCTGGAAATTCTGGCCTCAAGCAATTCTCCCATGTCAGCCTACCAAGTAGCTAGGACTGTAGGTGTAGTACCACTGCCTCTGGTTTATTTTGCAAAAATTGAATATTAAGCTTTTAACTTTTTGTTTCAGTTAATATCTGCTGTCTCTAAGAAATAGTGAAACAAAAAAATTAAAAGCTTGATATTTAAGAGCTGGGCATGCCTGTAGTCCCAGCTACTTATTTAAGTGGGAGAATCACTTGAGGCCTAGCATTGGAGGCAGCAGTGCTGTATGATTGTGCCTGTAAATAGCCATTGCACTCCAGCCTTGGCAACATGGTGAGACCCTATGCCTTTAAAGAACTGCAAAACTAAATACATGTATAAGCAATATAATAAACTTTCCAATGATGTTTTATAAATGTTTGTAGCATTGATACTTTTATAAGTATCAAAGCTTAAAATTACACTAAGACTTTTGGAATTTTTCTATTTTTATAAAGTGCCCTCTTCTCTTAAAGTAGTTCTTAGCAGGGCTCTTATCTACATTGATCACCTAAAATTATTTTCCCTACATGTGATAAAGGAAGAATATGATCAGTGTTAATTTACATGTAACAGATTAGAAGGAATTGTACCCTAATAGTAGTAGGTGATTAAATATTTTATTATCCCACGTGTTAGCCTGGCTACAGGTATTATATTTCATGTCCTCCTGTTTACAAAGAAGAACTTCCATAAACCTTAGAAATCTTACTTCCTCAAAAATTACTGTTTATGGAGTTTAGAGTTTGGAGATTTAAGTATTTATTGCAGTTTTATTTTCAAATGATAAAGGCTATCTATAATTTATGTGATTTTTATTTCTCATGTTTACATTAAAAGAAAACCTGATAAGCTGTTTTAATTAAAATGTGACCAATGTGTTTATAACACTTGTATTTACATTATGTTACATATTTGCCTAACTTAAATGGTTTAAGTCAGTCTTGACATGTCCAAAGATATTTTGATAACTAGCTTTCACTGTTCATAAGTTGGTTTGATTCATGCCTCTGTTTATGATATAATATTTGTTCTCTCTCTCTTAAGCTCTTTTCAATGTGAAGATAATTTGTTACACTTAAAATCACTGTCTGGCCACCGTACTTAGTGGCATAGTACATTAGATGGCATCTTTGAATAAATGATTATTGTACCTGCGAGAAAAAAAGCATGATGTGCTTATTAGGATATAAAATTATGTAAATATACAAAGAGAAAGGATTTCCAGAAATAATACAGAATTAGAACAAGAGGTGTTTGAGGTTTTTAGTTACACAGAAAAAAAAAATGGAAGTACAAAATATAGAATTAGCGTTGCGGTACAGAGGGTGACAGATCACATAATTTGACTTTAGCACACTGTTTTCAAGCTTATATTTTAGTTAAAAATATATCAAATCAGTTAGGTTGTTTTTCAGAACTAAGAATCTAGCCACTCAGCTTCAGTGAGTCTCACTAAATCTTTAATTCTTTAGTACCTAAGGTAAAATCTTTAAATAACTCATCACCTTATCTTGATAAAGTGCTGGCTAAAATCAATGATCTCATTTAACTTAAAAGAAAATATTTATCATAAATTACTGTTTATAAGAAGTTTTGCAGCATATAATATGACAACAAGCAGAAATCCTGTCATATATGAGTGGTCGAAGCTTCAAAAAACAGTTTGGGAGAGAAGCACTGGGCATGAATTTGTGACTTCAGGAATAAGTCAGTAGAATAAAAATCACTAACATTGCTCTCCCATTTGGCTTGAATTCTAGAAGATAACACAGTCATTTTGATAACTGGGAAATTGGGTCAACTTAGGATAAGAATAAAATGTCACTGAAAGCAGATAGGTTTTCTGACAAATGTTATGGGGCATGGAAACCAAGCTGCTAGTCCAGTGGCAACTATGGCAGTTTTCTTAGAGTTTGATATCTAGGAAATATTTCAACTGTTGTAATACAGCCACGAGTGAAATTTTAACTCCAGTATATTGTGAACTGAACTTTTACATCATTGCAAGGAAAAGACAAAGTTTTGAAATATACATTTGAACCAAGTGAAATTGCCATTCTTGTAGGTCAAAAATGGTTGTCAATGGCAATTTCATGTGGTTCATCCTAAGGTGACTGCTTAGAGCTCAGTGTTTCTGGAGAAATCTTATCCTGGCCCTTTCCCTCACATTTCCTCTTTATGTAACCTATATGCCCACATTACTAAAATCCAACAACACTAAATTCCAATTTTATCACAACTCAAGGTTCATTTTTGGCCTAGTTTTTTTACATTTCTAAATACACTATTTCTTGATTTTAAAAAAATGCCAAAGCCAATTTTAACCAAAAATCAAATCATTCTTAGTTCTGTATTCAGCTCATTCAATGTTTCTGGAAACTAGTTTAGCTGCAGTATGCAAGTTAGCTTGAAGTTTTCATCACCAAGGGCTTCTCCCTACGCACATTTAAGATGACCGTGGCCTGACTCTTCCTTCACACAGCATTGTTGAGTATGAAACTACTTGGAAAATCACTTCACAGATGGCAGAGAAATCTCCCAGGTAAGTGCTAGTTTCTACACAGGATCTGTAGAGTACGCCCAAGTTAAGGATTAATCTAAAATCTACTCAACAGTCACTTCCAGACCTGATTGGGCCTGACATTGTGCCAGCAGGCAAAGCAAAAGATGTAAGAGCCCTTCAGTGGAGTCTGCACCCCTACAACACAAGTTTTTAAGGCAATTTCCACTCAGTTATTTTAAATGTGTTTGGCAAGTGACAGAATAGGTACTTAATGTGAAATAAATTTTAAGAATATCCGCTTGTGGTTTAGGATCTCCAGGGTGCAGGAAGAAAAACTAACTGGGAAAGTGAAATATAATAAAAATTATGAGAATCTTAAGTCCAGTGAAATAAGGTTAATACTCTTTAAAGAGGAACAAGTTAGGTGATTCTTACAACTGCTGTAAGGGAGCTAAGCAATTTTAATGTGATTAGGAAAATTCAGTAATAGTCACACAACCTAAGGTCTTTAATAAAATACCAGTAGTATCTTCTTCAAAAGACCTCCACTGATTCTCAAATTAGGCTGCTACCTTCTTGTAAGAAAAATTGCTTTGTCTTCTCCTCCTTGTCTGTTCTACAGACCCTTACCCGTCAGCCCAAGCTGGTGGCTCCTGTGTCTCCTCGGTGTGACAACTGACTCTTCCACAGGTAGAGCTTCAAGTGTTTTCTCCACCTCCTCTTTCACCAGCTGCTTCACCCAAGACCCTTAGGACCCTCTTTAAACAAAATTCTCCCAGTCTTACCCTGGCTTTTTCTGCAATGCTTGATGTTGGTCATTATGACCCACTGCCAATGCATTATTAGCACCAGGTTCCAGAGCATGCAGGCTGTATGTGGCTTGCAGATTAACTCACCCCTTGTACCTCCCTTTCATCACTTATGTGAATCCTGTGTTCTCCAAAGCAGCTCTTCCCAACTTACTGCACTTACCTATTCTCCTGACCTACTCACAACCCTCATCATGTATTCTCAATCTAGACTGAGGTTGAGGTTGCACCCCCACCTTCCAAAACCTACTATTTCCTCTGACATTAAATTCCTTGTTCTGAAGGTAACCCCTTCCCATCTAATGGAAAGCATTGCATCTCTAACTCTAAAATCAACCTTTTATTTACACCTGCTCCATCAATTATCTTCCTTAAAATTGCACATACCTCCCCAACTTGGGGATGCAGTAATTTTGGTTTGGTTCTCTGAATGTCTGTGTTTTCTCAAAATGTAGTCCTCAACTCCCCTGTCTCTCTTCCACTGAAAGAGCTTATGAAAAATGAAGGTTTTCTAAGTGCAGTGTGGTATCCTAGATTTGATCATGGAACAGATAAAGAACTTGAGTGGGATATCTGATGAAGTAGTAACGTGTCAACACTGACTTTAGTTTTAACAAATGTGCCATGTTAATAAGATGTTCGCATTAGGGGAAAATTGGCAATGGTATTCAGAAACTCTGAGTTATTTTGGCGACTTTTTGTAAATTTACTTTTATAAAACAGCCTCTTGGGCCCCGGAACTACTGAGTCTCAATGCCTGGGACTAAGGCCTGGGAATCTAAATTTTTAAGAGGTAACCTAAATGATTCTTATACAGCCTCAAATTTCAAATCCTCCTCTTGTCAATTCCCTTTCATTCCATGTCTGAACAGTTGCTTCTCCCTTGTTTCACCTGCCTAACTTAACCTGAGTCAATCTGTTAAATCTTCTGAATTATATGATGTAAGTACTATTATTATCTGTTTTTCCCTGATGAGAAAGCTGAAGTAGTAGGAGCTGAGGTGTCCAGGATCACACTGCTCAGAAAATGTGGAGCTGGGACTTGAATTCCCAATCAGCCTGGTTCCCAAGTCTGTGCTCATAACCACTCTGCATCAACCCTATTTCTATTCATGGTGAGCTAAAAAGTTCTCTAAGTAAAGCGCTAAAAGCAGCATTATTACCAATAATATTGTCCTAAGCTTACCTATTTCTTTAACTTTCTAAGTCCAACCAACAGTCCCTCTGCTTCAGCATATGGACTTTGCCTCCCCTGCTTTTCCACTGGAGATGAATGAGCAATGAGAAAGCATGGGGAAGATGTGCTGACTCTAAAGTCCTGAAAATGGAAAGAACAGTTGCTCTTCTCTTAGGATTCAGCTCAACTATTACATTTTCTCATCTGCCTCTCCCAATTGCCTTACGTACCAATTGAATGAAGTTGACAGTGCCCACCCATGTCACCCACCTTGACATAGAATTCCATGCTCCCATATTGTGAATTCACCTCTTCCTGTATTTATGTTGCCTCCCCCAAACATTTTATCTCCTAATTACTCACATAGTTGTGTCTCCCACATACTTATGTCTGGGATCATTGATGGAGAATGTGGACACATCAGGCATTAAAATGACGTAGCATTTGGTAGATTGGTGGCTAATCCTTATTTTGCCAAAGCAGCAATCAACAGAAGGAGATCTGACAGTATATCTCAGGCTCACTAAGCATTCTTCCAGATTTTAAGGGAGAAACCAACTCTCAATCAGTTGCTACGTTCTCATGTGGGCTCCCTGACTTTAGAGTTTGATAGCAAATTGTGGATACAACTGCTGAATTAAAAAGTTGTAGAAGTTTCTGTCCTCCAGCCGGACACATAAAAGACTGCCATGTCTATTCAGATGATTTCATTATACATGAAGGGCTCTTAAAGTAGAAGAGAATCTCAGGAAATAACTGTTTTTTTAATGTCTGTCTTTATTTCTTCTATCAAATAATTAAGATTGACAGGAGGAAACTAGGAAGTATTTTCAATTAAAACATGTTTTAATTAGTTCTGCTTCTGGTGATCAGAATTTGCTTAATTTTACTTGTTTATAACATTTTTCTGCTTGTATTTTAAGTACATCTGAAAAATCTGATTATAAAGTTAAAATCTACATCTCTCACCAGATATTCTTAAAAAGTAGTGTATTTCTTCATAGAAACAAGAAGACAAAAAGACTTCCATGGCATCTTTTTACTTTCTTCACTATTGCTTTAATGCATTTTAAAATTAATCTGTATTAATTGAGAATAAAGGAACAAAAACACTTTTTGTCATAACTAGTCTTTATATTTGATTTTTTAAAAAGCGCAAACTGTTATTTTTCCTTGCTACAAAAAGAATACATACATATATTTTTGCAATAACAGTATGGACTGAAAATCGGAGGGGGTGCCCAAGATGGCCGAATAGGAACAGCTCCAGCCTCCAGTTCCCAGCATGAGTCACACAGAAGATGAGTGATTTTTGCATTTTCAACTAAGGTACTGGGTTCATCTCACTGGGGCTTGTCGGACACTCGATGCTGGTCTGCAGGTGCAGCCCAACCAGCAAGAGCTGAAGGTGGGTGAGGTGTCACCTCACCTGGGAAGCACAAGGGGGAAGGGAATTCCTTTTCCTAGCCAAGGGAAATTGAGACACACAACACCTGGAAAATCTGGTAACTCCCACCCTAATACTGTGCTTTACCAAGGGTCTTAGCAAATGGCACAGCAGGAGATTATATCTCACACCTGGCCTGGAGGGTCCCACGCCCACAGAGCCTCCCTCATTGCTAGCACAGTAGTCTGAGATCTAAGTGCAAAGTGGCAGCGAGGCTGGGAGAGGGGCACCCACCATTGCTGATTCTTAAGTAGGTAAACAAAGCTGCAGGGAAGCTCGAACTGGGTGGAACCCACCGCAGGTCAAGGAGGCCTGCGTGCCTCTGTAGACTCCACCTCTGGGGACGGGGCATAGCTAAAAAAAAGCAGCAGAAACCTCTGCAGATGTAAATGACCCTTTCGAACAGCATTGAAGAGAGCAGTGGGTCTCCCAGCATGGAGGTTGAGATCTGAGAATGGACAGACTGCATGCTCAAGTGGGTCCCTGACCCTTGAGTAACCTAACTGAGAGACATCCATCACTAGGTGCAGACCAACACCTCATGCCTCACACAGCTGGGTACAACTCTGAGACGAAGTTTCCAGAGCAAGAATCAGACAGCAACACTCGCTGTTCAGCAATATTCTATCTTCTGCAGCCTCCGCTGCTGATACCCAGATAAACAGGGTTTGGAGTGGACTTCAACCAAACTCCAACAGACCTGCAGCTGAGGGTCCTGACTGTTAAAAGGAAAACGAACAAACAGAAAGGACACCTACACCAAAACCCCATCAGTACGTCACCATCATCAAAGACCAAAGGCAGATAAAACCACAAAGATGGGGAAAAAGCAGTGCAGAAAAGCGGAAATTCAAAAAATTAGAGCAAATCTCCCCCTCCAAAGGAGCACAGATCATCACTAGCAACGGAACAAAGTTGGATGGAGAACAACTTTGATGAGTTGAGAGAAGGAGGCTTCAGCTGATCAAACTTCTCAGAGCTAAAGGAGGAACTATGTACCCAATGCAAAGAAACTAAAAACCTGGAAAAAAGAATGGATGAATGGATAACTAGAATAATCAATGCAGAGAAGACCATAAAAGAACTGATAGAGATGAAAACCATGACACGAGAACTACATGACAAATGCACAAGCTTCAGTAACCAACTCAATCAACTGGAAGAAAGAGTATCAGTGATTGAAGATCAAATGAATGAAATGAAGCAAGAAGAGAAGTGTAGAGAAAAAAGAGTAAAAAGAAATGAACAAAGCCTCCAAGAAATATGGGATTATGTGAAAAGATCAAATCTATGTCTGATTGGTGTGCCTGAAAGTGATGGGGAAAAATGGAATCAAGTTGGAAAACAGGATAACATCCAGGAGAACTACCCCAACCTAGTAAGCAGGCCAACATTCAAATTCAGCAAATACAGAGAATGCCACAAAGATACTCCTCTAGAAGAGCAACTCCAAGACACATAATTGTCAGATTCACCAAAGTTGAAATGAAGGAAAAAATGTTAAGGGCAGTCAGAGAGAAAGGTCATGTTACCCACAAAGGGAAGCCCATCAGACTAACAGCGGATCTCTTGGCAGAAACTCTACAAGTCAGAAGAGAGTGGGGGCCAATATTCAACATTCCTAAAGAAAAGAATTTTCAACCCAGAATTTCATATCCAGCCAAACTAAGTTTCATAAGTGAAGGAGAAATAAAATCCTTTACAGATAAGCAAATGCTTATAGATTTTGTCACCACCAGGCCTGCCCTACAAGAGATCCTGAAGGAAGCACTAAACATGGAAAGGAACGACCAGTACCAGCCATTGCAAAAACATGCCAAAAGGTAAAGTCCATCAATGCTAGGAATAACTGCATCAACTAGCAAGCAAAATAACCAGCTAATATCATAATGACAGGATCAAGTTCACACATAACAATATTAACCTTAATTGTAAATGGACTAAATGGTCCAATTAAAAGACACAGACTGGCAAACTGGATAAAGAGTCAAGACCCATCAGTTTTCTGTATTCAGGAGACCCATCTCACATGCAGAGACACACATAGGCTCTAAATAAAGGGATGGAGGAAGATCTACCAAGCAAATGGAAAACAAACAACAAAAAAAAGCAGAGGTTGCAATCCTAGTCTCTGATAAAATGGACTTTAAACCATCAAAGATCAAAAGAGACAAAGAAGGCCATTACATAATGGTACAGGGATGAATTCATCAGGAAGAGCTAACTATCCTAATTATATTTGCACCCAATACAGGAGCACCCAGATTCATAAAGCAAGTCCTTAGAGACTTACAAAGAGACTTAGACTCCCATACAATAATAATGGGAGACTTTAACACTCCACTGTTGACATTAGACAGATCAATGAGACAGAAAGTTAATAAAGATACCCAGGAATTGAATTCAACTCTGCACCAAGCGGACCTAACAGACATCTACAGAACTCTCCACCCCAAATCAACAGAATATACATACTTCTCAGCACCACATCACACTTATTCCAAAATTGACCACATAGTTGGAAGTAAAGGACTCCTCAGCAAATGTAAAAGAACAGAAATTATAACAAACTGTCTCTCAGACCACAGGCAATCAAACTAGAACACAGGACTAAGAAACTCAATCAAAACTGCTCAACTACATGGAAACTGAACAACCTGCTCCTGAATGACTACTGGGTACATAACAAAGTGAAGGCAGAAATAAAGATGTTCTTTGAAACCAATGAGAACAAAGATACAACATACCAGAATCTCTGGGACACATTTAAAGCAGTGTGTAGAGGGAAATTTATAGCACTAAATGCCCACAAAAGCAGGAAAGATCTAAAATTGACACCCTAACATCACAATTAAAAGAACTAGAGAAGCAAGAGCAAACACATTCAAAAGCTAGCAGAAGGCAAGAAATAACTAAGATCAGAGCAGAACTGAAGGAGATAGAGATGCAAAAAAACTCTCCAAAAAATCAAAGAATCCAGGAACTGGTTTTTTGAAAAGATCAACAAAACTGATAGACCACTAGCAAGACTAATATAGAAGAAAAGAGAGAAGAATCAAATAGACGCAATAAAAAATGATAAAGGGAATATCACCACCGACCCCACAGAAATACAAACTACCATCAGAGAATACTATAATGGGTAAAAACTGGAAGCATTCTCTTAGAAAACTGGCACAAGACAGGGATGCCCTCTCTCACCACTCCTATTCAACATAGTGTTGGAAGTTCTGGCTAGGGCAATCAGGCAAGAGAAAGAAATAAAGGATATTCAGTTAGGAAAGGAGAAGTCAAATTGTCCCTGTTTGCAGATGACATGATTGTATATTTAGAAAACCCCATTGTCTCAGCCAAAAAATCTCCTTAAGCTGATAAGCAACTTCAGCAAAGTCTCAGGATACAAAATCAATGTGCAAAAATCACAAGTATTCTTATACACCAGTAACAGACAAACAGAGAGCCAAATCATGAATGAACTCCCATTCACAACAGCTTCAAAGAGAATAAAATAGCTAGGAATCCAACTTACAAGGGATGTAAAGGACCTCTTCAAGGAGAACTACAAACCACTGCTCAGTGAAATAAAAGAGGACACAAACAAATGGAAGAACATACCATGCTCATGGATAGGAAGAATCAATATTGTGAAAATGACCATACTGCCCAAGGTAATTTATAGATTTAATGCCATCCCCATTAAGCTACCAATTACTTTCTTCACAGAATTGGAAAAAAAAAAAACTGCTTTAAAGTTCATATGGAACCAAAAAGACCCCGCATTGACAAGACAATCTTAAGCCAAAAGAACAAAGCTGGAGGCATCACGCTACCTGACTTCAAATTACACTACAAGGCTACAGTAACCAAAAGAGCATGGTACTGGTACCAAAACAGAGATATAGACCAATGGAACAGAATAGAGCCCTCAGAAATAATACCACACATCTACAGCCATCTGATCTTTGACAAACCTGAGAGAAACAAGAAATGGGGAAAGGATTACCTATTTAATAAGTGGTGCTGGGAAAATTGGCTAGCCATAAGTAGAAAGCTGAAACTGGATCCTTTCCTTACTCCTTATATGAAAATTAATTCAAGATGGATTAGAGACTTAAATGTTAGACCTTAAACCATGAAAACCCTAGAAGAAAACCTAGGTGATACCATTCAGGACATAGGCATGGGCAGGGACTTCATGTCTAAAACACCAAAAGCAACGGCAACAAAAGCCAAAATTGACAAATGGGATCTAAGTAAGCTAAAGAGCTTCCTCACAGTGAAAGAAACTACCATCAGAGTGAACAGGCAACCTACAGAATAGGAGAAAATTTTTGCAATCTACTCATCTGACAAAGGGCTAATATCCAGAACCTACAAACAACTCAAACAAATTTACAAGGAAAAAACAAACAATCCCATCAAAAAGTCGGCAAAGGATATGAACAGACACTTCTCTAAAGAAGACATTCATACAGCCAACAGACACATGTAAAAATGTTCATCATCACTAGCCATCAGAGAAATGCAAATCAAAACCACAATGAGATACCATCTCACACCAGTTAGAATGGCAATCATTAAAAAGTCAGGAAACAACAGGTGCTGGAGAGGATGATGGGGCTTTGGGCAAAAATTATGTCTTTCTGATTGGTGAGCCTGGTGCCTAAAAAAGGGAATCTCTGAGTCCTGAAGTTTATAATAGAAATCATTCTTATAGGAGAAAGTAGAAAAGCACCAGAGACAGGGAATGGTTTTTAGAAGTGGGACTACCCTCAGAGAAGAGAGGCAAGAGGAAGTTTTTCTGACAGGCATTAGGACTAGGACCCAGGAGGCAAGGGTCAGGATAGATAGGATAGATGGGCAAGTCTCGCTTGGGTGTTGTGACTTTCAGAGTTCTGCTCACAGCTGCAGGGTCAACCAACTTGTTGTTGAGACTCTGGAGCTGAATGGCTTTCCTCTCTGTCAACCCTTGGCTCAGCCCAGAAGTACAGAAAAAGCAGAAGCTGGTTCCAGGCAAACCAATGCTCCCAACTTGGAAGAGTCGGGGGTTGTTAGAGAGCCCCTTCCCAGAAAGCCTGACACCATTGTCTTTAGTCTGGCGGCCATGCTAGTCACTTTTCACTAGTTGACAAGTGCCCAGTATTTAGCCCCTGAATTCTATGGAAAAATAGGACAGAATAACAAGTGAAAGGGATCCAATGGTACTCACCGCTTGTCGATAGGTGATAATCCCATCTGGGTTGCCAAAATGTTTCTGGAGTTGGTTCCTTCCGGTGGGTTATTGGTCTTGCTGACTTCAAGAATGAAGCCACAGACCCTCGCAGTGAGTGTTACAGTTCTTAAAGATGGTGTGTCCGGAGTTTGTTCCTTCAGATGTTCAGATGTGTCCAGAGTTTCTTCCTTCTGGTAGGTCCATGAAATCACTGACTTCAGGAGTGAAGCTGCAGACCTTCATAGCGAGTGTTACCAGTCTTAAACGTGGCACATCTGGAGTTGTTTATTCCTCCCAGTGGGTTCGTGGTCTCACTGACTTCAGGAATGAAGCCATATACCCTCATGGTGAGTGTTACAGCTCATAAAGGTAGTGCGGACCCAAAGAGTGAGTGGCAGAAAGATTTATTGTGAAGAGCTAAAGAACAAGGCTTCCACAGGGTGAAAGGGAACCCCAGTTGGTTGTCTCTGCTTGCTCGGGTGGCCAGCTTGGGTTGTCTCTGCTGGCTCAGGTGGCCAGCTTTTATTCCCTTATTTGTCCCAGCCCACATCCTGCTGATTGGTCCATTTCACAGAGTGCTGATTGGTCCATTTTACAGAGTGCTGATTGGTGCATTTTCATAGAGTGCTGATTGGTACATTTACAATCCTTTAGCTAGACACAGAGCACTGATTGGTGCATTTACAATCCTTTAGCTAGACACAAAATTTCTGGAAGTCCCCACCCAACCCAGAAGCTCAGCTGGCTTTACCTCTCACTTCCAGTAGGGAAGAGATTGAGTTTAGATGAGAAAGGCAGCAGGTTGTGCTTGGGCAGCAAGCAGGGCCCCATAAATCTGCATGAAAATGCTTCTCAGAATGGAGGGCACATTTCAATAATTAGCACACGCTTTAACACCAGCTCATATCTGTCACAGAGAAAAGAAATTGTAACTTCTGTGTACTGGGCCGTTGTTCATAGGTGTTGTCAGGGTTAACGAAGTACCTGCTTGATTATTGGTAGCTGGAAATAATTGACATTTTGCTCACATGTCCATAGGTCTTGCATTCCTCAGAGCTCAGAGACAGCCATGCTCATGTGAGAAAGGGCACAGCGTGTTAGTAGAGGGGAGCAAAGAGGGAGGCTGGGGGAGGAGGCTGAGGCCAAATGCTGCAAAGACATGGATAAACCTCAGGAGGCTGGACTTGCTCAGGCAGGGAGTGGGGAGATGAAGGACACTGAGGTGTGAGGGTGGCCTTTGATTTTAATCAAAAAGAAGCCCATGCTGGCATCTAATTAAGATCACAGCACCAAAGGAAGGAATGGAAAGCAGGGGAGCTAGAAAGCAGGTGTAGTCAGAGAAAGTTCTGACCCAAAGGCTTTGGGCAGATTTGAGGAATGTGAAGAAATTCGGGGATGAACAGGTTCTTTGTGGTCTAGTGGGGCAGACAGGAGGATGCATTGCCTGTCACTTGATCAGAGAGTAAAGGGGAGCAGGGTTTGGACCAAGAGAGGTTCTGCGTTGAAAACCACGTGTTTATAAATCAGGGTGAGTCCCCCTTGCTGAATCTGCCTCTTTTATCTTGGCTGATCCACAACATAGATTCCACTGTGCAAATGATCATCTGGACATTGTGTGGTATTCTAAGCCAAAAAGTGACTCTGGTAGTTTCAGCCCATGAGTATCTTTTGGCAAAGTTCTAGTGTGAGAAGGAGTTACTGCGTAGCTCTGTCTGTCGGACTCAGCTCTGCAGGAAAGGCTGGAACCGCAGAGCCCATGAGGGTACACTGCTCACAGGCAGGGCTCACACGTGCTCTGCCCCCACCTTCCATGCCCAAGCAGGTCACACCGACTTTGAGGAACTTCCCTAGCCCTAACATGTTTTAAAATTTGAATCATGCTTCAAGTGACTCTTCTGAGATTGGCAGTGATGGAAAGAGTTTAAGGAAGGGAACTTGTTTATAATAGTTTTAATTGTAGAAATGACAATTGACACAGATATGTCAGGAAAACATGTTGGAATGTCCTGACTGACAATGGTGATTCTGTGAGCTCAGTTCACATTTCAAGTGCTCTGGCCTCTGACTTCTGGTGTTTTGGAACCTGTGAAACATACAAATCTATGCACACGAAAAATCCAGGCACTAAGAACTCAGCTTTGATTAGCCGTAAGTGTGCTCTCTGCAGAAGTGGAAATTAACATTGTAAGGAATATGTTTAATCTACATAACCAAATACATGGTTTTAACATGGAATATGGAAATTGGTACCACTAATTATAGTCATCTTTACCAGTTCATTGAAGTTGACTCAGCAGGCTCTGTTTCTCCCACTCTTCTCTGGCACCACATTTAATTGTTCTGTGTAGTGTAAGGTCTGCAGAATGAAACAGCACTCCTTTTCAAATAGTGTCTCATGTGAACTTCAGTGATCCAGATCAGACTCTGGAGCACCCAGCAGCCTGGGTGAGAAGTTTGAAGAGTTTGTAAGGACAACGATGTCTTAAATGGGCCATGAGGAACAACGCAACTCTGCTTTTAGATGGATTTCTATGTTTCTCGTTTCTCTTCTGCAAGGGTTTTGGAGAGGTAGCATGATGCACTTCCCTGAACAAAATATTTTCATAAGTTGTGTTAATAGAGAAATTTCTTTCGGAGTTTAAGTTTCTACTTACCTTTTGTGACATATTTTTTTCAAAAAACAACAAAAAAACCTCATTATCTTCCTCTCCCACAATCGTAGCAGTAGAAAGGAGATAAGACAAGTCCCACGTGGACAGGTAGCTGGGTGTCCTGCAGGATAGCTAAGGTGCCCCTTTTACAAGCAGTCTTTAACATGCAGTCACACCCACAATCTCGGTGCTGGGTAATAAGAATAATTGTATTCATTACACAGTTGAATACAGGAGGCTCCAATGAACTGCTTAGTGGCAGAGAGAATTTATATTTCATTTGATTTCTCAGAACCAGGGTATTGTTGAGAAAGGCATCATATAACCACTGAGTGCTGGTTAAGGGAGGGAAGCCTCACTAAGCAGGGTTCATGTGTTCAAGCCCTACAGTCAACAAGCATTTGTTGAGACTCTCATTCCGGAGTGGGCACCAAGACGCCTCGGGATCCCAGTGAATTCATACTTCCTGCTTCTTATATCCTTGCATTTGGTTACAGAGGTGGCACATGCTTTGTTACTGAGCCTGTTTGAAAATCAGCTCTGGTCAGACCTTCACAACCCACCTACATGGGCCCAGGACTTGGGTGTAGAGAGGAATGAAGGGTTTTGTAAAACCTTTTGCCAGTGTGGAGAATTCTCCTTTTCTCATTTTGCTCTTGCATAAACAAAGATCTTTAAAACAGTTTACATCATTGGAAAGTCCTATGAGACTACTGCGAGCACCTTTGCAGAAAAACAACTTAGAGGTAAATTCTGATGCTTGTCTGTAGTGTGTTAATGGTGGTCACTGAAACGACATGTCCACGTCCTAGTCTGTGGGTGTGATCTCATTTGGAAAAAAAATGTCTTTGCAGATGTAACTGAGTTAAGGGTCTCAGGAGAGCAGATAATCTTGGATTAACTTATGGGCCCTAAATCCAGTGATAAGAGACACACAGAGAAGAGACACAGAGAGAATCAGTGAGGGCCATTGAAGGTGGAAGCAGAGACTCGAGAGAGGCTGCCCCAAGCCAAGGAGCACGTGGAGTCACCAAAATCTGAGAGAAGAAGGAAGAGCTATTTTCTAGAGCCTCGGGAGGGAGCATGGCCCTGTCAACATCTTAATTTCAGCTTCTAGTGTCTGGAGCTGTGTCAGAATGCATTTCTGGTATTGAAGCCACCTAGTGTGTAAGAATCTGTTACTGCAGCCTCAGGACACTATCGCATGGTCTCACCTTTAGGCATGGGGAAGCTTCTCTTCTTCATTCTCCTGGGCTTTAGTACACCATAATGTGAACATAACATCTTACACTTCCTCATTATCCAACAACAGTCTCCAAGCCTGGGATGGCAGAGTCTGCAAATCACATTAGAGAGTTAGAGGATGTCAGAGCTGGAAGGGGTCTCAGTCTTCTCTTAAAGAAAAGATGTTGGGCCAGGTGTAGTGGCTTACGCCTGTAATCCCAGTACTTTGGGAGGCCAAGGCGGGTGGATCACAAGATCAGGAGATCGAGACCATCCTGGCTAACACGGTGAAAGCCAGTCTCTACTAAAAATACGAAAAAAAATTAGCCGGGCATGGTGTCGGGCACCTGTAGTCCCAGCTACTTGGGAGGCTGAGGCAGGAGAATGGCTTGAACCTGGGAGGCGGAGCTTGCAGTGAGCTGAGATCGCGCCACTGCACTCCAGCCTGGGTGAAAGAGCCAGACTCCGTCTCAAAAAAAAGAAAAAAAAATGATGTTGGACAAGCCACTCACTTGGGCCTGAATTCTAGACCTGCCCTGACACCCAGGGGCTAAGTGCTTTTCTGAGAAGCTGGTTGATGTTTTTTTGGTTTTTTTTTTTTTTTTTTTTTTTTTTTTTTTTTTTTTTTTTTTCCAGGTTGTACTAGCTTGGTCTAGACAGCTCCCAGGATCTGTGTCCCTCTGTAACCTTACCTTCCACTCCCACCTCCCGGCCCTCCAACCACAGGAACTTTTCTGAACATGTTCTGATCCTGCTGTTCATATGCTTTTCTCGACACCAGGCCAAGAGAGGGACAAGGCATCCTTTAAACCCAGATCCCTGTCCACTGACCTTCCCCTGATCTTCCGGTGGGGTCGCTCTTCCCCCACTCCCTCTGTGCATTGTACACACTGCGTGGATTCTGACCACACTCTAGGGCTACTCACAAGGCCCAGCAGACCTGCAGGGTGTGTTCCCAACCTTCCTCCTAAAGTGACCTCTCATCACTCCCACGGCAGTCCCTCAGGTGCACCAGGACCCCTCCTGCCGCAGGGCCTTTGCACACGCTGTGCTTTCCCTAAAGTCCTCTACTCCTCTTTGCAATGGACTTGGATTATAGTGAAAATAGTCCACATATTTGTTGGGATTATTTGTTCAATGTCTGTGCCTTCACTGAGCAGCAAGCCCTGTGGGGCATAGATTATGACTTTTTTCTCTAGTGTAGAGCCCAGATTGTAGCAGATCTAACAAGCAAAGACTGTGGGTGACTATATGTCAAATCCATACAGGTGATCCTCCACGACTTGAGGAGCTCCTCAAGGGTAGGGTCTTCTTAATTTTGTATCTCTAGCACTTAGAACAGAGCCTGAGATCAGGTGCTATTTTGCTTACCATTCATTGACTAAATAAGTGACCTAAATTATCCTTTCCTAGAGTTTAGTTTTGTCAACTAGAAAACTTGGGAGGTAAACAAGATCAGTGTCTCTTACACTCTTTTTTAAAATGGTCATAGCTTCTTAGATGGGGCAGAGAACCCGTTTTTTTCTAAGCTAACTTGTCCCACTTACCAATAAAAAAGTGACAAGCCAAATACCAACAAATTGGATAGAAACATAATAATTGAAAATATTCGCTCATGCTTTTTTTTTTTTTTTTTGGCTGGCGATCCTCTTGTTCTTTTTGCCTTCTTTTTTTCTCTTCCATTCTCTCTATTAATTGTTAGATTCAAACTAGATCAGAGTTTGCCATCACCTTAGGAAAAAAGTGTTGCTGCAGAAAGGCAAAGAGAAAAACGTTCTCACCTCTCAACTTCAAATTAGACTGTTGAAGCCAATAGCTTGGTGTCACCAGGGGCCCTGCTAGAAGCAGACACACAGGTGAAATTGAGGAGAGTTTAATGAGTTAACAGGCTATTTACAGAGGTTTGGGCCACATTCAGGGGGACACATAGCCACTGGCACCAGAGCACCTTTACCACCCTAAGCTAGAGGAGTGAAAGGGAAGAGAAAATGTGTTAGGCTGTCCTCGCACTGCTATAAAGAAATACCAGAGGATGGGTCATTTATAAGAAAAGAAGTTGCATGGGCTTATGGTTCTGCAGGCTGGACAAGAAGTAGAGTGGCATCTGCTTCTGGGGAGGCCCCAGGGAGCTTTTACTCATGGCGGAAGGTGAAGCAGGAGCAAGAGAGAGAGGGAGCAGGTGCCACATACTTTTAAGCAGTCAGATTTCATGAGAAGTCACTCACTATAACCAGGAGAGCTCCAAGGGGATGGCACTGAGTAATTTATTAAAAAAACAAAAAAACAAAAAAACACCCCCATGATCCAATCACCTCCCAGCAGGCCCCACTCTGACACTGGGAATCACATTTCAACATGGGGTTCAGATGGGGACACAGTTCCAAACCATACCAGAAAGCCTAGCAGAAAGGACTGCTTGGCAGAAGCTGGAGCATTCAGCCAGGGACCTAGCAGGGGTGGAGCTGGGGGACGACATGCCCCTCTCCATGCTCATCTTCCTTTAGACTCTGCTAGGGCCACCCTTGCCTAAACTCAGCCAGGAACCAGGAGGCAAGGGAGCCATGGATAAAGCCCATGCAGGGGAGCCGCCCAAAGCAGAGTGAGGAGCAAAGTGAAGGCCTCCAGAACAGATCAATGCTGGCTTCAGAGAAGGAAGCTTAGAAGGAACTCAGCAACTCATTTATGCCACAGCAATAAATGTGGAAAAACGTAATAAGAAGTTCTCAGAGTCAGATTTCCTTCCCTCTCCCCATCTTCATCCCTCAAAACAGATAAAAACCCTTGAAACTGGAGCAAAGGACAGGCATTTGGGGCAGAAGGTAGTGGGTGGTGGGGTTGAAGGAGCCAACTGAGGGCTGCGTCATACTGAGGTAGAAGTGGAACTCGACTTTAGAGGTTAGGCTCAGACACTGGACCAAATTACGGACAGGCTAAAATAGGGCCTGGGTGGAAGCAGCTTTCCATAAGACGTGCGTATCAGTGTGCCACATCAGCTTACCATTACCATGACAACACCTGGCAGTTACCACCCCTTTCTATGGCAATGATCCAATAACCTCAAAGTTACCACACTTTTTCTATAAGTTTCTGCATAAACTACCCCTTAATCTACATGTGATTAAAAGTGGGTATAAATATGCACGCAGAACTGCTTAGAGGTGCTGCTTCTCTCAGTGCACTGCTCATGGGGTAGTCCTGCTCTGCAGGAGCAGTCCTGGAGCTGCCACACTGTCGCTTCAGTAAAGCCACTTTCTGTTACTCTACCACTGGCTTACCCTTGAATTTCTTCCCAGGTGCAGCCAAGAACCCTCAAAGGCTGAGCCCCACTTAGGGGCTCACCTGCCCCGTGTCAATATCCCCTAGACTGAGTTCCTTAACAGTAAAGAACTGAAGCCCTAGATTAACTCCAGAAGCTGAGTGCCTGGGGAGCCTAAGCCACACTTCCAGTGGAGCCCAGGGAAGCAGCAAGTCTCCTGAGAGCCTCCAGCACCAGCAGGGTGTGTCAGCATCAGAGCTGTGGTGGAGTCTAATAAAGGCACAAGAGCCCCCCAGCCCATGTTTCCTGCAGGCCCATGCAGGGCAGGAGAGCTCCCTTTAGGTTCCATGTGTTTCACCTGCATATACCCCAAGAAGGTATAGAGGTTGCTGAGACCAGAAGTCAGGGGGACCAAGGAGGTCACTCCGCAGATGTCGACATTCACAGACAATGATGCTTAAAAGCCAGAGCCCACACATGAGCTTCTTGAAGTTCTTCCGCAACTTCCCTGAGGAGGAGAGGGGAAACCTCACGCAAAGACTGAATTTACTCAGTTACTAACATGAAGTTTCAGCTCTGGTAGGGAAGGGAGGTTGAGAGAGAAACTAAGTTCATCTATAAAAACATCAAGCTGTGTTTCTTTCATGCACAGCTGAGTTGTGGCCCTGTTGAATAGACGTCTCCTTGATTGGATCAGGTGAGCCTTTGTGTGGCCCAGCAAGGCTTCAGAACTCACTTGTAAAAGCATAGAATGGACAGGTATCACAAGAGAGGGGACACTTGCCTGGCCTCCCCATCCTTTCCTCTGTCATTTAGCTTTTGTTTTGAATATAGGGTAAGTACAAAGATTAAAAGCCCCATATGACCTTGGAACTTCATCCCTTAGATGGTAGAGAGACTCATAAAACACAACATACCTTTGAAACCATGTTACCCTCTGGCCTGTGTCACCAGGAAAAACTCTCTCATTGTTCTGCTGATCCCTGGTTGGCGGCCCACACCTTGGAATCCTAGTTTCCAGGCCACGGAAGCCGGTTGATAATAAAAAATGAATCCACTAAGTTTGCACCTGAATTTTTTCCTGCAAGCATCTAAGGAGCTGACACCATCTTCTTACCAAAAAATCCATCACTTCTACTGCATTTCATCAGAGTTGCAAGGGATTACAGCTAAGTCTGTAAGGGAATAATAAAATGCAAGAAATGGAAGATCATTTAGGGCTGAGAGATGAGTTAATTCAGATAAGAAAACGAAGACCCAAGGAGAAAAAAAATTATTTCCCAAAAGACCATGTTCTAAGTTAAAGACATAAATCAGGTCTCTTGATTGAAAGACCAAAGTCTTTTCTTTCCGCCATTGTGACCCCCCACACCACCACAATCCCCATCTACATCAGGAAGTTATGGCTGGTGCCTTCCACAAATGGACCTGAGTACTCTGTCTACCCCAGGCCCCATACTCAGCACTGACAGATTACATGAGGAGAACACAGACCTGGTTGCTGCCTTTGAAGTGTAGACACCTGCCTGCATTGAACTGGATCAAGAGTACTGACTTAGCTTATTTGGAGTGGCTGGTGTGTTCCAGAAGCCATCTTTCTTAGCAAGCTGAGACCAATCAAAGGGTTGATGCCCAAATCTCATCTGTGCAAGCATTAGAAGACACCATCAGCTTTGGACTTTCCATGTCCTGGTTAAAACCAGTAGATGATTTGTGCCTCCCTAAATGAAGCACTTCTTAGTGGTTGGAAAGATGGCTGAGGCCATCATTGGTGTAAGCGTTGTCAAGGGCATGCCTGTATGGTTGCTTGGTTCACTCCGGCTACTGTTTAGTATAATGTTTTAAAGATCTGCTGGGAGGGAGGCTTCAGAGCTAAATGATACTAAGAGTCCACCTAAGGGAAAACGCTTTGGTAGACAATGAGGACTGTGCTCTGAAAACTCAACCACTGTGATCCCCACGCCCTATGCACAGGTTTCCATGGGACCCATGAGTCTGCCACACCTGCCAGTGCAGGCAACCAGGGCTTTCCAACCCCACGCCCCAGGAAAGGGGTGCCTAGATATCAAAGCAAAGAAAGGCAGTTTGGGATTTATAGCTTCAAAATAGTCTTTGGTTACAAAGAGTCTTGATTTGTGAGACAATAAATTTTGATGCACTAAAGTCTCAAGAGGCCAGGCATGGCCGCTCAAGCTTGTCATTCCAGCACTTTGGGAGGCCAAGGTGGGATGATGGCTTGAGGCCAGGGGTTGGAGACCAGCCTGGCCAACTTAGTGAGGCTCCATCCCTACATTTTCTTTAAAAAAATTAGTCAGGTATGGGCCTGGCACGGTGGCTCACACCTATAATCCTAGCACTTTGGGAGGCCGAAGCAGCGGATCATGAGGTCAGGAGATCGAGACCATCCTGGCTAACATGGTGAAAGCCCGTCTCTACTAAAAATACAAAAAAATTAGCAGGGTGTGGTGGTGGGTGCCTGTAGTCCCAGCTACTCGGGAGGCTGAGGCAGGAGAACGGCATGAACCAGGGAGGCAGAGCTTGCGGTGAGCCGAGATTGTGCCACTGCACTCCAGCCTGGGCTACAGATGGAGACTCCGTCTCAAAAAAAAAAAAAAAAAAGTAGCCAGGTATGGTAGCATATGCCTGTAGTCCCAGCTACTCAAGAAGCTGAGGCGGGAAGCTTGCTTGAACCCAGGAGTTCAAGGTTGCAATGAGCCATGATTATACAACTGCACTCCAGCCTGGGCAACAGAACTTTGTTTCTTTAAAAAAAAAAAAAAAAAAGGAATCGTCATCCTTTAAGAGCTTCTCCTTGCCCTTTAGATGAGACACTACTTCTAGTGCATCTATAAATACCCACATCCCCTCTCCTCAGTTTCCAACCTCATCTCTTGCACTTTCCCTCCTGCCAGCCCTCCTTCGCAAGACCTTCAGCTCCTTATACAGAAGCCTCTGCACTGCATGGGGCCTTGCACAGGCTCTTCCCTCCCCTTGGAACTCCTCCACCTGCTTCCCCTGCCTGTATTTGTCCTGGTTGATTCCTGTTTGTCTTTTCAGCCTTTTAACGTCATTTCCTCAGAGAGAGCTTTGCTGACCCTCCAGTCTGGCTTCTGGTTGTTAGTGACCCCCCTCTAGTTTTCCTGCATGGTGGTTTCCAAAACTCTTAGCATGCTTCAGCACGTGTCCCTTCTGTTAAATGCTTGCCTTCCATAAGCTCGCACAGCCAGGCAGAACTTGATGGTGACTGTCTGGTTTCAGACATCTCCACCCACTGCTCCCTGAAGAAACGAACCTGAAAGAAACGGAAAAGCAGAAAGTATACATCAAGCCTATGTGGAAGAGGGCCACTGTAATGACGTCTGAAGCCCCTGTGGGCCTCTCCCTACCTGGCAGGAGAAGCACACTGTGCCTCAGGGACCTCAGGGAGGAGGCGGGGTGCTAAGTATGGCTTTGGTGTGACCCTGGGATGTCACCCAGCCTTCTTGCTGGCCCATCTACAGCCTTTGCTTGCCATGGAGCCAAGTAGCTTCCCTATGCAGTAGGAACTCTTATCCTCATTTATCAGAGAAGCAAGCCAAGGTGAATAATGGGCAGACCTGGAGCTGCCAGCATGATCGTGTGATTGCAAAGCTCCTTCCAATAACCCTGTGTCTTATAAATTAAGGTGATGGTGTGAGCTGTGTCCAGCACCACTGAAAAACAAAATGCCCTAGAGACAGTGCTGTCAAATGGAGTGAGAGACAGGTAGACAGACAGACAGGTAATCTCCCCTTTGCTACCACCCAGGATGTTGCTTCCTCTCAGTCCATTTCCCAAATCCTCCTCTCCCGCACCCTATAATCTTGTCGGGGCTTACCTCTTCCCTACCCTCTGCACTTTCATTAATTTCTTACCACCTATCCCTGAGCTGCAATCTAGGACTTTGTAAGGAAAATTAATTAAAGTGAGGAGGTTCTTAAAAGGAGGTATCGACCTGCAAGTCAGCCCTTTGTGTCTGCAGAATTAATCTTCAGATTACGGGCCAAGAGGAGATATCTTTAAAACAGTGTCCAGCCAACTGGTTTTTCAGACGCGTTCATGAAGTCGCAACAACCGTGTATGAACCTGATTGCATGTCCTGCTTACTGCCTAAGAAAAGCACATCTGACTGAGTACACATGGGAGTGCAGCTTGTTTGAAGAATCTGTTGCTATAGAAAGATAAAAAGGAAGAAAAAGATAAAATGTGTATTTTTAAAAGCATCTATTGATCTCTCTATCTATATATACATGTCTGGTCCTCAATCCTGGACAGGCTGTCTGCTGTCAGCAATGGGCAAGGATGGGTGCGAGCCACTGGAGAGCTGTTCCAGGGAGGGAGCCGAACCACTCTCTGACCTTAACCAGCCCAGGCAGCACCAGAGAAAGACTCATCCACCACTGAAATAGACAGCCCCAGTGTGTGCATCACAAGAGCAGGTGAGTAAAACTGTCTGTTGTACACATGCCGATGTAGGAGCTTTACGATTATCTAGCCTAATGTGCAGATAAGGAAATCGGGGCCCTGGCAGGTACATGACTTTCTGAGTCTTGCTATGTATGGTCCATTCCCCAAACTGAAATTCAGGACCTCTGACACCAAGGCTGGGCTCTGTCTAAGACATGCTGCCATTCCTCAGAGGAGAAATTGAAAGAAGCAGCCAGACATTTTCCTTTTTAACCCCAACACCGGGGTTCTATCTCCCCCAAACACTTTTGCAAAGAACAAAAAGAAAGATGTTGATTTACCCAGAGAACATCTGTCACTAGTAGTAACACGCAGTTTTCACTAAGAGTTAACTATATCCAGGTGTGGTTCTTATCTTTTGACAAGTATTAATCCATTTACAAATAAAGTGTGGGAGGCTTAGAAAGGTCAAGTGGCTTGTCTAAGCTCACAGAGAAAGTCAAAGCTGGAACCAGAATTCTGGGATTAGTCCTGTGTTGCAAACAATTCTTTATTGCCTCAACAGACAAGGTGCACATTAATTTGAATTACTTGAGCTAAGCTGAATGACTTGATTCCTGTTCCTTACATTGATGAGGATGCCAGGCCTCTGCCTGACCCTTGCCAGGAGCTGGAGAGCACAGATGACAGGACAAAGAGAAGTACACGGTAGCCGAGTATAAGGAACAAAATCTCCTGCTTAGGTCAAACAGGGGCACGGTTGTGTTCTGCCTCATCTTGAGAAAAGTTACCTAAGCTCCGTGATCATCAATTTTCTCATATCTAAAATGGGCATAGTAGGATTAACCTCTTAGGGTTCCCAGGGATCTTGGGTTGCTCTGCACACATTTCCAGGAACATGCCAGGCACCTGGGGAGCAGTACAGCTCCTTCACAAGGTCCTCTATCATCATGAACAGATGTTAGTAATCATGACTGACACAGATGCTGCCTAAGGGATGATGATGGTGGTGATGGTGATGATGAAGGTGTGGTTACACTGCTGCTGTGACAATGGGATGACAGAGAGGATGCAGAAGAAAGAACATGGCACATGTCAGGACCATTTAGGTCAGTGGTTCCCAACTAGGAGTGATTTCACCCACAGGGGACATTTGGCAATGTCTGGAGACACTTTCAGTTGTTCACACTGTTGAGGGAGGTGCTTTTGGAATCCAATCGTGGGGCCAGGGACCTTTTTAAGCACCCTATAATGCATAGGAAAGCCCCCACAAGAAAGAATAATCCAACCAAAATGTCAGTGGGGCCTAGGATAAGAAACCCTGGTCTAGGAGGACGGAAAACCTGAACACTGGAAATGAGAGATTGAAGCTTCCAAGAGCCTTGTTGACTACTTAACACGCTCTTTCAGCTACTGCTTTGAACCACACGGGAATCTGCATCTAAAAGGAAGAGGGCAGAATCATCAACAGTCCGGAAGACTATAGTGAAGCCATTCCATGTGACCTCCTCCCTCTACTCACAAGGACTTGGGTGGGACCAGGGGAAATTGAGTGACTGGCAGGCAGGTAGCAGGAAAGGGGAATGATGAATGACGAGGGTTGCAATGTTGCAGGGCAAGTTCTGAAGTTGTCTGAGAGGTAGTGAGTGATAGAGACCTTTTTCTTGATCTCCCAGTGAAAACTTCAGTAAACACATAACTGCCACTTTTGTAAAAGGGGCTTGCATTTGGGGGCTACAAGGTTGGCACAAGGTTAGATCCGGGGGAGCCCGTGGGAGACCTGCCACAGCCAGGCTGTGTGGCAACAGAGCACTCGTTTCTTCCCATGCCTGCACTGGTGCATGGCAGCCCCTGACTCAGGTCCACAGTCTGACACTGCTAGGTTCAAGGTCAGACTTCACACCTGGCCCAGATCTCCCACGGGCTATTTATTCCTATCTCCTTCCAAATGCAGCAATGTATTATACCACCTTGAAGAAGATGGGGCAGAGCAGAGGGGAGGCTAGAGGGACAATCCAAAACAGAGCCCTAAGTCTACATCAGATTTTCCTTTTAACCAAAACCTACTTGGTATTCAGCAGAAATTTTGAGTCTAGTGCTTGACGTAATTTAATAGTGTGCATTAATGACTATAATTTTCCCCTATAGTCGAGATACTAAGAAAATGAGAAGTGCTTCATCTACACCACACACAACAGTAACCAGGACAGACTTGGAAATGACAGCAAAGAACAAGTCTGTGAGGACCAACAGCTTTTGGGGAACTTCAGAGACACGCAGCACTCCACACAGAAAGCACATTCCACTCCAGTTGTAAGAAGGTTTATGGCTCCCTGATATTTGTTACGTACTTTTATGCTGACTACATTGCTGTGTGGTGGGTAATACCGTTCCCTTTGTGCAGGTACCAAAGCTGAGGCCAGAGGGGTTAGGAGATGGTCTATGACCAAGGATAACATTAAGATGTTTTTAAGTTCAGTTTTTTTTTTTTTAAATAGACAAAGTCTTGCTCTGTTGCCCAGGCTGGAGTGCAGTGGCACAATTACAGCTCACTGCAACCTGGAACTCCTAGGCTCAAGCAAACCTCCCTCCTCAGCCTCCTGAGTAGCTAAGACTACAGGTATGCATCAACACACCTGGCTATTTTTTTTATTACTATTATTTTTTGTAGAGACAGGGTCTTGCTATGTTGACCAGGCTGATCTTGAACTCCTGACCTCAAGCAATTCTTCCTCCTCAGCCTCTCAAGTGCTGGGATTACAGGTCTGAGCCACCATGCCAGGCCATAAAGTTTTATTTTAAGTCCCTAGATGTGGGATTTCATTTTTAGAGCAGCAAGTACTGCCTGAACTAAAACAGGTGGTCTTGCAACTTGCTATGGATTATGGAAATAGTTGGCATCTATATTGGTGAGGTTCTTACCAAAACTCTACAGAAGGAATGCCATTTTGAAGAACAAATCTCAGCTTTAAGCTTCTTTCATCCATGGGTAAGCCCTACATTTTTGAAAAAAGTATAAATTTAAATAAAAGTAATTTCTTATGGTGAGAATATATTACCTATCACGAAACATGTCCTTCTGTATGTTAACTTACCCCGGCAAATGAAAACTTTAGTAAAAACATTTACATCTATGTCTGTCTTCTAAACTACATCTGCGTGCGTGTGTGTGTGTGTGTGTGTGTGTGTGTGTGTGTGTCTGTGTGTGTCTGTGTGTGTTTGAGGGGTTCCTACTTTTTGATGTATAGGACTCTGAGGCCTGAATTGTTCATTGCCATAAACTGAGTTAATTCTTTTGGAAAAAAAATAAATTTTGTTATTTTAGTCTTCTTTAAGTTTCATGTGTTTGACTTGCCTTAATTATATATTGGTAGAATTAAATGTTTCATGATCAGAATTTAGAGTATTGCACGTGAGTCCACAAGTGTTGGAAGCTTTCTCAGGTGTAGCAATGCCCATCTCCAAAAGGTCCAACTTGGTAAGCCAGTGTTTGTGCCACTATTTATGTGTTTGTTATTTCATGCTTCAAAAAATAAATTAGAACAGAACAGAAAAATAATACTAGAGACAAAAATATTGGTCCCATCACTGTAATATAATTAAGGCCGAGATGGAATTGATCAATGAGCTGCATGTGTAAGTCTCCATCTCAAATAGAGTTTCAAATGGTTGCATTATAAAGGAAAAAAACTAGATTCAATGAAAAGTGTTAAATATTGTGCCTAAAAGGCACAATGTGTTCAGATATTTTATACTAGTTTTCAGTCTCTGGCAACAGAACACATCCACCCAGCTGCCACCACAGCTAAAACTATAATACTATTTGTTTTGAGATGTCTTTTATGCATGCTTTCAAGAACTCATTATATACAAAATAGGTGTTTAATGTGCTTCACTCTTTCTGTGGCTTCCCAGAGGCTAAAAGCCATATTTGTAGCCCAGTTTTCATGACTGTAGAGGCCCTGAGGGCCTGAATGTCATCTCTTCCCCACTGCTCGTTCCTTTAACTGATGTTATACCCCAACTCTATGGAACACTATTAAGCATTTTCTTTGGCTTCAATGTTTTAAAACTCAATTGTCTTTGTTCAGTATGAATTTGTGATCTGTGTCAAATCCTTGTGTTGTATAGTGAGGTGGGGAACAGGTGAATGCCTAGGGGTTGAGTAAAATGCTGAGCATGCATCAGATGCTGTGCGAGTGACCATGAATGCTGGGAGGATCCTTCTGCCCATTTTTCCATAATGGGCAGAAGTGGACAAGCAGACATTAGTGTGCAGTGAGACCACATCTACAGCCTAGATGTGCACAAGGTGACTGAAGACCTGGGAGAAGGATGTGTAAACCAGCAACTAGCCAAGGGCTCTTCAATAGCAAAACTCAAGGCATCCCTTCAGCATAGAATATCATTTATCTAAGTAGCAAATTTTTTTTTTTTTTTGAAACAGAGTCTCGCTCTGTTGCCCAGGCTGGAGTGCAATGGCACAATCTCGGCTCACTGCAACCTCTGCCTCCCGGGTTCAAGCTATTCTCCTGCCTCAGCCTCCTGAGTAACTGGGACTACAGGCACCTGCCACCACATCCGGCTAATTTTTGTATTTTTAGTAGAAACTGGGTTTCACCACGTTGGCCAGGCTGGTCTCGAACTCCTGACCTTGTAATCTGCCCACCTTGGCCTCCCAAAGTGCCGGGATTACAGGCGTGAACCACCACGTCTGACTCTAAGGAGTAAAAATTTTAAGTTGACTTTTGGGTCTAGTTCAGCTGACAGAGTGAGCATGTATTTATTTCCGGTAGTGGATTGAATGTGCCATTCCAAAATTCATATGTTTAAATTCTAAACCACAATATGATGGCATTAGAAGATAGGGCCTTTGGAATTTAATGATCTCATGAAGGCTTGAGTTAGATATTCCACTCTCCCTTTGATTTTTCTAAATATTGCCCACATCTTTTAATATCTGTCTCCTTATCCAAATTTGCCCAATTACATAGTTTAGGGAACCGTCTGAGACAGATAAACTCTGATAGAGAGTGCAGAATTTCAAATCTAGAAATTCATACTCTTCTAAACTATTAAGAGGATAAGAAATAAGATGCATGTATATTATCTATGGTTATAAAAGTAACTAAAAGTGTAACTAAAAATAAAATTATAATATTAAGAAAATGTGTGAAGAAGAAGTGAGAGGGTCTAGAGAAGTGCAAAGAGTTAAACTATTTGTCTTCCACATTAAAGTTAGGGGAAAAAATATCTTTTATCTGAGAAATGTGAGCCCTTTCAAATTATCAGGCCTAGAGAGACATAAAACTGAGATAGCAATCATATCCTACTCCTGCTTTTGAGCTATGTATTTACCTATTGAAACGTCTTGCTATTGTTACATGCAGCTATGAATTAACCTAATAATGCCTCACCAGACACTATATTCCACACCCCACAGTATAACAATGTATAGCTGATCAGTGATCAGCTTTATTTCTGTAAACCAATGAGAATTCCTGACAGGATTTTGCACACTCCCTTTTCCCCTCTCTTTTCTTTTCCTTTAAAAACATGCCTGTAACAAAGGCCAAACAAAGCTCATATCCAAGGTTACTTGTGGTCTGAGCCTCCTGGGCAGCTTGTCCTCATTTTAGCATGCGAGCTGAAGACTCACAAGGCTCACAACTTTGGAAAGGGGACCTTTATTTCTCATAAAGAGTTGCACCCTGCAGGCTGGCCATTCCACAGGCTGAGAAGCATAGCCTCCAGCAGAAGCCCAAAGCAAGCACTTTGAGGGAGGTGTGAAGGGAACAGGAATTTATGCTGAACAGGTTAGCTAAATATACATATTTAATAAGCTATAGAAGATGTCATGAATATCTGTGAAAAGAGAAATAGGCACATGTGCAATTGAGCTTCATGCCTCTTCATGGGTCACATATTAAAAAAATGGTGATCTTGGCATAATCTTAGGATGGAGTCTTTGGCCTTCTGATGTCAAAAAGTGACACAGAGAAGGACACAAAAACTCTCACTGAGCATCCTCCACAAGTTGGCCAAAACTAGTCTAGAGTTGGTGTTCAGTTTTTAGGAAGGAAAACATTGTGAAACTGCTGAGCTGCTGTGCCAAATGTGCAGAGAGGAAAAGAGAATCCAGTTGTGACCTCAGATGACTGGCTAAAGGCGATAGAAAAATGAGTTGGCCATTTCTTGCTTTCTAGAGCTGGTTTCTGCCTACTCCTTAGGAAAGAATTCTGGTTAAAGGTTAATGAGGAAGAGATTTACTGAGCCATGTCTGACCTCCCATCCCATCACGGCCAGGAAAACTCAGTTCTTAAGGTTTATCTGGGATTCTCCTGGCCAACAGTGGGATTTGTTTAGTCCACTGGGGGACTTAGGATTTTATTTTTATTTCTCGGTCTCACATAAACTGTTTAAATCTCATTCTGTGTTTTATTCTCTTCTGTTTAAGTGAACAAAAGAGAAAAAAATAGAAGAATTCATAGAATTTACATTTAGTCAGTGAGCAGCAGTGTCAATGCTTAAAAAATTATACAGTAATACTAAAAAGTTCCTTTCTGCCAAGCTGTGGTTGAATTGGTAATGAATTCCTAAACGCTGGAAATGACAAGATGTGTAAAACTACCTTCTGTATTTTAAATATTTGGCTAGTCCTCTTCTCCCATAAGCTTCCTTGGTCCCAAGATTAATTTTTCTAATATGGTTGGGCCATGTCTCCAGAATATAGAATTATGTTAGCTGTCAATATCTCAGACTTGTGAAATAGTAGCATTTGAGTCTCTTGCCTGAGCATGGTTGTGAGAGGTATTCAGAGGATGCTGTGGGCATGTTTTGGTTTCCTGAGCAGGAAGTAAATTCCAGAAGGATCTCACACCTCAGTGCATTCCAAGGCACCCCTGTTGACTATTGTATAGAGGATCCCAAAACATAACAGCCACCTAAGGAAGGAAAGAAGCTCATAACAGACTGAGCTGTGTGAGGTCTGCAAAATTTATCAGGCCCAGAGAGCCATGAGCTTCGGACTTCAGTCCTTCCCATGCACCATGCCCAGGAGTAATTGTTTGAAGACACTTTTGTTCCTGAGTAGCTGCCCAACCCATTATCTTCATGTTCCTGGAATTTATGATACAAAGAACAATGAATATCAAATTAATAACATGTTATTTTAATGTAAATTCTAGGAACTATCTTTAAAAAAAAACACTCACTTGTAACTGCCATTAATGAGAGTGTCTATTCAGGGCAACTTGAATCTATGCTCCCAGGTGGCCATCTTCAAGCTCAAATAAACTCTATACTGAATCATAATTTCTGAATCTCGTTGTTTAAGGTTGGTACATCACAACGGCCTAACATCCTCCTGTTTCATGAGCAATAGACACCATTCAAATGGCTCTTCCTCCAATCTCTAGACTCTGTTTGTACCAGCAATGTTAACTGTTGAGCAATTACTTGTTAATTAAACAATCACTGCAGTATTATTAACTCCACACTCTGAATGACATCTTTAAGCCTCTCTAATGTGTTAAGCATGTCTAATGTATTTTTCCACTTTTGGATAACTTAAGAGACCAAAATACACCACCTCAAAATATGCCTCTTTGGCATAAGCATTATTTTGACCCAATTATTTTTGAGAAACAGCAGACACCAGAGAAACAGAGTAGAAGTTACTATTTTGCAAGAAAGACTTACTTCTAAACTGAAAATTTTCTTTCATAAGGGTGCCTTCGTTTCAGCACCAGGATGAGAAGGATGGCTTAATCACAAGAGACTCTCATCCATAGAAAAAGCACTGACTTAAATCTGCATAGCAAATTTAAATCTGCATAGCAGACTTAAATCTGCATATCATGTCTACCATGCTTTTCCTGGTCACCTCCCCAGAACTGGCCTCCCCACAGCTTCCTTTCTTTGTTTCAGATGAAGATGGTAGTAAAGCCTGAATTCTAAGTCTTTTTTTTTCAGATTTTCCCACTTTTCCTGAGTATTTCCTATGTATAAAAAAGGAATACATGTTGATAGACTTCTGATTTGTTTTGTTCTAGTAATCTTTTGTTTGTTTGTTTGTTTAACAGGGGATCCTACCTAAGACCTTAGAAGAGCAGACAAAAAATTACTTTTTCAACCCCTGCAATAATCAACTTTATTGGGATAAAGATTCATATTTATTGCAATGTCTTATCTTTATGGAAATTCAAAAAGAATTCACTCACAGAAGCAAAACTCCAAAACTATACCCAAATATTAGTGAAAATTTAATATACAATAAAAGTAACATCTCAAATTAGTGGAGAAAAAATAGAATTATTAAAAAGTAGTGTTGGAAAAACCATATAACCGTATGGAACAAGATAAAATAGAATCCATTCATCACACCCTATACCAAAAAGTTCTAAACATATCAGATATTTAAATGTAAAAAAATACAACAAAATAATGTTTTAAACTTGGTAAATTTTTCTATCATCTGGAAGTGAAGAAATGTTTTCCTAACATAAAATTTTAAAACACAAGAAAATGTTTAATAAATTTAAATAAAATGTTTAAAGTCTTAGTATAATAATGTCAGAGGCATTTGAACCAATGTGACTCCATCTTGAGTAGGCTCTGGATAAAATAAGGCTGAGACCTACTGGGCTGAATTCCCATTCTTAGTCACAGGATGAGCTAGGAGGTTGGCACAAGATACAGGTCATAAAGACCTTGCTGATAAAATAGGCTGTAGTAAAGAAGCCGGCCAAATTCTACCAAAACCAAGATGGCAATGAAAGTGAGCCCTGGTCATCCTCACTGTTTGTTATACACTAGCCATAATGCATTAGCATGCTAAAGGACACTCACACCAGCACCATGACAGTTTACAGATGCCATGGCAACATTAGGAAATTACCCTAGATGGTCCAAAAAGGGGAGGAAACCCCAGTTCCAGGAACTGCCCACCCTTTTCCTGAAAAACTCGTGCATAACCCTCCCCTTGTTTAGCATATAATCTAGAAATAACTATAAATATCCTTAGTCCAGCAGCCCAAGCTGCTGCTCTGCCTATAGAATAGCCATTCTTTATTCCTTTACTTCCTTAATAAACTTGCTTTCACCTTACTCTATGGACTCCCCTCAAATTCTTTCCTGCTCAAGATCCAAGAACTCTCTTGGGGTCTGGATTGGGACCGCTTTCTGGGAACAATAGAAAAAATAATCTAAGTAAATAGTTAAACAGCAAAACAGAATAAATTATTTGCAAAGCATATTTAAGGCAAGGGTTAATACACCTAATACATAAAGAACTTTTTTAAATGTTGGTGCAAGGAGCCAATTACTTTATAATAGGCTAAGATTATGAAGACACATTTCACAGAAACATAAGCACAAATATCTCTTAAAAATATTTTGAAAGGTTAAACCTAACTTGTAACTTAATATTCAGATTAAAGGTGTACTGAGTTGTGTGTAACCAGACACAAAAAATCTAAAATCTTGATGACATATTCAGTTGCTGATTCTATGAGAAATAGGCCTTCTGATAAATTGGCAGTATAACTGCAACGCGGTACAGTGAAGGAAAATTCAGAAATATCCATCAAAACCATGTATGTATTTATCCTTTCAGCCAGTCATCCCACTTCTAAAGATCTAGCCCAAAGATGCACTGGGAAAGAAAACAAAAGGAAAGGAAAGAAAAAAAAAAAAACATGAAAAGAGGCTATTCACTGCAGCACTATTAGAAATAGCAAAAGCTCAAATGCCCACCAGAAGAAAGTTGGTTAAATCTATTTAGAGCAGAGTGCACAACACAACTGAGTACCATGCAGTTGTGAAAAAAAAAAAAAAGAGAGAGATATTCATACACTATATGGAGTAACCTCCAGGCTATAGTAAAAAGATTCTTAAAAAGGAAAATAATGTGTTAGTACACTATAATTTACTGAAACATAAAATTACAAAAATTTAAAAGGGGTGAAGAATACATACATATACATACACACGCACATACATATGAATGTATATGTGTGTATATATACACACGTATATAAACGTATGTGCGATTTCCTTATATTAAAAAAAGAAAAGATAAAATGGTTACCGTATATGCCAACTGTATCTACAATAATGGCATGTGACTGTATTAGTCTCTTTTCATGCTGCTGATAAAGACATACCCAAGACTGGGCAATTTATACAGGAAAAAGGGCTTAATGGACTTACAGTTCCACATGGCTGGGGAGGCTTCACGTTCATGGTGGAAGGCAAGGAGGAGCAAGTCATATCTTACATAGTTGTCAGCAGGCAAAGAGAGAGCTTGAGCAGGGACACTCCTCCTTATAAAACCATCAGAACTCATGAGACTTATTCACTATCATGAGAACAGCACAGAAAAAACTTGCCCCCATGATTCAATTA
Source organism: Macaca nemestrina (assembly GCF_043159975.1). Lineage (NCBI taxonomy): Eukaryota > Metazoa > Chordata > Mammalia > Primates > Cercopithecidae > Macaca > Macaca nemestrina. The sequence continues at coordinate 37,445,273 of NC_092144.1, forward strand.
CCTCCCATTGGGCCCCTCCCACAACACATGGGAATTCAAGATGAGATTTGGGTGGCGATACAGCCAAACCATATCATTCCCCTTCTGGCCCCTCCCAAATCTCATGTCCTCACATTTCAAAACCATGTCTTTCCAACAGTCCTCCAAAGTTTTAACTCATGTCAGCATTAACTTAAAATCCAAGTCCAAAGTGTCATGCAAGACAAGGCAAATCCCTTCCAACTATGAGCCTTTAAAATCAAACACAAGTTAGTTACTTCCAAGATTCAATGAGGGTACAGGCATTGTGTAAATATAGCCATTCCAAATGGGATAAATTGGCTGAAACAAAGGGGCTACAGGCCCCATGCAAGTCAGAAATCCAGCAGGGCAGTCAAATCTTAAAGCTCCAAAATGATCTCCTTTGACTCCATGTCTCATGTCCAGGTCACACTGATGCAAGAGGTGGGCTTCCATGGTCTTGGGCAGCTCTGCCCCTGTGGCTTTGCAGGGCATAGTTCCTCTCCTGGTTTCTTTCATGTGCTGGCATTGAGTGTCTGTGGTTTTTCCAGATGCAAGCTGTCAGTGGATCTACCATTATGGGCTCTGGTGGCCCTCTTCTCACAGATCTACTAGGTGGTTCCCAAGTAGGGACTCTTTGTGGGGGCTCTGACCCCACATTTCCCTTCTGCACTTCCCTAGCAGAGGTTTTCCATGAGGGCCTTGCCCCTACAGCAAAGTTCTGGCTGGATATCCAGGCATTTCCATATATCCTCTGAAATCAAGGTGGAGTTTCCCGAACCTCAATTATTGACTTCTGTGCACCCACAGGCTCAACACCACTTGGATGCTGCCAAGGCTTGGGGCTTCTACCCTCTGAAGTAACAGTCTGAGCTGTACCTTGGTCTCTTTTAGTCATGGCTGGAGTGGCTAGGATGCAGGGCACCAAGTCCCTATACTGTACACAGCATGGGGACTCTGGGCTTGGCCCAGGAAACTATTTTTTCTTCCTAAACCTCCCTGCCTGTGAAGGGAGGGGCTGCCACAAAGATCTCTGACATGCACTGGAGACATTTTCCTCATTGTCTTTGGGATTAACATTAAGCTCTCCATTACTTATGCAAATTTATGCAGCCAGCTTGAATTTCTTCTCAGAAATTAAGATTTTCTTTTCTATTGCATTGTCAGGCTGCTAATTTTCCAAACTTTTATGTCTTGTTTCCCTTTCAAAACTGAATGCTTTTAACAGCACCCAAGTCACCTCTTGAATGCTTTGCTGCTTAGAAATTTCTTCCCACAGATACTCTAAATCATCTCTCTCAACTTCAAAGTTCCACAAATTTCTAGGGCAGGGGCAAAATGCTGCCAGTCTCTTTGCTAAAACATAACAAGAGTCACCTGTGCTCCAGTTCTCAACAAGTTCCTCATCTCCATCTGAGACCACCTCAGCCTGATAACGATTGTCCGTATCATTATCAGCATTTTGGTCAAAGCCATTCAACAAATCTCTAGGGAGTTCCAAAATTTTCCACATTTTTCTGACTTCTTCTAAGCCCTCCACTGATCTAACCTTTGCCTGTTACCCAGTTCCAATGTCACTTTAACAATATTGGGTAACTTTTCAACAATGCCCCGTTCTACTGGTACCAGTTTACTCTATTACTCCGTTTTCATGCTGCTGATAAAGACATTCCTGAGACTGGAGCAATTTATACAGGAAAAAGTGTTTAATAAACTTACAGTTCCATGTGGCTGGGGAGGCCTCACAATCATGGCAGAAGGGAAAAAAGAGCAAGTCACATCTTATGTGGATGGCAGCAGGCAAAGAAAGAGCTTGTGCAGGAACACTCCCCTTTTTAGAATTATCAGATTTCATGAGAGTTACTCACTATCACGAGAACAGCACCAGAAAGACCTGCCCGCATGATTTAATTACCTCCCATTGGGTGCCTCCCACAACAATTGCGAATTCAAGATGAGATTTTGGTAGAGTATAGTCAAACCATGTCTTGACAAACTACCTTAAACTCAGTGGCTTAAAGAATAGCCACTGATTCCCATATTCCCAGGCCTGTGCGTCACACCAGGTTTGTCTTCTTTCTTTGAGATGTGAGTCTGGGGTCAGGAGAGGCATCTCTGCTTTAGGCTGTGGGTCTTCAAGGTAGCTGGTGTGGCTCTGCTCATGTGTCTCACTTGGCGACCCAGCTGAAGGACAGGGCTACCATAAGTGAAACTGCCTTTGCAAAGATGATGACAGTGGGAGAAGTTTAGCACAGCTGACTCCATCTTGCTTCCAGCCTCAGAGACTGGTTGTCTTTGCTCATACCTGAGCAGAGGTCAAGGTAACAACAGGAAGAATTTAGTTTATAGTTTAACTTTGAAGGAAGGATGAAAATAGTCTTTCCCTAAAACTGATCCCTCCTTGTTTAGAGGCTGAAACCTCCTTTGTAAAATTAACAAAAGGCCACAAGATTATCGGAGAACCCTGAATTCTCCTAGTATGTAGTTGTAGTTTCTATAATTCCTTATTGCCCAGGAGTCATGTGGCCAGAGGTCACTAGATTTGTAACTTCCCTAGTTGCTCCTACAACCCTACTATTATAGAACCTAAGATTGATCTCTTGAAGTATTTTTTAGACTTTTGCATTCTGGCAACAGACAGACCCTGCCTAGACTTGTGACTCATCACTCAACCGGTCCTATGGCCCCTACCAAGAGGCAGACATAGCACCTGAGGACTGTTTCCCACACCCCTGTGATTTCACCCCCAACCAGTCAGCAGCACCCATTTCCTAGCCCCTGCCCAATAAACTATCGTTGAAAAACCCTAACCTCTGAGCCTTCAGAGAGACTAATTCAGGTAATAACTTCAGTTCTCCCATGTGGTCAACCTCATGCTAATTAAACTCTTTCTTTACTGCAACATCTCAGTGGACTAGTTTTGTCTGTGCAGCGGGCAGGAAGAACTCATCAGGCAATTACAGAAACACAGTCTTCCTCACGGTGGAGGAAGCTCCTAGAGGGGTTAATAGAAGCATGTCACACTTACTAATAGCTAGATTTAGAGCACACACAGTCACTCTGCATTCCACTGGAAAAACAAGTCACCAGGCCTGGCTGGACATTAGCAGGGTGGAGAATACAGTTATTCCATGAAGGTGGGGTAGGAGAAAGGTAAAAGGGTGAATAATTGCGTAGCAACAGTATAACATAATATAAATAGGTATAAAGGGAGTAGAAAATTGAAAGCAAAATCAGTGGTCTTAATTGTAAATTCAATGATTGACATAATCCAGGAGTGGTAAACTGTGACCTGTAGGCCGAATCCACCCCACGTCCCTTTTTGTACAGCACGTGAACTAAGAAGTTGTTTTACATATTTAAAAGGCTTCGCAAAAAAGGAGGAAAAGGAGAAGAAACAGAGGCCATTTGTGGTTCACATGGCCTAAAATATTAACTGGATGACTCTTTACAAAACTATTTAATGACTCCTGGCATAACTGCACACAGAGAAAATATTCTAAATGCTTTTGAACACAATGATTTGATTACATATTCCTAGTGAAATCTACCTTCTGATAAAAATAACTTTAAGAAAGAATATTAAACTTTTCAATCATCTTATTTTTGGTGTTCGCAATGGTATTATTATTATGAGAGTACTGTATATGTAATATGGAATTAAGCAAATAGTCATGTAGTTTTTGGGAATTTGCATTTTTATCATTGGAGAGAAAAATATGAGATCAAAGAGGTAAAGTAAAACCATATAGTCTTTGAGTTAAGAGTACCAGTATGACCTCATTTTACATTTTTTCTTAACACTTTTTTCTGGGCCCTTGAAAACAATGAAAAATCCAGTATCCTAAACAAATAGAAAGATAGCCCATGTTCCTGGTTTGAAAGACTCAGTTCTGGTTAACATGCCCTTTCTCCTCAAATTTATCCAAAATTCAATCAGTCCCATTCAAGTCAGGAATTTGCAGAAATTGATGACTAGATTCTACAAATTGTATAAAAATGCCAAGTACCTGAAATATCCATAATACTTTTTTTAAGCAGCAAAAAAGAAAAAGTTAGAGGATTGACATATGATTTAAAGACATGTATAATATATCTTGATATAAAGCTGTATTAATCAAGAAAGGGTCATATTTGTGTAAAGAAATATAAATAAATCAATGGAACAGAATAAAGAATCCAGAAATAGATCCACATATTAATGATCCAATGATGTTCAGCCAGGTTGCTGAGGTTATGCAATGGAGAAAGGATAGTCTAATGGAGAAAAGATAGTCTAAACAACAATTGGTGCCATATCCACATAGAAAACAGGAATCCTTAATCTTTACCTCACATCATATAAAAGATAACTCAATGCATCATAGACATTACTTTAAAAACTAAAATTATAAACTTCTGGAAGAAAATACAGGGAAAAAATATTTGCAACCTTGGAGTCAGACAGTTTTTTTGATAGAAAACAAAATGTATACATTTTAAAAATCTGCTTTTTGAAAGACACCTGTGATATTGGTCTTTAACCTGCTTTCCTGACATACAACTCCTTTTGAATATTAGAATCTTCAAAATGATGTCTTTTGTTTGCTAATGAGTTGACTCATGATGGGGGGACCCTAGGTAGCTTCAGGATGTGGGCAGTTACCAGAAAGACCAAGGCAAGATTCCAGGGTCAGGACTTTCAACCGCACCCCTCAAACGCTGAGAAGAGAAGAGGAGCTGAGGGTTAAGTTCATCACCAATGGCCAATGATTTAAATTATCACGTCTACATAGTGCGGCTTCCATAAAAACCCAAAAGAACAAGGTTTGGAGGCCAAGTGTGGTGGAGGCCAGGCGTGATGGAGGCCAGGTGCAGTGGCCCATGCCTGTAATCCCAGCACTTTGGGAGGCTGTGGTGGGCAGATCACCTGAGGTCAGGAATTCAAGACCTGACTGGCCAACATGGTGAAACTCTGTCCCTACTAAAACATACAAAAAAATACAAAAATTAGTTGGGTGTGTTGGTGCCCACTGGCACCTGTAATCCCAGCTACTTGGGAGGCTCAGGAAGGAGAATCGCTTGTTCCTGGGAGGCAGAGGTTGCAGTGAATGGAGATCGCGCCACTGCACTCAAACCTTGGTGACAGAGGGAGACTCTGTCTCAGAAAACAACAACAACAACAACAAAGAACAAGGTGTGGAGAGCTTCTGGAGAGCAGAACACGTGGAGGTTGCTGGAGGGCGGTGCACCCAGGGAGAAAGTGGAAGCTCCACACCTCTTCAATACTACCTCACCCTATGTATCTCTTTCTCTTTATTCTTTGTAATATCCTTTATAATAAACTGATAAACATAAGTGTTTCCCTGACTTCCATGAGCCACTCTAGCAAATTAATTGAACCCAAAAGGAGGATTCTGGAAGCCCTGATTTATGTAACTAGTCGTTCAGAAGTTCTGAAGGCCCGAACTTACAACTGGTGACTGAAGGGTGCAGTGGTCCCCGTCACAGGCTCAGTGACTGAGCTCTTAACCCCATGAGATCTAAAACTGTCTCTAGGTAAACAGCATTGAATGGGAGGAGGCCCAGCTCCTGTCCGCTGCAGGCTTGATTGCTTGCTCACTGGTGGAGAGAAATTCCCACACATTTGGTCACATAAGTCTTCTGTGTTGATTATTGTGTAGGATGACAGCAAAGGAGAAACAGCTTGAGTTTTTCCACCTTCAACCCATTAAGAAAATTTAAAGGAAAGGTGCAGTCTGGGAGAAAATATTCTCTAAACATTCATTTGATAAAGAACTTCTGTTAAGAATATGAGAAGAACTCCTAAAACTCAATTTGAAAAAAGACATACTTGGATTTATTTATTTTTTATTTTTATTTTTTTTATTTTTTATTTTTTTTGAGACAGGGTCTCACTCTGTCACCCAGACTGGAGTGCAGAGGCGTGATCTCAGCTCACTGAAACCTCTGCCTCCCAAGTTCATGTGAATCTCTTGTCTCAGCCTCCCAAACATCTGGGATTACAGGCATGTGCCACTCTGCCTGGTTAATTTTTGTGTTTTTAGTAGAGACAGGGTTTCACCATGTCGCCTAGGCTGTTCTCAAACTCCTGAGTTCAAGCGATCCACCCACCTCAGCCTCCCAAAGTGCTGGGATTACAGGCATGAACCACCATGCCCAGCCAAACTCTGATTTTTTCAATGGGCAATAGATTTGAATACTTTACTAAGTAATGTAATACATGGCAAGTAAGCACATTAAAAAAACTATAATCAGATGATCTTCAGTGAGTGAACACATTATTGGCACATCATGGCACATCCATATCATGAAATTCTACTCACAATAACAAGAAATTAATTATTGACAAATGCAGTAACTTGGATGAATCTCCAGGTACTTATGCTAAGTGAGAAAAGCCAATCCCTAAAGGTCATAGACTATATAATTCCTTTTGTTCCACATCCATGAAATGGCAAAATTATAGAAATGAAGAATAGATTGGTGATTTCCAAGGGTCAGGGACTGGCCAGCAGAAATCAGGGAAGCGTGGCTATGAAAGGGCAGCAGGAGGAAGCCTTATGGTGATGAACGTGTTCAGGATCTTGGCTGTACTAATGTCAGCTTCCTGGCTGTGTATCATACTATGGCTTTGTAATATGGTACCATAATGAGTAAGATGGGTAAAGGATGCACAGGGTCTTTCCGTATGTATTTTTTAAAACTCCATGTGAATCTACAATTATCTTAAAATGGAAAGTTTAATTTAAAAAATAACCTTGCAAATAAAAGGGGAAAACCAAAGCATGTGTAACGCCTTCCCTGTATGCACGCTTTCTCAGTGGAACCACAAAACTGATAAGGGAAAGTTTCTTTTTATGGGCATATTCCAGCTGACAAATGAAGAAGTCTTGATGGGACTAGAATATCCCCATGTGTCACCTTCTGTGAGGTGACAGATCTTTACGTGATCATCGACAGCTGTTGACATCACATAATAAGGCCTTATGAACCTCAGGCAGCACCACCTCTAAAGCAGTCTTGCCACAAAACATCAAACCTGGACCTGATCAAGCATCTGGACTGGATTACGGTTATAGATGGATGTAGAGAAAATATGGATATAGATATAGAGAAAACGCAGGAGACAGACGAGCAAGGGAAATGTCTCTGTGGGACAAAATCCACAAAATTCAGATTGTTGGAAAGTCTCCAGGACAAAAGATCTAGATTCTTCAAAAACAACAACATTGAAAAAAAAAAACTGCCAGAAAGAAAAAATATGGAGGGAGAAGATAAATTAAAAGAAACATGAGTTATGCCAGCCAAGTACAATGAATGGGTCTGTTTTAGATCCAGGTACAAGCAAACTGTGTAAAAATTTTAGAAGCATCCATGTGATAACTGAGAAAATTTCAACACTGACTTAGTGTTTGATGTTATTAAGAAATTATTAAATATTTTAGAGGTGAAAAATTTTATTGTGGATATAATTTTTTTTTAATTTGATATTTAAATTTTTTTTCTAGATATATACTGAAATATTTATAGATCACATTGTAAAACTCTGAAGTGGCCACTCTTTTGTAATTGTTGAAGCTGGGTGATTAGTACATGGGGGTTACTATATTAGGCTTTCTACTTTTGTATACATTTGAAATATATTGTAAAATTGTTTTAGAAAATATAAACGAAGTAATCTAATATTCCCCATATTGGTCTCTGCAAAAGTAATATCTCATATAACTTGGGAAGCTTGGAGATTTTTATGCATGGCATAACAATTACAATGTACATCCCTATCACCGCAGGACACAGAACACATTTGTGAGTGTTTTCACCCTCATCTCCTTGGAGACTTTATTGGGCAAAGAACCTTCAGTAGGCACGAAATTCATTCTCACAAGCAGACAGATACATTATGCTCCATTTATTGCTCATCCTAAATTACAAACATTTCCAGTGAATGTAAAGGAAGATATGATTGAAAAGGACTCTATAAAAGCAGGATGTTTCTGCACAGTCCTCGTGTCTGCTCACCTGTTTCAAACTTTCCAGAGATTTTACCAGAGCTTTAAGACATTCTCCTGAGGGTTTGTTGTAGAGGGATTTTGCTTAAATAAGGAGTGCAAGTAACAAGTAATAGCCCACCCAATTGGAGATTTAAAAAAAAGAGTGTCAGTGTTCCCCAGTGTTTAAAAAAAAAAAAAAAAAAAAAAGGAAGGTGGGTTTTGAAAGACGAACAAGGAGAGTAGATCTCTTTGGATCTCTTGATGCTCACAGCAAAGGGATCAAGGTATCTGAGTCAATTCTTGAGGCTTCTTTGAATACAGGGATGAAGAAAGAATATGGCAAGCTTGACATCAGGTCCCAGAAGTTTTGAGAGAAAAGAACAGATTGCTCTTTGCAAAACAAACCAAGCTAGGTGCATGGAGCCCCAGTGAATGGGAAGCAGAGAGGACATCTATGGTCTGAAATGTCAGACAGGTGCACCATCCCTTGTGGGTACCAAATCTGTGCTCCGCATAAACTTCCGCACCCAGAGTCCACTGGCCAGGGGCAACTGGCTATCCTAGCTATCCTCTTCTCCAGGCCCTAATTACACCTCCCTGCAATAGGGACTCTGCCATCTAACAGACAAGGAGGTGATTTGGTTCCCATATGTGGCTTTTTCTGCTGGGTCCCTGGAGGTCCATGGTAACCTTTTCTCGATTCTCTGTAGGCCACACTTTATCATAAGATTGGAGGCAGGGAACTTCGAAAACCACCCCCTTGCCCTCTGGCCCTGGGTCAGGGTTACTCAAACAACACCTGCTGTCCCAAACCTGGAGAAGTGTAGATTTTGCCACTGATGGAAGGATAATAGCTACTGCTGATACTTAATCTTGGGGGCCTAGAGTTCCCACTGTTTTCACAACTCGGAGCTTATTTCTACCAGCCCTGTCAGTGAGGATAAATGGGCATCAATAATGAGCAGAACAGTTTCCCAAAAGCCCAGACAGGCTGCAGGGAACACGTAATGAGCAAACAGTGCAGTTCATGCCAGGCAGCCCAGGTTTATCCAGGCCTCATCCTCACTCCCTTTCTCTACTGATAATTGGACCCAACAGGACCATTCTGAATCACTTTTCTCTCTTGATTTATTCTTCAGTTCCATTCAAAAGGTCAGTTTAGGGCATAATTAAAGTCAAATACCTTCTGCAAGGCAATCAGGACAACCGTTAGAGAAAATGATAGCAGCCTCGCTCTCCCTGTAGGAATTATCAGGTTGTCAGCCTCCAGGCTCATGGAGACAAAGGATCGAAAAGTTAGAAAGATCCAGGTGTTCACCTGTTTGTTCACTTATTCTTTGTGTGTGTGTCTGTGTGTGTGTGTGTGTGTGTGTGACATTTGTTGTAAACCAGAGGCCAGGAGTCAATGACACAGTGGTGCAGAGAATAATCATATTCCCTGCCTTCATGGGGCATACAGCTTAGTGGAGGACAAAGATGTGAATTCAGTCAGTTCCGCAAAAAATACTCCCTACGGTTGAAGACAGGTGATATGATGTGATGTGCAACAGAGACTTTTACATGGTGGGGCCCTGGCAGGTCTCTCTGAAGCGGAGACTGGCAGGACGAGCAGCAGTTCACAAGACATTGAGGGGTGAATGTGTTTTCCAAACAGGTCTTAGCGCAAACTGTTCTCTTTGCTGAGAGCTGGAAAATGACAGTGTGGCCAGAGACCATCAGGTGAGGAGCTGAACATGAGATATGACCTGAACAGGTGGAAGAAGGTGGTGAGATATGAAGAGAGGAGTATGGTACAATAGAAAGGGCACAGAAGCTGATGTCAGGGTGTCTCAGTTTGGAACCACTGGCCACCTTGTTCCTCTCCCATGTGGTCCCACCGTGGGTCTCTAAGGTCTGGGATAAGAGGTTAATGTGTACCTCATACCCTAAGCAGGGGTGGTCCCTGAACTTTGGCAAAGAGTTAAGGAACTAAACAGATGGAAATGAAAAAAAGATAGGATGAATACTTAGAAGACCAAAGCTCTGTGACGTTTTCTCTTTTAATTTATATTTTGAAATTTTTTATCAAGACAAGGTCTCACTATGTTGCCCAGGCTGGACTCAACCTTCCAGCCTAAAGCAGTCCTCCCACCTTGGCCTCCAAATGTGCTGGGATTACAACATGAGTCACCACGCCCAGCCTCCTGGGATGTTTCTCAACAAAACATTGGATGCCAAGATTGGTTTTTGTGCCACATGCCAACTTCACAGAAGCCAGTCTAAGAGCTACCACCTATACTCAGCAATTCCAGCTCCCAAGCTTTGGCTCAATTCCCATAGATTCACCATTGCTTGTGGCCTGACTCTTTGCCACTGAAGTGCACTCAGCCTCCCCTGGGGAGTCTGCCAGGCTTGCATGGCTCCTACTACACTTGCTGTGCTGGGACCTAAAACAGTTATTGTGCCCCTAGCTTGACTCCACTGTATTTATGGAGGCTTTGACCTCCTCAATCGCTATCCTGGAACAGGAAGGTTGGTTAGCACAATTAACACAACCTGGTCATGCAAGGCATTGATGGTCCATAAGGTGAACTTTGACCAGTGAGAGACAGGAAATGGAAAGAAGCCAGCAGATAAATCATCTGGCCTTCCTCCCCTATGACAGACTGTCACAGTGTTTTACATGTCCTCCCTGGAGATATCCCACATGACTTGAGCAACCAACTGGAGTTCTGGAGAAACTGTGGCCATCCTGGTAACATATGACCTTGTATTTGCTTTCTCTCCTGCCTGCTTTATTTCCCTACGTCCCTTACTTTTGTTGTTGGGATTGCACCTCCCAGTAAAGCATTAGTATGTCAGCTTTGCTTGGGGTTCTGTTAATGCTGAGGCAGTATATTGAGAATGAGTCCAGGTTGGACTCACACCTAGTAAACAAGAGTGCTGTGGTGCATGAATGAGTTCTTCCACAGGAGTGAGAAAAAAATACTCAGTACCTGTCACCTCTGAACTATTCTTCTGTGGCAATTATGTGCTTAAAGTCAGCAGCCCTTAAACATACTTGAGATCACAGATGAAGCAAAATCAGACTAGCTTCCAACATAGAAAAGCACAATAAGAAAGAAATATTTGGTGCTGAGAAGATTATAGCTATGAGCAAATTAGGCAATCCCTCTGTGAGAACCAACATGCACTATGGTAAAGGTTGAAAACAAAAGCGTGGATACAATTGCTTAATAGATATAATAATATGCATAACTGTGTGGCAGGCAGTGTACTAACACCCTCATCTTTCATCCCATTTGCTCATCAAAACAGTAATAAAAAGGCATGCACTTTTTTTTTTTTTGTTTTGACAAAGTCTTGCTCTGTCACCCAGGCTGGAGTGCAGTGGTGCAATCTCGGCTCACTGCAACTTCTACTTCCTGGGTTCAAGCGATTCTCATACCTCAGCCTCCCAAGTACCTGGAATTACAGGTGTATGCCACCACATCCGCCTAATTTTTTGTATTTTTTTTTTTCAGTAGAGATGGGGTTTTGCCCTGTTGGCCAGGCTGGTCTCTAACTCCTGTCCTCAAGTGACTTGCTCACCTCGGTGTCTCAAAGTGCTTGGATTACACACATGAGCCACCACACCTGACCAGGCATGCACTATTACAAACCCTTATTTTACAGGCAAGAAAATGGCCAGAGAAGTTGGGTAACTAACTTCCAAGGCCACACAGCTAAGAGTAGCAGAGTCAGGCTTGGAGCCCAGGAAGTATGGCTTCAAGTTTCATGCTTCTAACCTGAGTGCTGTACTGCGTGGTGGAGCTCTCTGCTAATCCTAACTTTCAGGCAGAGGTAAGCATTGCTGATATTATATGCCTGTTCCTGGGGGCTAATACCAGGAGGGAGATTAGACTTTTCTGTCTAATCTGTTGCTTGTCCCTTCTATGAGTCTTGGAATCAGAATCCTGAATCAGAGAGCAACGGACACTGGCCGAGGTAGGTGTGATGGTTTGGATGTGTCCCCCAGAAAGCATGTGTTGGAAACTGAATCCCCAACACAACAGTGTCAGGAGGTGGGGCCTAATGAGAACTGTCTAGGTCATGGGGGCTCCATACTTACGTGTGGATTAATGTCCATTATAAAGAATTTGAGTCTGTGAGTTCCATCTCTTGCTCTTTCTCTGTCTTTTGCCCTCTTGCCTTCTTCTGCCACTGGATGATTTAGTGAGAAAGCTGCCACCACATGCAGCCCCTCGATCTTGGACTGCCCAGCCTCTAGAACCACAAGCCAATTAAATTTTTTTCTTTGTAAATTACCTGGTCTCTGGTATTCTATTATAGCAGCGCAAACAGGCTAACACAGTAAGATATTGGAGAAACAAGCTCCAGATGTTCTTGAAGGCTCTTGTTCTTATTTTAAGAATTAAAGAGCAATCTCCACCAGTTTCTATTAGAAATGCTTCTTCTTCCATATCAAATATTGTAGGATAGCCTGAAACACCTCTCAATACTTCATTACTCATCTCCAAAATTCAACAGATATGATTTCTACAGACTTTACTCACAGGGGCTCCAGAAGAAGAGGAAGAGACTTGGGTTTAATTGAAGGTGGCCTCAGGCATCAGTGAGAAGCAGCCCTTTTGGAGATTTATCCCCTACAAAGAAAGCATCAGAATTATTATCTTAGTATGTGGACATTCGCAGTTCCTTCAGCACCATCGAAATGAAAAGACCGTGGGGAGATGCAGGGAGAGGGCTCTGCACAGCACGGCCATCGTGCCAGGTTGAAGACAGACAACCTCCACTGAGCAGGGACTTCAATTAGTTAATTCCCCGCCCCCATTGTCGCTTACTAACATGGGACACTGATTAAAAATTAGATTCTCAGATTCTCTGTGAGAAGCTTCGCTTAAAATTTAAAAACTTTTGCTCTACAACGATTGCAAAACAATTACATAAAGATTAATTAGCAAATTCCCAAAACAGCAGTAAACAGCAAAGTAGTTTAATTAAAACCATTATCTCCAAAATCTGAATGTTAATAACAGTTGTAGCCCAGGGAGAAATAAGAGGCACACTGGCACAGAGTGGGGTAAAGGGAGGATGTCCTTCGACAGCAACAGTCAGCCCAAGTCCCCACAGCTGCTGTCCTGTTAATTACACGCCAGAACTCTCTGGCCACCGCATCTTGAGAGGACCTGGGCTCCTCCTATGTGCCTCTGCAGCTATAGCCTTGACAAACCTGTCATTGTCGGCCTGTCTTCAAGAAGAGGCCTTTAGCCCTCAGAAGAGAAGGAGGAAGCAGGGGTCACGAACAAGACTTTCTAGTGGGGAGTTCATAAAATTTGGAATTGTCAGAAAACATTTGTAACCACGAATCCTGTCTTTCAGAAGACACTGTTAAATGTAACCCAAACCAGATCCCTTAACACAAACTCTGAAGTAAAAGTTTGGCAAAGGAAGCCAGTGAGAATGAAATGTAACAATAGCAACTATGCAGGCAGCACACACACCATACAATCTCACAAGGTTACAAGATCCTCACAAAGCCTCATTGGCTTCATTCTGTTATTATTTACTTATTTTTTTATGAGACAGGGTAGTGTGCAGTGCTCAGCGCAGCCTCTAACTCCTGGCTCAAGTGATCCTCCTACCCCAGAGTCCCCGGGGGCTGGGACTACAAGCACATGGCACTAAGCTAAGCTAATGGTTTTTAATTTGTGTGTGTGTGTGTGTGTGTGTGTGTGTGTGTGTGGAGATAGGGTCTGACTACATTGCCTAGGCTGGTCTCAAACTCTTATCCTCAAATGATCCTCCTGCCTCAGCCTTTCAAAGTGCTGGGATTACAGGCATGAGCCACTGCACGCTGCCATATTACCTTTATTCTTAAGCCAAAGTCACTCGCTTAACCTCATGTATGGGGAGCCTTCTCTTTTTAACTCTAAAGCCCATTTGTTTACCTCGATACCACACAGATGCCCTTTGGTGATGCAACATTTAGCGCATTGAAGGCAGAGACTCACCATTGTGTGAGTCCAGCGTGAAGTATAGCCTAGACTTGACAATGATTGATTTCTCCGAAGAACCCCTTCAGCAGGGAGATCCCAAATCAGAGAGCCCTTGCCCTCACCTGGAGCATCCAATGTCTGTGCAGCTCCACACGGAGTACCAGCTACTGTGGAAGGGCTGACCTGGACCAATCTAGGACAGGCTGAGGACTGCCCCTCCCCAGACCCTTCCATGTGTCAGTTCCTGAGTTAGACACTGACTGTCACAGGGGAGGGTGTGGAAGCCACCTCTCATCAGAGATCCACACTAGCTCATGCACCTGACTCTGGTGCTGTCCCACCTCAGGATCATTTCACTTTCTCCTGCAGGGCCTTGTCTGATTTCACAAAGACCTCTAGGTCCACACTAAGAGGCAGCCCAGAGGCATGGGGTAGGTGTTTACAATGGAGGTGTTGACAGTCATCCTCATCATGGAAGCCGCCTTCTGACTCACTGCACCCATCCTAGCCATGCCCCTTTGTCCAGGGACTGTATGTTGATTTGTCTCTTCCCTAATACAAAGCCCCCCTGTCCTCCACCAGCAGAGCCAGACTGTCTGCCTACAAGCCTGGCTTTTTATTCTGCTGCACTCAGAAATTACGCAAATCACGACGATTAGTATAACAGCTTCTGTAGAATTCAGAAAGAAAAGGAAAAAAAAAAAAAAACGTGATCATACAATCCCTATGCTTGGTTAAAAGACCAAGCATTAATTTCCCCATTGTCCTCACTCAGTCTCTTGTTAATATGAGATGTGTGCATCTGAAGCCTGCTTTTCAGTCATATGAACATCTATAAAAGAGACATCAGTCAGCAGAAATCTCTGGAACTGCACATGAAAGAGAATGAGGGAAAAGTCCAACTCCAGCCAGGATGGAGAAGAGATGAAAGGTGAGGTGTGGGAGGTGGCCCTGGAAGGCCTGGGCACGGGTCTCTAGAGGAACCTGGGAAGACTCTGCTATGAGACAAAGCTCCAGATGGACTCTGAGCACTCTCGCTGTCCCACTGGAGGGCCTCATTCCCCTTCTCATTCACCTCACTCACCACGCTAGAAGCCTCCCGAGGGCAGGAGCTGCACACCTGCACACCTGAGCCCCATCTCCTCCACAGTCCTGAGCAATGAGCAGGCACAGAGCCAGGGCCCGGGGAGGCCATGAAGAAATTGAACTCCTTTGCTCGCCATCATTTCAGGGAGATCACAGTGGTCTTGTTCCCTGTGAATGGACTGAGTTGCTTCTATCACTCAGAATCCCCGAAGGAACAGGTGGTACATGAACATCAGAGGATTCAATAACCTGACAATTTGTAAAGATTTCGGTGGAACAGTGACAGCAGAGGGACGAGGGAGCATGTGATACCAGGTGCTCAGAAGGAGGAAGCTGCCTCAAGAGCAGAGACTCAGTCAGCCCAAGCGACCATGCAGAGAGGACGCAGGAGGAATGAAGGCCCTGTCTCCCTCCTTTCTCCCTCTGCCTTCCTCCCAAGGTCCCCCCAGGAGCTGAGGGAGCAGAGGCAAGGAAGCCAACTGGGCCATGACTCCAGGTCCCCTCCTGAGGCCCAGAGCAAGACAGTAAAGCTCTGGGCCAGGCTCTGGCAGCACCACTTGGATTTCCTCTGTAAGATGAAGACAATGGTCCTGGGAGAGCACAGCCGACCATCTGGCACGCTGGGCCATGTCACCTTCCAGTTCACCTCTCATCAGAGGTCCATACCAGCTCATGCACCTGGCTCTGGTGCTGTCCCACCTTGGGTCCACTTTCTGCTGCAAGGCCCTATCTGATTTCACAAGAGACCTCTAGGTCTACACTAAGAGATAGCTCAGAGGTATGGGGTAGGTGTTTACAATGGAGGTGTTGACAGTCATCCTCATCGTGCAAGCCTGGGCGTTCAGAGGCATTCATATTAGGCCTAGCCCAAGTGTTCACAGTCATTCTCATCAGGGCCAGCCCAGGTGTCACTGCTATCCTCATTAGGCCCACATCAGACATTCACAACCGACCTCATTGGGCCCAGGCAGGTGTTCATAGCCATCCTCATCAGGACGAGCCCAGGGTTCATAGCTGCCCTCACTGAGGTTTGTTTATATTTTCATATGTTCACAGCTGTGCTTATTAGGCCATGACCTGGTGCTCATAGCCATCTTCACTGAGACTAACCTAGGTGTTCACAACTTTTCTCATTGGGTCCAGCCCAGTTGTTTATAGCTGTTTTCATCAGGGTCAGCCCAGGTATTCACAGCTGGCCATGGAGCTCAGCCAAGTTGTTCACAGCTGTCCTCATGAGACGCAGCCTGATGTTTACCGCCCTCCTCCCTGGGTTCAGCCTGGGTTTTTACATCCATCTTCACTGGGGCCAGCCCAGGTATTCACAGCTGTCTTCACTGTGCCAAGCCACGGTATTCATAGCTGTCCTCATGGGGCCCAGGTGAGGTGCTCACAACTGTTCCTATCAAGGCCAATCTAGTGTTTACAGCTGTCTTCAAAGTGCCCAACCTAGGTGTTCACAGCTGTTCTGAGGGGGTCCAGGCGAGGTACTCACAGTGATGCTCTTCGGAGCCAGCCAAGGTATTCACAGCCATCCACATTGGCTCCAGCCAAGATGTTCATAGTCATCCTTATTGGGGCCAGTGAGTTTGTTCACACCCATGCTAATACATGTCAACCAACGTATTATAGCTACATTCATCTGGGTGAACACCTCAGCTGCTATCCTCATCAGGTGTTCACTGCTGTCCTCATCAGGACCCAGCCCAGGAGTTAATAGTTGTCCTCAGAGCCTAGCCCAGGAGTTTATAGTGGTTCTTATCAGGGCAAGTCTGGGTGTTCAGTGCCATCCTATTGGACCCTGACTTGGTGTTTAGAGCCATCCTTACTACTCCAGCCCAGGTATTCACAGTCATTCTCATCAGGGCCTTCTACATGTGTTCATAGTTGTCATCATTAGGTGTTTATGGCGATCCTCATCCAGGTGAGTCCAGGTATTCAGAGCCATCCTTTTAGGCCCAGTTTAGGTGTTTAGAATCATCCTTGTGGTGCCTAGCCTAGTAGTTCCCAGCTGTAATTATCATAGCCAGCCAGGGTTTCCACAGTCATCCTCATCAGGACCAGCCCTGGTGTTCACATCCATACTCATTGGGCCTAGCTAAGGAATTAGAACCATCTTAATCATCAGGGCCAGATTGGGTGGTAATGGCAGTTTTCTTTAGTGCCAGCCCAGGTATTCATAGCCATTCTCATTGGGACCAGATAATCTGTTCACAAACATCCTCATTGGGGCCAGTCAAATTATTACAGCCATCCTCATCAGGGCCAGCTCATTTGTTCACAGCTGTCCTCATCGGGGGCAGCACAGATGTCCACAGACATCCTCATTGGGTCCGGCCAAGATTTTCATAGCTGCCCTGATTGGGCCCACCCCAGAGGTTTCCAGCTGTCATCGTAGGACCCAGCACAGGTGTACACAGTTGTTCTCATTGGGCCCAGCCCAGGTGGGCCAGTGCCACTGAGTGTGACTATAATACCTTACCTGGCCCCAATTAGCATGGGCAGGAACAAATTGGCTGACCCCAGTGCAGATGGCTGTGAACATCTGGGTTGGTGGCAGTGTGGAAAATATGAATATCTTGGCTGGCCCCAAAGAGAACCACTGTAAACATCTGGGCAGGCCCAGATGAGGAAGCTATGAAGATAGCCATGAACTCCTGGGCTGGCTAAGATGAGGACAGTTGTGAACAACCGAGCTGGGCCAAATTAGGACAGCTGTAGACACTCGTGCTCGGCTCAGTGAGGACAGCAGTGAACGCGTATGGTGGCCAATGAGATCAGATGTGAACACCTGGACTGGCCCAATAAGGACAACAATGAACACTTGGCTTGTCCGCATGAGGACACCTTTGAACACCTGAGTTGATCTTGATGAGGACAACGTTGAACACATAGACTGAACCTAATAACAACAGCTATTAACACCTTCACTAGGCCCCTATGAGAACCACTGTGAACACCTGGACTTGCCCCAGTGGAGATGGCTATGAACACTTGGGCTGACCTTGATGATGACAACTGTGAACACCTTTGCTGGCACTGGTGAGGACCACTGTGAACATGGTGGCTTGCAGTAATGAGGACAGATGCCAACACCTAGGCTGGGCCCAATGGAGAGAGAAGTGAACACCTAAGCTGACCCAATAATGAAAGCTGTGAACAACTGGCCTGGGGCCACTGAGGATAGCTGTGATCACCTGAGTTGGGCCCAGTGAGGACAGCTGTAAACACCTGTGCTGGGTCAAATGAGGACAGCTGTGAACACCTGGGATGGGCCCAATGGGGACAGCTATGAACACCTGGGCTGGGCCCCATCAGTACAGCTTTGAACAAATGAGCTGACCTTGATGAAGATGGCTGTGCACACCTAGGCTAGGCCCAGTGAGGACAGCAATTAACAGCAATTAAGACTTGGCCTTTGTCTGTATGAAGTCAACTGTGAAAACTTATGCTGGCTCCAATGAGCCTGACGGGAAGACCTGAACTGTCCCCAGTGAGGATGGCTATAATATCTTGGCTGGGCCCAGTGAACATGGATGTCAACACTTAGGCAGGCCCTGATAAGGACCACTGAACACCTCGGCTGGTCCTAATTAGGAAAATTGGGAACATCTGGGCTGGGCCCAGTGAGAATGGGCTGTACCCAATGAGCAAAGCTGTGAAGAACTGGCCTGGATTCCATGAGGACAGATATGAACACTTGAGCTTAGCCCAGTGAGAAAGGCTTTGAACACCTGCAATGGCCTCAATAATGATGGCTGTGAACACCTTGGCTGGCCTCAATGAGTGTTGCTATAATAACTTGACTGGCCCCAATTAGCATGAGTGTGAATGAATAGGTTGGACCCAATGAGGATGGCTGTCAACACTTCAGCTGTCTCTGTTGAGGACCACTGTGAACACCTGAGCTCAGATAAAAATAGCTATGAACACCTAGGCTGGTCCCAATGAAGACAGCTATGAACATCTGGGTAAGGCCCAGTGAGGACAACAATTAACACCTGGTTGGCTCTCATGAGGGTGGCTGTAAGCACCTGGTCTGACCACTATTAAACAGTCTCTGAACACCTAAGCTGGGCCCAATGAGGACAGCTATTAACACCTGGGCTGGCCCAGTAATGAGAGTTGTGAACACTAACCCAAATAAGGATGGCTACGAACATTTCGGCTGGCATCTAGGTAGATGGCTGTGACCTCCCAGGCTGGCCCTGATGAGAATGGTTCTAATTCCTTGGCTAGCCTAAATGAGCATGGATGTGAACACCTGGGCTGGTCCCAATGAAGACAACTGTGAATACCTAGGATAGGTCCAATATAAACAGCTGGGACCACCTGGGATGGCCGTTATTAGGAGGTCTCCTAACACCTGGACTGGGCCCAATAGGATGGCTCTGAACACCTGGACTTGCCCTGATGCGGATCTCTGTAATCACAGTGCTGGCCCAATGAGGACAGCTATTAACACCTGGTCTGAAAACTAGTGAGGAGAGCTCTGAACACTTAGGCTGGACCCCATGAGGATGGCTGTGAACACTTGACCTGATCTCAGCGAGCACAGCTATGTAAAACTGGGATTGGCCTAGTGAGGACAGCTGTGAACACCAAGGCTGATCCTAATGGGGACAATGGTGAACATCTAGGCTAAGCCCAATGAAAACAGCTCTGAACACCTGGACATGGCTCCTGTGAAAAAAAGTGTAAATGCTTGGGCTTGCCTAATGTGGACAGCTATGAATACCTAGGCTGAGCTCAATTATGAAAACTGTGAGCACATGGGCTTAGTCCAATGAGGACAGTGCTACACACTCAGGCTGGCCCCCATGAGAACAGCTGTGAATACCCGGGCCGGCCAAAATAAGGTAAAACAACTGGGCTAAACCCAATGAGAATGGCTGTGAACATCTAGGCTAGACCCCAAGAAAATAGCTTTGAACACTTGGGCTGAGCTCCATTAGGACACTTGTGAATACTTAGCCTGGCTCCAATGAGAATAGCTATGAACAATGGGGCTAGGCTCAAAGAGGATGGCTATAAACACCTATGCTGAACCCCAATGAGGTCAGCTGTGAACACCTGGCTAAAAACCTTGGCTGGCCCCAATTAGCATGAGTGCAATACACTGGCTGGCCCCAAGAAGAATGGCTATGAACACCTGAGCTGGCACCATGTGAATGGCTGTGACGACCTGGGCTGGCCCCAATGAAAACAGCTGTGAACACCTGAGCTAGGCCCAATATGAATGGCTGTGAACACCCAGGCTTGCACAATGAGGATGCCTATCAACGCCTCTGTTAGCCCCAATGAGGATGGCTGTTAACACCTGGGATGGCTCTGATAAGGACAACTGTGAACACCCAGCATGAGCCCAATAAGAATAGCAGTGAACACCTAGGCTAGGCCAAATAAGGTCAGCCATTAAACCTGGGCTGGCCATAGCAAGGATGGCTGTGAAAACCTGAGCTGGACCCAAAGGAAACAGCCATGAAAAATTGGGTTGTGGGGTAGCTGGCAAGATGGTCGAATAGACAACTCCAGTCTACAGCTCCCAGTGAGATCAACACAGAAGACAGGTGATTCCTGCATTTCCAACTGAGGTACCCGATTCATCTCATTGGCACTGGTTGGACAGTGGGTGCAGCCCATAGAGGGCAACCCAAAGCAGGGTGGGGTGTTGCCTCACCTGGGAAGTGCAAGGAGTCAGGGGATTTCCCTTTCCTAGCTAAGGGAAGCGTTGAGAGACTGTACCAGGAGGAATGGTGCATTCCAGCCCAGATACTGCACTTTTCCCACAGTCTTTGCAACCAGCAGACCAGGAGATTCTCTTCAGTGCCTGGCTCGGTGGGTTCTACCCCTACAGAGCACAGCAAGCTAAGATCCACTGGATTGAAATTCTCGCTGCTCCACAGCAGTTTGAGGTCGACTTGGGATGCTCAAGCTTGGTGGGGGGAGGGGCATCCATCATTGCTGAGGCTTGAGTAGGCAGTTTTACCCTCACTGTGTAAACAAAGCCACAGGGAAGTTCAAATTGGGTGGAGCCCACTGCAGCTCCCTGGGACAAAGCACCTGGGGAAAGGCTGTGGGTGCAGCTTCAGCTGACTTAAACTTCCCTGCCTGACAGCTCTGAAGAAAGCAGTGGTTCTTCTAGCACAGCATTCAACCTCTGATAAGGGACAGACTGCCTCCTCAAGTGGATCTCTGACCCCTCCCATGTATCCAGATTGGGAGATACCTCCCAGTAGAGGCTGACAGACACTTCATACAGGAGCGCTCTGGCTGGCATCTGGTGGGTGCCCCTCTGGGACGAAGCTTCCAGATGTAGGAACAGGCAGTAATCTTTGTTGTTCTGCAGCCTCCACTGGTGACACCCAGGCAAGCAGGGTCTGGAGTGTACCTCCAGCAAACTCCAGCAGACCCGCAGCAGAGGGGCCTGACTGTTAGAAGGAAAACTAACAAACAGAAAGGAATAGTATCAACATCACCAACATCAGAGACCAAAGTAGATAAATCTACGAAGATGGAGAGAAACCAGTGCAAAAAGGCTGAAAATTCCAAAAACCAGAACGCCTGTTCACCTCCAAAGGATCATAACTCCTTGCCAGCAAGGAAACAAACCTGGACAGAGAATGAGTTTGATGAATTGACAGAAGGAGGCTTCAGAAAGTGAGTAATAACAAACTCCTCTGAGCTAAAGGAGCATGTTCTAACCCAAAGTAAAGAAGCTAAGAATCTGGATAAAAGGTTGGACAAATTGCTAACTAGAATAACCAGCTTAGAGAAGTACATAAATGACCTGATGGAGCTGAAAAACACAGCACAAGAACTTTGTGAAGCATACGCAAGTATCAATAGCTGAATCTATCAAGTGGAAGAAAGGATATCAGAGATTGAAGATCAACTCAATGAAATAAAGTGAGAAGACAAGATTAGAGAAAAAAGAGTGAAAAGAAAAGAACAAACCTCCAAGAAATATGGGACTATGTGAAAAGACCTCATCTACATTTGATTGGTGTACCTGAAAGTGACGGGGAGAATGGAACCAAGGTGGAAAACACTTTTCAGGATATTTTCCAGGAGAACTTCCCCAACCTAGCAAGACAGGCCAACGTTCAAATTCAGGAAATACAGAGAACACCACAAAAATATTCCTCAAGAACAGCAGCCCCAAGACACATAATTGTCAGAGTAACAAAGGTTGAAATGAAGGAAAAAATGTTAAGGGCAGCCAGAGAGAAAGGTCGAGTTACCCACAAAGGGATGCCCATCAGACTAACAGCAGAACTCTCGGCAGAAACCCTACAAGCCAGAAGACAGTGGGGACAAATACTCAACATTCTTAAAGAAAAGAATTTTCAAACCAGAATTTCATATCCAGCCAAACTAAGCTTCATAAGTGAAGGAGAAATAAAATCCTTTTAGACAAGCAAATGCTGAGAGATTTTGTCACCACCAGGCCTGCGTTACAAGAGTTCCTGAAGGAAGCACTAAACATGGAAAGGAACAACTGGTACCAGCCACCGCAAAAACATACCAAATTGTAAAGAATATCAATGCTATGAAGAAACTGCATCAACTAATGAGCAAAATAACCAGCTAACATCATAATGACAGGATCAAATTTACATGTAACACTATTAACCTTAAATGTAAATGAGCTAACTGTCCCAGTTAAAAGACAAAGACTGGGAAATTGAATAAAGAGGCAGGACCCACCATTGTGCTGCATTCAGGAGACCCATCTCATGTGTGAAGACACAAATAGGCTCAAAATAAAGGGATGGAGGAAGATATAGCAAGAAAATGGGAAGGAAAAAAAAAAAAGCAAGGGTTGCAATCCTAGTCTCTGAAAAAAGCAGACTTTAAGCCAGCAAAGATCAAAACAGACAAAGAAGGGCATTACGTAGTGGTAAAGGGATCAATGCAACAAGAAGAACTAACTATCCTAAATATATAAGCACCCAATACAGGAACACCCAGATTCATAAAACAAGTTCTTAAAGACTTACAAAGAGACTTAGACTCCCACAAAATAATAGTGGGAGAGTTTAATACCCCACTGTCAATATTAGACATATCAACAAGACAGAAAATTAACAAGGATATTCAGAACTTGAACTCAGCTCTAAACCAAGTGGACCTAATAAACATCTACAGAACTCTCCACCCCAAATCAACAGAATATACATTCTTTTCAGCACCACATTGCACTTATTCTAAAATTGACCACATAATTGGAAGCAAAACACTCCTCAGCAAATGCAAAAGAATGGAAATCGTATCTCTCAGACCACAATGCAATCAAATTAGAACTCAGAAGTAAGAAACTCACTCAAAACAGCACAACTACATGGAAACTGAACAACCTGCTCCTGAATGACTACTGGGTAAATAACAAAGTGGAGGCAGAAATAAAGATGTTCTTTGAAACCAATGAGAAAAAAGACAAAATGTACCAGAATCTCTGGGACACGTTTAAAGGAGTGTGTAGAGGGAAATTTATAACACTAAATGCCCACGAGAGAAAGCAGGAAAGATCCAAAATTGACACCCTAATATCAAAATTAAAAGAACTAGAGAAGCAAGAGCAAACAAATTCAAAAGCTAGCAGAAGACAAGAAATAACTAAGATCAGAGCATAACTGAAGGAGATACAGACATGAAAAACCCTTCAAAATTCAACGAATCCGGGAGCTGGTTTTTTGAAAAGATCAACAAAATAGACTGCTAACCAAACTAGTAAAGAAGAAAGGAGAGAGGAATCAAATAGACACAATAAAAAATGACAAATGGGATATCACCACCGATCCGACAAAAATACAAACTACCGTCAGATAATACTATAAACACCTCTATGCAAAATACTAGAAAATCTAGAAGAAATGGATACATTCCTCGACACATACACCCTCTCAGGACTAAACCAGGAAAAAGCTGAATCCCTGAATAGACCAATAACAAGTTTTGAAATTGAGGCAGTAATTACTAGCTTACCAACCAAAATAAAGCCTAGTACCAGACAGATTCACAGCCAAATTCTACCAGAGGTACAAAGAGGAGCTGGTACCATTCCTTCTGAAAATATTCCAAACAATATAAAAAGAGGGAATCCTTCCTAATTCATTTTATGAGGCCAGCATCATCCTGATACCAAAACCTAGCAGAGATACAACAAAAAAAGAAAATATCAGGCCAATATCTCTGATGAACATTGATGCAAAAATCCTCAATAAAGTACTGGCAAACCAAATCCAGCAGCACCTCAAAAAGCTTATCCACCACAATCAAGTCAGCTTCATCCCTGGGATGCAAGGCTGGTTCAACATATGCAAATCAATAAACGTAATCCATCACATAAACAGAACCAATGACAAAAACTGCATGATTATCTCAATAGATGCAAAAAAGGCCTTTGACAAAATTCAACCGTCCTTCGTGCTAAAAACTCTCAATAAACTAGGCATTGATGGAACATTTTGCAAAATAATAAGAGCTATTTATGACAAACCCACAGCCAATATCATACTGAATAGGCAAACACTGGAAGCATTCCCTTTGAAAACTGACACAAGACAAGGATACCCTCTCTCACCACTCCTATTCAACATAGTGTTGGAACTCCTGGTCAGGGCAATCAGGCAAGAGAAAGAAATAAAAAGTATTCAAATAGGAAGAGAGGAAGTCATATTGTCTCTTTGCAGATGACATGATTGTATATTTAGAAAACCCCATCATCTCAGCCCAAAATCTCCTTAAGCTGATAAGAAACTTCAGCAAAGTCTCAGGATATAAAATCGACATACAAAAACCACAAGCATTCCTATACACCAATAACAGACAGAGAGCCAAATCATGAATGAATTCTCATTCACAATTGCTACAAAGAGAATAAAATACCTAGGAATACAACTTACAAGGGATGTGAAAGACCTCTTCAAGGAGAACTACAAACCACTGCTCAAGGAAATAAGGACGAAAGCAAATGTAAAAATATTTCATGCTCATGAATAGGAAAAATCAATATCATAAAAATGGACATACTGCCAAAGTAATTTATACATTTAATTATATCTCCATCAAACTACCATTGACTTTCTTCCTAGAATTGGAAAAAAATACTTTAAATTTCATATGAAATGGAAAAACAGCCCATATAGCCAAGACAATTCTAAACAAAAAGAACAAAGCTGGAGACATCATGCTACCTGACTTCAAAGTATACTACAAGGCTACAGTAACCAAAACAGCATGGTACTGGTACCAAACCAGAGTATAGACCAATGGAACAGAACAGAGGCCTCAAAAATAACACCACATATCTACAACCACCTGGTCTTTGACAAACCTGACAAAAACAAGCAATAGGGAAAGAATTCCCTATTCAGTAAATGGTGCTGGGAAAACTGGCTAGCCATATGCCGAAAGCTGAAATTGGATCCCTTCCTTACACCTTATATAAAAATTAACTCAAGATGGATTAAAGATTTAAATATAAAACCTAAAACTATAAAAAACCCTCGAAGAAAACCTGGGCAGTACCATTCAGGACATAGGCATTGGCAAAGACTTCAGGACTAAAACACCAAGGGCAATGGCAACAAAAGCCAAAATTGACAAATGGAATCTAATTAAACTAAAGAGCTTCTGCACAGCAAAAGTAGCCATCATCAGAGTGAACAGGCAACCTACAGAATGGGAGAAAATATTTGCAATCTATCCATCTGACAAAGGACTAATATCTAGAATCTACAAAGAAATTAAACAAATTTACAAGAAAAAAATAAACAACCTCATCAAAAAGTGGATAAAGGATATGAACAGACATTTCTCAAAAGAAGACATTTATGCAGCCAACAAACATGAAAAAATGTTCATCATCAGTGGTCATTAGAGAAATGCAAATCAAAAGCACAATGAGATACCATCTTACATCAGTTAGAATGGTGATCATTAAAAAGTCAGGAAACAACAGATGCTGGAGAGGATGTGGAGAAAAAGGAGCGCTTTTATACTGTTGGTGGGAATGTAAATTAGTTCAACCATTGTGGAAGACAATCTTTGTTGTTCTGCAGCCTCCACTGGTGGCCATTCCTCAAGGATCTAGAACTAGAAATACCATTTGACCCAGTAATTCCATTACTGAGTGTATACCTAAAGGATTATAAATCATTCTACTATAAAGACACATGCACACATATGTTTATTGCAGCACTGTTCACGATAGCAAAGACTTGGAACCGACCCAAATGCCCATCAATGATAAACTGGAAAAAGAAAATGTGGCACATATACACCATGGAATACTATGCAGCCATAAAAAAGGGATGAGTTCATGTCCTTTGCAGGGACATGGATGAAGCTGGAAACCATCATTCTCAGCAAACTGACACAAGAACAGAAAACCAAGCACCACAAGTGGAAATTGAACAATGAGAACACATGGACACAGGGAGGGGAGCATTACACATTGGGGCCTGTCATGGGGTGGGGCACAGGGGAGGGATAGCATTAGGATAAATACCTAATATAGATGACTGGTTGATGGGTGCGGCAAACCACCATGGAATGTGTATACCTATGTAATAAACCTGAACATTCTGCACATGTACCCCAGAACTTAAAGTAAAACAAACAAACAAACAAAAAACTGGGTTGGACATAAGGAGGATGACTGAGAACACCTGAGCTGGCCCCCGATGAGAATGGACATGATCATCTGGGCTGCCCTGATGAGGGTGGCCCTACAACCTTGGCTGCGCCCATTGAGCATGAATGTGAACACCTAGGTTGGCCCTGACAAGGACCACAGTGAACACCTAAGCTGCCCCAGATAAGGAAAGCCTGTGCTGGCCCCCATGAGGAAGGTTTTGATCACCTGGGAAAGGCACGATAGGATGGCTGTGAACACCTGAAGTTGCCCTGAGATGGACTTCTATACACACCTGGGCTGTGCCCAATGAAAACAACTATAAACACGTGAACTGGGTCAGAGAAGGATCATGGTGAACACTGAGGCTGGACCCAGTGAGGAGAGTTATGAACCCCTGACCTGGCACAATGAGAATGTCTATGAAAACCTGGGCTATGCCCAGAGAGGACGGCTGTGAAAACCTGGATTGACCCCTGGGAAGAGGCTTGGAACACGTTGGCTGGCCTGCCTGAAGGGGGCTATAATAGCTTTGCCAGCCCTAATTTCCATGGCCGTGAACAGGTGGACTGGCCCTGCTGAGGATGGCTATGAACATTTTAGCTGGACCCTATGAAGATGGCTGTATAGACATGGGCATATCTTGATGAGAGTGGCTTTCAACATCTTGGCTGGGTACAATGAGGATGAGTATGAATGCCTGGTCTGGGAACCTATGAGCATGACTGAACACCTAGGCTGGTCCCGCTGAGGATAGCTACGAACATTTGGGATCAGCCTAAAGAAGACAAGTATGAACATCTGGGCTGGGCATAATGAGGACAGATATAAACCCCTATGCTCTTTGTTCCTGAGGAGAACTGTAAATACCTGGGCTGCCTCAGATGAGGATGGCTGTGAACATCTTTGTTGGCTTCAATCAGGACAGCTTTGAACACCTTAGGTGAGCCTAATGTGGACAGCAGTTAACACCCGGTTTCTATACCCAGCCCTAGTTTCCATGGTGTGAACAGGTGGACTGGCCCTGCTGAGGATGGCTATGAACATCTATGAAGCTGTCTTTGTTATATCCAGGACAACTGTGAACACCAGGGCTGGTGTACATTAGGACAACTGTGACCACCCTGTCCAGGCCCAATGAGGACAGCTGTGAACACCCTGGATGGTCTCAAGAGGATGGCTGTGAACATCTTGGCTGGGCTCATGAGGACAGCCACGAATACCTGGGCTGGCCTTGATAAAGGTGGCTATGAACACTGGGGTTAGGTCCAAAAGGATAGCTGCATACATTCAGGCTGGACCCCTTGAGGAAAGTTGTTAACAATTGGACTGTACTCAATGAGGACAGCTTTGAACACCTGGGCTAATCTTGATAAGGACCACTGTGAACACCTAGGCTGAGTCCAATGGGAACAACTTTGAACTCCTGGACTAAGTCTCTATATGAACTACTGTGTACACCTGTTCTGGCCCAATGAAGACAGCAGTAAACATTTACATTGGCCCTGATGAAGAGGTCTTTGAATACCTGGGCTTTCTCCGATGATGATGGCTGTGAACACCTGGGCCATCCTCATTGGGCATAGCCAAGGTTTTCATAGCTGTCCTAACTGAGTCCAGCTTAAGTGTTCACAGCTGTCATCACTGGGTGCAACCTGGGTGTTCACATCTATCCTTATTTGGGTGTAGCCCAAGTATTCAAACTTTCCTCATTGGGCCCAGCACAAACATACACAACTATGGTTGTGGGCCCAGCCCTGGTATTCATAGCCATTGACATCAGGGCTAGCCCGGGTATACATGACCATTCTCTCCAGGGCCAGCTGAAGTGTTCATTGCTGTCCTCATGGGGCCAGCCCAGGTGCTCACAGCTGTTCTCATAGGTCCTATCCCAAGTATTCACTGCTGTTCTAATGTGGCCTTGTCCAGGTGTTCTCTGCTGCCCTCATTGTACCCAGTCCACATGATCACAGCTGTCTATTGGGCCCAGCCCAGGTATTCACAGCTGCCCTCACTGACCCCAGCCCATATTATTATAGCTACCCTCACTGAGCTCAGCCCAGATGTTGACAGCTGTCCTCACAGGGTCCTGCCCAGGTGTTCATAGCCATCCATACCAGGCCCTGCCCAGGTGTACATGACCATTCTCATCAAGGCAGGCTGAGTTGTTCATGACTGTCCTCATGGGCCTAGCCCAGGTGTTCACAGTTGTCCTAATTTGATCCAGCTCAGGTGTTCACAGTCATTCTCATCAAATCCTGCACAGGTGTTCACAGCTGTACTCATTGGGCCCAGCCTGTGTGTACATAGCTGTTTTCATTGGGACTAGGCAGAGTGTTCATAGCTGTCCTCATCTGGGCCTGTCCAGATGTTCACAGTGGTCCTCATTGGAAAGAAACAAGGTGTTCACAGCTGTCCACACTAGCATCTGCCCAAATGTTCATCTCCATCTTCACTGGGGCCAGCCAATTTGCTAACACCCATGCTAATTTGGGCCAACCCAAGGTAGTACAGCCCCACTCATTGGGGCCAGGTGAGGTATTCACAGATGTCTTTACTGGGTCATATTCAGGTGTGAATATCTGTCCTCATTGGTTTCTGGCCAGCTGTTCAAAGCCAAACCAAAGCTGAGCCAGGTGTTCATAGGTGTCTTCATTGAGACCAGCTTAGGTGTTAATAGGTGCCTCATCTGGGCCTGCCCAGCTGTTCACAGCCATCCTCACTGGGCTCAACCCAGTTGTTCATAGATGTTCTCATTTGGCCTAGCCCATGTTTTCAGAGTCATCCTCACTAGGGCCAGCCCAGGTATTCACAGGTGTCCTCATTGGGCCCAGGCAAGGTATTCATAGCTGTCTTCCTAGGAGAAAACCCAGGTGTTCACAGCCCTCCTCATCAGAGCTGGTGTAGTTGTTCACAGATTTATTCATTGGGCCCAGCCCCACAGTTATTCTTAATGGGCCAACACCAGGTGCTCACAGCTGTCTTCAAAAGGTCCAGCACAGGTGTTCACAGCTTTTGTCACTGGACCAGTTTAGGCATTCATAGCTGTCAACATTGGGCCCAGTCCAGGTATTCACAAGGGTCCTTATTTGTCTCTAGCTGCTGTTCACTGCTGTCTTCATTGGATCCAGACAAGGCATTCACAGCTGTCCTCATTACAGCTAGCTGACATGTTCACAGTGCTCCTCCTCGGGGCCAGCCAGAATGTACATAGCTTTCCTTTAGGGCCCAGCCTGGGTGTTCATAGTCATCTACATCAAGATCAGCCCAGGTCTTCACAGCTGCCATCTTTGGACCATCCAGGTGTTCAATTTTTTCCACGTTAGGCCCACTTTAGGTCTTCACAGTTGTCCTCAATGAAATGGTCCCAGGAAAATGTTCATTGCCATCCTCATCCAGGCCAGCCCAGGTATTCACAGCTGTCTTCACTGGAGCCATACCAGATTTTCACAGCTGTCTTCATTGTGCTGAGCCAAAGTGTTCATAGCCATCCTCATCAGGGTCAGATCTAGTTTTCACAGCTGTTCTTATTGAGCCCAGCTTAGGTGGTCAAAGCAGTCTTCCTTGGGCCCAGCCCAGATGTTCACAGCTGTATTTATTGGGACCAGCTCAGATCTATAGCGCTAACCTTATATGGATGAGTCTAGGCGTTCACAGCCCTCTTCACTGGGCTCAACGCAGGTGTTTACTTTGTCCTCATTGGGGCCTACCCAGAATTTGGCAACTATCCTCATTGGGCCCAGCCCAGGTATTTACAGCTGTCCTCATTGGCCCAGCCCATGCATTTATAGTCGTCTTCATTAGGCCCAGCCCAGAGATTCACATTCCTCCTAATAGTAGCCAGTTCAGGGGATCACAGCTGTCATTGCATGCAGCCCAGGTGTTCAAAGCTGTCATCATCTGGCCCAGTCTGGGGCTGTTCCGACTCATCCTCACTGGGACGAGTGCAGATATTCACAGCTTTCACTATTGGGCCACATCCAGGTTCACAGCTGTCATTGTTGGGCCCAGCACAGGTGTTTATAGCCTTTATTACTGGCGCCAGTCCATGTTTTTCACTGTCATTCTCACTAGGGAGAGCCCGGATGTTCACAACTCTTTTTGCTGGGCCCACCTCAGATGTTCACCGCTGTCGTCATTGGGCTCTGCCCAGGTGTTGGCAACTATCTTCACTAAGCCCAACCTGGGGCTTTACAGCCACCTTATTGGCCCAGCCCAGGTTTTCATAGCTTTCCTCAATATACTTCCAGCCCGCCTATTCACAGCCATTTTCACTGGAGCAAGCCTAGGTGTCCACAACTGTCTTCACTGGGCCAGGCCTAGATGGTCACAACTGTCCTCATTGGTTTCTAGGTAGTTTTCCACTGCCATCTTCATTGGACCAAGACAACATGTTCACAGGTGTCTTCATTGGGGCCAGGAAAGGTGTTCATAATTGTCAGCATGAGGGCCAGCCCAGGTATTCAAAATCCTTCTCATCAGAGACAGCCCAGCTATTCACAGCTATTCTTATTGGGGCAGCCCAGGTGTTTACAACTGTCTCTGTTGGGTCCTCATTTGGCCCAGCCTAGTTGTTCACTTTTGTACCCATTGGGCCCAGCCAAATGTACACTGGTATCCTTTAGGGTGCAGCTGTGGTGTTCATAAGCCTTCTACATCAAGGGCAGCCCGGGTGTTCATAGCCATCTTCATCAGGGCCTGCTGAGGTGTCCACTACTGTCCTCTCTGTCCAAACCTGATGTTTGTAACTATCCTCTCAGTGCCAGCCCAGGTGTTCACAACTGTCCTCATTTGGTCTAGCTCAGGTGTTTGCAGCTGTCCTAATGTGGCACAGATGTGGTATTCATAGCTGTTCTCATAAAACCCAGAACAAGTGTTCATAGATTTTGTCATTTGGGGAGCCTAGGTGTTCACAGCTGTCCTCACTGGGCCTGGCCCTGGTATTCACAGCTTTCCTAAATGAACCAAGCCCAGGTATTTATAGCTGTCCTCATTGGGGCAAGCCCATGTATTCATAGCCATCCATATTGGTCCAGCCCAGGTGTTCCCAGTCTTTCTCATAGAGTCCAAGTTCAGGTGTTCATAATTGTCCTCGGTGGGCTCAGCCCAGGTGTTTAAGGCTGTCCTCATTTGTACCACTTCAGATGCTCACTGCCTACCTCGTTGGACCAGCCCAGGTTTTCACAACTATCTTCACTGGACCCAGTTTTAGTGTTCACAGCTGTCCCCCTTGGCCTCAGGTCATGTGTTCACAGCTGTCCATTTTGGGCCCAGCCTAGATTTTCACAACTGTATGCATCTGGGCCAGCCCAGATGTTCATAGTATTCCTCACTGAAGCCACCAGGGTGTCACAGCCATCCACATCTGTGCCAGCACAAGTGTTACAGCTATCGTCATCTAGGCCAGCCACGTGTTCACACCAATGCTCACTTGTACCAACCAAGGTATTATGGCTGTCCTCATTGGGCTCACTCCAGGTGTTTATATCTGTAATCATTGGGCCCAGCCTAGGTCTTCATAGCCGTCCTTACTAAAGTAAGCCCAGAGTTTACAATTGTCCTCATTGGGCCCAACACAAGTGTTCACAGCTGTTCTCATTGGATCCAGCCCAGGTGTTCATAGCCATCATCATCAGAGCCAGCTCAGGTGTTCATAGCTGGCCTTATTGGAGTTAGCCCAGGTGTTCAAAGTTGCCCTCAGCTGGGCAAGTTGAGTTGTTAAAAGCTGTCTTTATTAGCTCTGGCCCAGATGTTCACAGCTGTCTTCATTAGTTCTAACCTAGGTGTTCACAGTCATCCTCATTAGGGCCCAGCCCAGGTGTTCCAGCTATTCTCATCAGAGGCAGCCAGTTATGCACTGCTGTCCACATTGGAGGTACCTCAAGTTTTCACAGCTGTCCTCATTGGGCACTCACCGAATAGCTGTTTCCTGATGGCCAACCCAGGTGTTCTTAGTTGTACTCATTGGGTCTTTGAACAACTGGGCTGACCTTGATGAGGATGGCTGTGCACACCTGGTCTGGACCTAGTGAGGACAGCAATTAATACCTGGGCTTTGCCTGTATGAAGACAACTGTGAACTCTTGGTGATGGCTCCATTGAGCCCTGCTGGGAACACCTGAACTGGCCGTGACAAGGATGGCTACAATACCTTGACTGGGCCCAGTGAGCATAGATGTGAACACTTGGGCAAGGTCTGATGAGGACCACTGTGAACACCTAGGCTGGCCCTGATTAGGAAAGCTGAGAACACCTGGGTTAGGCTGAATGAGGATGACTGTGAACACTTAGGTCATACCCAATGAAGATGGCTGTGAAGAACTGGCCTGGGTCTCATGAGGACAGATAAGAACACCTGGGCTTGGCCCAGGGAGAAAGGCTTTGAACACCTGGGACGGCCCTGATGATGATGGCTGTGGACATGTTTGCTGCCCCAGTGAGTGTTGCTGTAATAGCTTGGCTGGCCCCAACTAGCATGGCTGTGAACAAATAGGCTGGACCCAGTGAGGATGGCTGTCAACACCTCAGCTGGCTCTAATGAGGTCCACTGTGAAAATGTGGGCTGGCCCAGATGAGGATAGCTATGACCACCTAGGCTGGTCCCAGTGAAAACAGCTATGAACACCTGGGTGAGGCCCAGTGAGGATAACTATTAACACCTGGCTAGCTCTCTTGAGAATCGCTGTGAGCACCTGGGCTGGCCCTGATGAAGATGGCTCTAATAACTTGGCTGGGCCTAATTAGCATAAATGTGAACACCTAGGATGGCACCAATGAGGACCACTGTGAACACTTAGGCTGTCCCTGATTTTAAAAAAAAAAAAAAAAACCCTGGGAACACCTGATTTACCCCGTGAGGATAGCTACCACATGTGGATAACTCTGGGGATAGCTCTGAGGATAGTTCATAAGGATACTCCCTGAGAATAGCTCTGAACAACTGGGTGGGCTCAACAGAATGGCTCTGAATACCTGGACTTGCTTTGATAAGCACCTCTATAAACACCTGGGCTAGGCCCAATGAGAATGACTATGACCACCTGATCTGGGGTCCACTGAGGATGACTGTGAACACTTAAGCTGTACTGGATGAGGTCTGTGAACACCTGGCCTAGCACAGTGAAGATAGCTATGGATAACTGGGCTTGGTTCAGTGAGGAGAGGTGTGAACATTCGAGTTGGCCTTCATAAAGGTGGCTATAATACCTTGACTGGCACCAATTGGCATGAGTATAAACAAATTGGCTTACCCTGATGAGAATGGCAATGAACATCTGGGCTGGTGCCTATATGGACAGCTGTGGACACTATGCTGGCCCTCGTGAGAACCACTGTGAACACCTGGGCAGGCCCAGATGAAAACAGAAATGAAGACCTGAGCTGGTCCCAGTGAAGACATCTATGAACACCTGGGCTGGGGCCAGATAAAGACAGCTGTGAACACCAAAGCTGGACCCAATAAGGACAGCGGTGATCACCCAGGCTGACCCTGATGAGGATATCTATGTATACCTGGGCTGGACCCAATGAGAACAGCTATGAACACCTGGGCTGGGCGCAGTGAGGGCAACTGTGACCATCTGAGCTGGGTTCAGTGAGGACAGCTATGAACACCTGGGCTTACCATGATGAGGGCAGCTCTGAATCCCTGGGCTGGCTTTGATGAGGACAGCTGTGAAGACCTGGACTGGACCCAGTAAGAATGGCTGTGAACACCTAAACTGGCCTGAATGGGGATGGCTGTGAATCCCTGGACTCACCCTGATGGGGTGGCTATGAACACCTGCCTGGGCCCAGTGAGGTTAGTTGTGAACACCTGAGATGGGCCTAATGAGGATAGCAGTGACCACCTAAGCTGGCCCCCATGAAAACTGCTGTGAACACTTGGGCTATGCCCAATATGAATGGGCCAGGCCTACACAATGAGGATAACTGTCAACAGCTCCATTACTCTGAGGAGGAGAGCTGTTAACATCTGATCGGGCTCTGATGAGGACAGCTGTGAACAACCAGGATGAGCCCAATAAGAACAGCGGTGAACACCTGAGCTAGTCTAAATGAGATCAGCTGTGAAAACCTGCGCTGGACCCAAAGGAAACAGCTATAAAAAAAAAAACTAGGTTGGCCCCAAGGAGGATGGCTGTGAACACCTGACCTGGCTGCGATAAGGAAGGACGTGATCAACTGGGCTGCCACAGTGAGGGCAGCCCTACGACCTTGGCTGCACTCAATGAACATGAATATGAAAGCCTAGGCTGGCCCTGACAAGAACCACGGTGAACTACTTAGGCTGGCCCTGATGAGGAAAGCTCGGAACACCCGGGCTGACCCTCATGAGGATGGCTTTGAACACCTGGGAAATGCACAATAGGATGGCTGTGAACACTTGGACTTGCCCTGAGGAGGACTAATATGTATACCTAGGCTGGGCCCAGTGAAAATTACTATAAACATGTGAACTGGGTCAGAGAAGGATCACTGTGAACACTGAGGCTGGACCCAGTGAAGAGAGTTATGAACTCCTGACCTGGGCACAATGAAAACACCTTTGAAAACCTGGGCTTTGTCCAGAGAGGATGGCTGTGAAAACCTGGTTGACCCCTAGAAGGAGGGCTTGGAATACGTTGGCTGACCTGCATGAAGGGGGCTATAATACCTTGGCCAACCCCAATTACCATGGCTGTAAAATGGTGGACTGGCCCTGCTGAGGATGGTACCCACTGTACTGGTGCCAATGTGGATGGCTGTGATGGGCTGGGCTGTCTCCACTGATGACCACTGTGAACACCTGCAAAGGCCTAGATGAGAACAGGTATGAAAACCTGGGCTGCTCCTAATGGAGACAGCTATAAACACCTGGGCTGAGGTGAGTGTGAACAACAGTGAACACCTGGGTTGGCTCAGATGAGGAAGGCTGTGAACACCCTGCCAGGTCCAGATAAGGAGGGCCATAATACCTTGGCTGACAGCAATGTTTATGGCTGTGAACACATTGGCTGACATCGAGGAAGGCCACTCTAAACACCTGGCCAAGGTCCAATGAGGACAGCTGTGTTCATCTAGGCTAGGCCCCATGAAGACAGCCTGAAACTCCTGGGCTTGGCCCAGTGAGGATTGATGTGAACACCTGGGCTGCCCCAGTGAGGGTGGCTATACTACCTTGGCTGGCCCTAAAAATCATGACTGTGAACACATTGGCTGATCTTGATGGGGATGGCTGTGAATACCTGGGCTCAGCCCAGTGAAGATGACGGCAAACACCTTGGCTGGCCCCAGTGAGAATGACAATAAACAATTTCCTGGGCCAAAGGAGGACAGTTGTGAACACATGAGGTTGGCCCAATGTGGACAGGAGTGAACACCTAGTTGTCCTAGATGGGGACAGCTGTGAACACCTAGGCTTGCCCACATTAGGACAGCTGTGAACACCCAGGCTGGGCCCAGTGACACCAGTGGTGAATACCTTGTCTGGATTTGACAAGGATGGTTATGAACACCAGGACTGGCCTCAGCCAAGATGGCTATGAACACCTGGGTATGGCCCAAAAGCATAACTAGTACATCTGGCCCGGGCACAATGAGGACAACTTTGAAACATCTGGGCTGGGCCCTGTGAGGACAGATTTGAACATTTGGACTTATCCTGATGAGGACAGCTGTGAATACCTTGACTGGCCCTGAAGAGAACAGCCATGAACACCTGGCCTGGACCCAAGGAGAACAGCTATGAGAAAACCTGGGATTGGCCAAGAAAAGACCACTGTGAACACCTTGGCTGGTTTCACTGAGGATGGTATCCTATTTGGGCTGGCCACAATTAGCATGGGTGTGAACAAATTGGCTGGCCCCACTGAGAATGGCTATGAGCATCTGAGCTGGTGCCAGTGTGGAAGTTATAACCACCTGGATCGGCCCCAGTGAGGACCAAATGTACAGTTATACTTTTGGGCCCAGCCCAGGTGTTCATAGCCACCTAAGTTGAGGCCACCCCAGGTGTTCATAACCATCCTCATCAGGTCCAGCCCCATGAGGTGTTCACTGCTGTAGTCATTGGGTCCAACCCAGGTGTTCACAGCTGTCCTAATGTGGACAAGCCCAGGTGTTCACAGCTGTCTTCATCTGGGACACCCAGGTATTCACTCCTGTTCACATTGGGTCAACCTCAATGTGTTACAGCTGTCTTCTTTGGACTCAGGAAGTTGTTCATTGCCATTCTCATTGGAGCTTCCCAGATATACAAAGTCATTCTCATCAGGGGATATCTGGTTTTTAAAGCTGTCTGCATTGGCCCTGCCAAAGTATTCACAGCTTTTAAAATATTGGCCAGCGTAGGTGTTCACAGCTGTCCTCATTAGAGCCAGCACAGGTTCTTACAGACATCCTCATCTGAGCCAGCCCAGGAATTTTCAGTCCTTCACATGGCGACCCAGCCCACTGTTTAATAGCTGTCCTCACTGGGCTGAGCCCAGATGTTCACAGCTATCTAAATACTCATTAGGGCAAGTCCAGGTTCAGGGCCATCCTATTGGACCCTGCCCTGGTGTTCAGAGACATCTTCACTGGTCTAGCCCAGGACTTCACAATCATTATCATAGGGGCCTTGTACATGTGTTCATAGCCATCATCATTAGGTGTTCATAGCGGTTTTCATCTGGGTGAGTCCAGGTGTTCAGCACTATCCTATTGGGCCCAGTTCAGGTGTTCAGAACCATCCTCAAGATGGCTACCTTAGGTGTTCCCAGCTGTAGTTATCATGGCCAGCCTGGGTTTCCACAGTCATCCTCATCAGGAACACCCCTGGTGTTCACATCCATGCTCATTGGGCCTAGCCAAGGTATTAGTGCCATCTTCATAACTGAGGCCAGACCAGGTAATATGACAGTTTATTTTACTGCCAGCCCAGGTATTCATAGCCACTCTTATTGGGACCAGCCAATGTGTTTACAGACATACTCATTGGGTCCAGCCAAATTATAATAGCCACCCTATTATAATAAAACCCTGATCAGGGCCAGCCAACTTGTTCACAGCCATTCTTCTCGGGGTCAGCAAACTTGTTCACAGCTGTCCAATGGGCAACCTAGGTGTTCACAGCTGTCTTCATTGTGCCCAGCCAAGATTTTCACAGCTGCCCTGATTGGTCCCACCCCAGAAGTTTACAGCTGTCATCATAGGACCTAGAACAGATATATACAGCTGTTCTCATTGGGCTCAGCCCAGGTGGGCCAGTGCCAATGAGTGCGACTATAATACCTTACCTGGACTCAATTAGCATGAGCAGGAACAAATTGGCTGACCCCAGTAAGGATGGCTATGAACATCTGGGTTGGTGGCAGTGTGGAAAAATATGAATATCTTGACTGGCCCCAAAGAAAACCCTGGTAAACATCTGGGCAGGCCCAGATGAGGAAAGCTATGAAGATAGCCATGAACTCCTGGGCTGACTACGATGAGGGCAGTTGTGAACAGCTGAGCTGGACCAAATTAGGACAGCTGTTGCCACAGTGAGGATGAACACTTGGGCTGATCTCAATGATGACAACTGTGAATGGTGCCAACTT
This sequence comes from Macaca nemestrina, assembly GCF_043159975.1. NCBI lineage: Eukaryota > Metazoa > Chordata > Mammalia > Primates > Cercopithecidae > Macaca > Macaca nemestrina. Next base: position 37,483,530 of record NC_092144.1, read on the forward strand.
TGCTGGCACTGATGTGGCCCAGTGAGGACAGCTATGAAACCTGGGCTGGCTGTCATGAGAATGGCTGTGAGCACCTGATCTGGCCACTATTAAACAGTCTCTGAACACCTAAACTGGGCCCAATGAGGACAGCTACTAACATCTGTGCTGGCCCAATGATGATAGCCATGAACACTAACCCAGATAAGGATGGCTATGAACATTTGGGCTGGCATCTAGGTAGATGGCTGTGACCTCCCAGGCTGGCCCTGATAAGGATGGCTCTAATTCCTTGGCTGGCCCAAATGAGCATGGATGTGAACACCTGGGCTGGTCCCAATGAAGACAACTGTGAATACCTAGGATAGGCCCAATAAAAACAGCTGGGAACACCTGGGATGACCTCCATTAGGATGTCTCCAGCACCAGGACTGGGCCCAATGGGATGGTTCTGAACACCTGGACTTGCCCTGAGGAACACTTCAGTAACCACAGTGCTGGGCCCAATGAGGACAGCTATTAACATCTGGTCTGAAAACTATTGAGGAATGCTCTGAACGCTTAGGCTGGACCTGATAAGGATGGCTGTGAACACCTGACCTGACCTCAATGAGGGCAGCCATGTAAAACTCGGACTGGCTTAGTGAGGACAGCTGTGAATGCTTGGGCTGATCCTGATGAGGACAACAGTGAGCACCTAGGGCTAAGCCCCACGAAGACATCTCTGAAAACCTGGACGTTGCTCCTATGAAAATGAGTGTGAACTCCCAGGCAGGCCTCAGTGCCCTGTGGACCTGACTCTGGGAGGCCAAAGTAGCCCTCTGGGACCTGCACCCCTCTCCAGGGAGCCCCTCCTCTCCTCACCTCTGTGCCTCCCCAGTGACCCCCGCACCTCTGCCTGTATTGCAGATTCCTCTAACATGAAAGAGCCATGATGTGGGGATGTCACCCTGGCCCAGAAAGAATACAAACCATGATACTCTGGAAGATTTTATTTAGCAACGTCTTATATATAGCTGATGTTATACTTGTTCTTTTATTTGTTGTTTTTATAGTGGCTATATTTATTATGTTGTTGTATTTGTCTTGTTGTATTATTTGTTGTCTTCTATATCTGTTGAAAGTTGTATATTAAATAATGGTTATCCCCTTCTAGTTGCTTTTAGAATATTTTCATGTGAAACGAAACCCATGATAGGAAATCTCCCTCAGCAGAACTAGAACTCACTGAACTAGAAAGCAGTCCCTCCAGTGACTGCCACAGCCACTCCTTCTCTTACATCTTCCTAATTTCATATTAATTGGCCAAAGTAACAGCAAATACACCCTCACTCACTGTCTTTGCATCAGTGTGCTTCGAGAGCTTGTTGTCTGAAATTTGTTCCTTCCCCTGGAAGAGATCGTGAAAACAACCTTCCCCCTGGTCTCCACGGTAACTTAGCTGTCGGCCTTTCCTGCCCCATGGTCAGCAAGGCTGGTGTGAGTTTCCCAGCTCACTGGCGCTCTCCCTGAGCGTCTTCAGAATTTTTCTCCATTTTTTTCTAGCACAGAGTATTTCTGGCTGAGGTGGATGAGAGTCTAACTTTCACTTCTTCGTATATCACTCACTCTTCTAGTCTAGATTCTTTAAAAATGCATTTTGTCTTCAAGTTCAGGAGTTTACTCAAATATCATTTGCTGTTAGCCATTTCACATCATCCTCAGTATTCTTTTGAAAAAACACTTACAAAACATTCTTTTTATTTTCAGAAAAAATTGGAATGATCGTTGTTCATATTTCCCTCGTGTCTTTGCTTTGATTGTTTTCATTCAGGCACCTCAATCATGCATCCATTTGGCTACTCTCCCTAAACATTTAAAACCTCTTGCTCACTTTCTTTTGAAATATTCTCCTCACTTTAACCTTCTGTTTCTTAGAAGGCAGAAGCTGTCATTGTGTTGTCTCTAGTTTACATTTTATAACTGAATAGAACTTTCAATTATTTTTCTTAGTCTTTTTGAAGTTTCATCCATGCATTGCTATGTTTCTTTAAATCTGATTAATGGTGTCCTTTCATGTTTGATATTATTTTCTTAATGCCTTTGATCTCATTGTTGAAAGGTCCACAGTCCAGTGAGTGAGTTACATTGAAGTGGGAACTTCCACATTTTCTAGTGGTTTTACTCTATACGTATTCTTTTTGTCTAGTACAGTGTCTTTGTATGAGAATTGGCATTAATATATGTCTGTTGCTGATTTTTATATGGATTTTGTCTTTGTGAATTTGTAATGAGCGTTATAATTCAGAAACCTTTTCCAGCTTTATAGAGCTTCTCTCTCTGACGTCTCTGTGCAATGCTCACAACTATGACACCTGTTTCCTGGAATTTCCTGCCTCTGTGCTTCTCCCCTTCTGTAACAGGAGCCTCCTCCCTGGTTTCCTCCACTGCACTCCACTCCTCTCTTTGGATCCTGCAACTGAATATTGCTTCTAAAGGGGAAGTCTGTCTTGCAAGGGGACAACTGCCACAATATTGCCAAAATGTAAGCTGATTCACTTTAAATGCATATTCACTTTCCAGATCATTTTGTTCTTTTCTATTATATATCTGAAAACTGGTTTCTTCTCTGACTTATTTATTTTATTTGTCTTTATTTGTCAATATTTTATTCTTACAATTATTAATTTTTACTTTTTTCATGTTTTTTTTGTATTTTGATGTTTATATTTGAGTGATTTTAGACTTAATTTTCACATGATTTTAGATGTATCTCTTTTCAAAGTGCTTTGTTGTTTGCTATGGGGATTTATCTTTAGGTTTGGGGTGGTTGTTATTTACTTTGAATCCAGTAGATTCTCAGAAATGCAGGGTCATGTCGCACTGGGCCACAAACTCTTTCTGCCTCTTGACATTTTCAGGCATAGACAACAGGCTCTTCACAGTGCACTGTGGATGTCCCAAGATCCCCACAAATTGTCCTTAAATTATTGCTCATGTTTTATTAAAAAGTACTATTTAGGAAGTAACCTCTGAAAAGAAAGAACTCTTTTAATTTTCTTCACTAATATTTAAAAATGTAGTCCACATATAAAAGCATGTCTGTCGTATTATTCCCCAAACCCTCTTACTGAGCAATTGGAAAACATATTCCTAAGCTGAGGCTTACAGTCATTGCTGGTTATCATCAGGGTTGGTTTCAGGACCCCCACAGATTCCAGCATCTGACAATGCTCAAGTCCCTGGTGTAAAGTGGCACAGCATCTGCATATAAGCCATGCCTGTGCTCCTGTGCGCTTGAAATCATCTCAGATCTCTCTTCAACCCTATAGGCGGAACTGCTATGCGAATAGTTGTTATCCTCTCTGCCAGCCCCTACCTCCACCTACCTTGTCTTATGCCTCTCTTCCATGTGACTTTTCCTGAGCTTCATTTTTTAATATGAAATAAACCTGTACATGTGAGTAGAGTGCTTTTCTGAGTTCTCTGAGTCATTCTAGTGAACCTGAGGGAGGTGTGGTGGGAACTCCTGAATTAGTTGTCCTCCAGGCAGAAGCCTGGGCAGCTTGGCCACCCCACTGGTTACTGGCATCTAAGTGAGGATAGTGCTGTGGGACCAAGTGCATAATCATAGACCTTCTGGTCATTTGTATGTTATTTTTTGAGAAATGTCTCTTCAGGTCTTTTGACCATTTTTAATATGATTATTTTGTTTTGCTGTTGGCTCGAGTTCCTTATACACTCTGGATATTAATTCCTCATTAGATGGATAGTTTGCAAATATTTTCTCCCATTCTACAGGTCATCTCTTCACTCTCTTGATTCTTTGCTGCGCAGAAGCTTGTTAGTTTGTTTTGATCCTAATTATGTATTTTTGCTCTTCTCACCTATGGTTTTTTAAAAATCTCAGCCCAGACCAATGTCTAGAGGAATTTCTCAATGTTTTCTTTTAGTAGTGTTATACTTTCAGGTTTTCCATTCAAGTCTTTCATCCATTTGGATTTGCATTTTGCGTATAATAAGAGATAGGGGCCCAGTTTTTCCTCTACCTTTGAATGTTCAGTTTTCCCCTTACCATTTATTGAAGAGATTCTTCTTTCTTAACGTATGTTCTTGATGCAGGTAGGAGTGGGATGCTAGTAGGAGCTGGGTGCACGGCTCCAGTAGGAGCAGAAGCAGAGTGCTTATAGGAGCTGGGTGCACGGCACTGGTAGGAGCTGGGCATGGGTAGGAGCGGGGTGCTGGTAGAAGGTGGGTGCATGGCATGGGTAGGAGCGGTGTTGTGGTAGGAGCTGGATGCACAGCGCGGGTAGGAGCGGGGTGCTGGTAGGAGTTGGGTGCACAGCGCAGGTAGGAGTGGGGTGCTTGTAGAAGCAAGATACAAGGCATGGGTAGGAGTGGGGTGCTGGCAGGAGCTGGGTGCACAGTAGAGGTAGGAGCGAGGTGCTGATAGGAGTGGGTGCTGGTAGGATCTGGGTGCATGGCACGGGTAGGAGCCAGGTGCTAGTGGGAATTGAGTGCACAGTTTGGGTAAGAGCAGGGTGCTGGAAGAAGCTGAATGCATGGCGCGGGCAGGAGTGGAGTGCTGGTAGAGGCTGGGTGCACAGAGAGGGTAGGAGCGGGGTGCTGGTAGGAGCTGGGTGCTGGTAGGAGCTAGGTGCACAGTTCTGGTAGGAGCAGGGTGCTGGTAGGAACTGTATGCACAGCGGTGACAGGAGCCTGACGCGGTGCTGGAAAGGCCACCAGGAGCCTGGGGCAGGGCACCTCTGCAGGCACAGCTGCTCTTTGCACTAGGTGTGCCTGCTTGCAGTCCCTGTGTTTGGGCCTTTCTGCTGCACACAGAGAGAAGGGAAGCCACACCAGGATGCAAAGTCAGGGACTGACTCGGGTTGCTACCAAAGGGAACTAGGAGAATCCCCCTTGCCACTCCCCCGCAGAGCAGAGTGCATCCCCTCCATTTCTCAGAGGCAGAGGCACTGTGGGCGCTGGGCCTCTGCAGGAGCCAGAGGCAGGAGGTAGGGAAGAGCTGGGCAGGGAAGGAGGCGGGAGAGCCTTTTTCCAACATCCAGGTTAGTGGCGAGGCGGAGGGCCTGCAGGGCTGTAAGTAAGAAATGTTACCTGTGTGGGAATGCAGCACCTGGGAAGGGGTGAGGAACAGGAGTTGCTCACCTGGCCGCAGGTGGTCCCTTCTGCAATCATGAGGGGTGAGGGGCTGACTTCATTGTCAGGCGCTGAGCTAGTAAGTTTCAGACGAGACAACGGTAACTTTATTTAAGACTGGCAGGATCATTTTCTCTGTTTATTTAAGGAAGTGTAGACATCAGTTCTATGGGAGAGGGGCCATTTTCAGCCTCATGGAGGGAGCTGGGAGGGTGGATGCCCTTCCTCCCACTACAGAGGAGAACTCAGGATGTGGGACTGGCAGCAGAGGAGAGCAGCAGCAGAGAGCAACTGGCGCCCCAAAGAATCTGATTTGCCCCATGTAAATGGTGCCCATGGACACATTCACCTCTCACAAGGGGAAGCCACTGGACCCATGCTGGGGGGTCCTGGGGTGAGTGGGGAGGTGGGTTCTGGCTTCCCAGGGGAAAGTCTTCTGTTCTCTCCCCTGCCCTCAGCTGCCTCTTGCCATCTGGCTGCACCTAGGCACTGAGGGATGGGAGAAGGGGAGCCCACCAGGCCTTGGGCCATCCTTGGTGGTGGGTGTGTAGTCGTGGAGAGTCTCCTGTGGAGGCTGGGCCATCCTTGGTGGTGGGTATGTGTTGATGGAGGGTCTCTTGTGAAACCTGGGCTGTCCTTGGTGGTGGGTGTGGGTGGTGGAGGGTCCCCTGTGGAGGCTGGGCCATCCTTGGTAGTAGGTGTGGGTGGTGAAGGGTTTCTTGTGGAGCCTGGGCCATCCTTGGTGGTGGGTATGTGGTGGTGGAGGGTCTCCTGAGGAGGTTGAGTGGTCTTTGGTGGAGGGTGTGTGATGTTGGAGCATCCCACACTGACATTTTACTCTCCTTGGTGAGTTTCTGCTGTCATGGTTGACTGTCACCTAACTGCTCTGTTTTTATGTCAACAGTCTTGAAAGGAAGGATGGAGCAGGAGAATGAGCAGAGGCCTCACCTCCCTAATTTTCACTCTTTGTCCCTCATGCTCTGGGGACAGCTGTGACCAGGGTTGGGAGAACCCCTAATATGGAAATGCTGAGGTGTTTTCTCTGGAGATGTCACCCACATAAGGTTGATTTGGGGCCCGCATTACAGTTGTTGCCAAGCTGAGCTTCTCCCAAGGAGCAGGCGGGCCCAGCCCCCTGAGGTGTCAGGCCGCCTTGTGCTCCTAGAGGCTCTCTCTGCAAGGGGGAAAGCTCTCAGCAAACACGATGCTATTAGGAGGAGCACGTGAAATGGGAAACAAGGCAGTTGTTAATCGTATTTATTATTTCACACAATCAAATTTATTAAATTATGCTGAAGGAGTCGGTGGGAGCAGCGTGTCCCTCTGAGAAATATGAGCCTGTGAAGTGGAGGCGTGGAGGGCGTCGCAGACACAGCACGTCACGTCTCCCAGAGCTGTGTTATCTGCCAGCACATGACTGAGAAAAACCCAGATTCCAATAGATCACCTGCAGACATGCCGGAAGTCTTGCTTTGTTACTTCTGGATATTTTCAAATTTTAAAATTAACTTGGACAGATTTATTTTCAAATCTACATGAAAACACATGAACATAGCCATTGAAGTTCACTCTTCAGTGACCTCCAGTGTATTCTAGGTTGGCTTCTATATCTTTGCGTTTTCTTAATTTTAGTTTGGGAAATAGGTAAGAAATGATACTTTGGATGCAAATGTGGATTTAAATCCTTGTTGAAGCCTTGAACGCTGGCACAAGGAAAGCCATGGGTTTCTGATGGGCCTGGATTGGAATTATTCCCGGGTCCAGACAAGTCAGATGCCCTCACAGCCCAGCCTTTCCTTTATGAGGGACTCTGTGGGCGGGTGCTGAGCTGTCAGCCCTCATTACTTGTGGATTTCAGAAGGTCCTGTGGCGAATACATTCTGCGGCATTGCTCTCACAGGTTAGCTGTGAACATCGATTCCGTTCTGGAATAGTCAGAATACGAGCCTTCCACTTGGGAGTGACAGTCAGTCACTGTTTCTCCCCACTTGGTTTCCTCATCAATAGAACACAAAATGGTGCCACGAGAGCATCTGGATTCACGAGAGGACTAAACAACACAGGTGTCCTAAGCCCTCAGCCCAGGCTTGGCTTTTACAAAGTATAGATGCTACTGGACTTCTGATGAGGCTGTGTTCTGATAAACCCATCTTAAATCAAAAATGCATTTAATATCTCAATAAGCTCATTTTAAGGCCAAAAGATCTTAAGTCTGGGACTGTCTGTACTAAGAGGGAGTGGGAATGACTGGCAACTGTGTGGCTAACGCTGTGCGCAGCGTCACACTCAGAGATGAGGAGCTCCCTGCAGGCTGTCTCCTGGCCAGCTCCGACATCGCCCTGAGCTCTGGGTTCATGGTCACAGTTGTCTACTTTTCACTACACCTGGGTGTTGAGTAGGCAGCTCACACTCAGGAACAAACGGAAACTGGAACCTCCTCTCTCTCTCCCAAATCATGCCCTGCCATACCACACCATCCCCTGAGTTAAACCCTCCAACAGTGATTCATCGACTTTAAAATGAAACCCACTTTCCTTACCAGGGCTATGACCTGGGACTCAAGATGAGGTCCCCTGTCCGGCAGCTGGGCTTCTCCTGGGCTTGTTGGAGCAGACACTCAGGCCCCTGGATCAGTGGCTCCATTTGAACAAGATCGTGGCAGTTCTCTTGCATGTGAAGTTCGAGACTTGACGACCTCCTTCCTGCTTTCACTTTCTCGGGGTCACTGTCCTCCTGGTGCAGGAGCCTCAGTCCTGAGCCTCTCAGCACTCACTGGAGCCTTTTTACCTTATCCCCTGGTTGTCATGTCACTGGCCTGTGAGCCAGGAGACCTGGGGTGCAGTGGGGGCCCAGGAGGGAGGGCTGCTGGAAGCCTGGACCAGCTGCTCCCAATGCCAAGTCCTCTTCTTGGTTTGCTGTGTCTGACTGGGAAGACGGTGGGTTTGGGACTCATGAAAGGTGGCCCTAGGCTCAGATCTGGGTGAGTGTCTCCCACTCCAATGAGTAAGCCCCACCCCACGGTGACTCCTTCCAGGATGGTCCTACAGACCCAAGCTCCATGCCCCCAGTAAATGCATGGCCACAGCGCCCCAGGCCACTCACCCCCAGCCTTGCCTGCAGAGCCGCTCCAGGAATCAGGGCCTCTTCTCCTCATGGTGCACTTTGGACCTTCGTCCACCCTGAACCCTTTGTCCTCAGATGAGGGAGGGCATTCGAGCTGCGTTGGGGCATTTGACAGGGTGGGATGGGATTTCTAGGACACACGGGGTGAGACCAGATCCCACAGGGCAGCAGTGAGAATACACAGAGAGCAGCCTGGAGGTCCTGGGGCAGCAGGAACAGCAGCCTTGGGCTCTTTTTTTTAAAGTGAGGCATGACCTTCCTTGTGCCCTGGTCCAGGGACTACCTGCTACTAAAATAGACCAAGTCACTCCCCTCTGCCTGGTGAGGAACAGTTCTGAGAAGATTTTACCACCAGAAAAGCAGAAGCCACCTGGCAATCGGCAGAACGCACCCTCACCGCATGCCTCCCAAGAGGGCCTGTTGGGACTGTGGCCCCAGTGGCAGCCTGACCCTGCGTCAATGGCCTGGGCTCTGAACAGCAGGATCTCACAGGTGGAAGAAACTTTGGAGACCTGCAGCCCCCAGGGCCATGGTGGTTCCCAACAGGGGAGGGTCGCCCAGAGCTCCCTCCCACGGTGCCCTTGCCAAGGAGTCCCTGGATGGGCCTGCTTAGACTCCTTTGATGATGGGGCCCCCATGACCCCAGGACAGCCCTGACCATCTCTTATTCACTGTTGACCTTCCTTCAGACCAGGAGATGCACAATATTTGCCAATAGGAATCTCCCATCTTCCCTTAATTCCACTGTTTCATTGACCTCCCACAAGTACCACCCCTGACCAGGTGCCCTTAACCTGTGTCTTTGACCCCATTGACCTTCAGAGGGCCTCACCCATCCAGTGGCCCCATGGCAGAACTGGTCTCCACAAGTTCAGGCCATGGAGCAGAGCCTCCCACGGCACGAACAGCGGCAGCAGTGCCTATGCATGCTCCAATGTCCTGATCATGGACTCTGGACAGAGCAAGGTCATGTTGCAAGGCTATCTTTAGTCAGGGCTTGACCCTAGGACAGTGTGGAAACACTGGAATGGTTTCAGAAAGGGATGGACAACACTGGATTTGAGGTCCGTAAAAATGACTTTGGCTGCTGTGTAGAGAGTGGATGGGCTGGCAGGAGTGAGAGGCTCAGGGCAATGAGGAGGCAGCTGAAGAACTCCAGGGACAGTCGAAGGGGGACTCGAGGGTGGGAGGAATGGGCACATCTGTTAACAGCTGTCAACAGGAGCCCTGTGTTTAACACACTTGCTGATTTCAGAAAGGGCCATCTATCATTCTCATGAAGTGTCTACTCATTCTGAAATAACTCATCTAGATCCCGAGTGACTGCGTGGTCTTTCCCCTTAGGGTTACAATTGTCATTTTCATTTACTTCCGACTAATAAATGCAAGTGGCTGATTCTGATGAGACCTGTTTCATTTCCTGCTTGAAAGCCTAGAGCAAGAATACTCAGCTCCGAGATTGGCCTGGATGAAGCTGGGAAAGGAGACCACCTGGGCTTAAATGAAGCCACTAAAAGCAGTTAGAAAAACAACTGTGAAGTCTTGAGAGAAGCAGGTTGTGTTTTTGACAAGGAAAGGTGTTAAGTGTGAAGGAAATGTTTTTATTAGGGAAAAAGTAATTTGTCTTTAACTAGAATGATTCATGACTCCAGAAAGGAAAAAAAAAAAGAGTAGGACAAAATATAAATGGACATAGAAAGTTGTTGAAGGTTTGTGGAAGGGAAATGCATATGTGATGAAGCTGGTAAGATAGGATACATTTATTTATAAAATTCATTAAATGCGGCCAATAGTGTACTGCTGCAAAACTAGAATTTCTATTTCTGTCTGTTAAAACAATGGTTTCTTAAATTATTGGTTGACTCTTTTAAAAAATTGTAAAAAGTTTTTCTTTACCTTTTAAATGACCTGCCCAGGAAGCAAAGATTTTGTATCTAATCATCATAATTTCCTGGGCTTCAAGTTAACCTTTATCACATCCTTGCTTAGGTAAGAGAATCAGTACTCCTTGTTTTTAAAAGTGCCTCTCAAAAGCAAATCCTAGATGAAATCTTCTTCTTCAATGGTCATGAGATTTCCCAGAGGGATTTAGAAAAAAACAAGAGAATTTGTTCTTTCCTCTTGTAAGGAGATATGTTCAAAATAATTTAGTTTATTTGGTAAGTTGAGTTGCCTGGAAAGACGATGTGAAATAAGAAACAATGCTTAACCTTCCCTCAGTTTTATTTGTATGGGTAGAACGTACTAACATAAATATTTAAGAAATTGTATGAAATTCCTAGAAATGTGTCAGTGTCTCTACTGCTCATGATGTATCTGGGTATGTTATCAATCATAATTCCAGCTATTATTTTACAATGTTGAATGCCATGGAAATCACCCCAATCCCTTGTGGATTGCATTATTTTTATAATGTAGTATCAATACACCTTCAACGATGGTCATTTTTAGTCTTGTCATTCATAGATAGATTTTGTTATGCTCTTATTCTTCTTTAAAATATTTTCAGTTACCAGCCAAAGTGGCTCCTCTTTCAAAAAAAAAGAGTGATGGTCTGAGACCCATAAGGGCTTGGAGTAAAGGTTTCCAGTGGCATTTGCTTACATAATTTTGAGGTCATACCACTTGACTAAGATTTGAAGAACAAATGGAGTAGCTGATGGATATATAAAACTGCTAATCCAAGATCAAGCAGAATAGACTTTAATCACATAGGACTGAATGAACCGATCAAGAATGATAATGGATTTTGTTTGAAACATTGCTGGCTCAGCCAGGCGTGGTGGCTCACGCCTGTAATCCCAGCACTTTTGGAGCCAAGGAGGGCCAATCACAAGGTCAGGAGCTCGAGACCAGCCTGACCAACGTGGTAAAACCCCGTCTCTACTAAAAATACAAAAATCATCCAGGTGTTGTGGCACGTGCCTGTAATCCTAGTCACTCCAGAGGCAGAGGCAGGAGAATTGCTTGAACATCGATGCGAAAATCCTCAATAAAATACTAGCAAACTGAATCCAGCAGCACATCAAAAAGCTTATGCACCACGATCAAGTTGGCTTCATCCCTGGGATGCAAGGCTGGATCAATATACTCTGATCAATAAATGTAATCCACCATATAAACAGAACCAATGACAAAAACCACATGATTATCTCAATAGATGCAGAAAAGTCCTTCGACAAAATTCAGCAGCCCTTCATGCTAAAAACTCTCAATAAACTAGGTATTGATGGAATGTATCTCAAAATAATAAAAGCTATTTATGACAAACCCACAGTCAGTATCATACTGAATGGACAAAAACTGGAAGCATTCCCTTTGAAAACCAGCACAGGACAAGGATGTCTTCTCTCACCACTCCTATTCAACATAGTATTGGAATTTCTGACGAGGGCAATTAAGCAAGAGAAAGAAATAAAGGATACTCAAATAGGAAGAGAGGAAGTCAAATTGTCTGTTTGCAGATGACATGACTGTATACTTAGAAAACCCTTCGTCTCAGCCCAAAAACTCCTTAAGCTAATAAGCAACTTCAGCAAAATCTCAGGATACAAAATCAATGTGTGAAAATCACAAACATTCCTATACACCAATAACAGAAGAAGAGAGAGCCAAATCATAGGTGAACTCCCATTTACAATTGCTACAAAGAGAATAAAATATCTAGGAATACAACTTACAAGGGATGTGAAGGACCTCTTCAAGGAGAACTACAAACCACTGCTCAAGGAAATATGAGAGGACACAAACAAATGGAAAAACATTCCATGCTCATGGATAGAAAGAATCAATATTGTGAAAATGGCCATACTATCCAAAGTAATTTATAGATTCAATGTTGTCCTCATCAAGCTGCCACTGACTTTCTCCACAGAATTGGAAAAAACTACTTTAAACTTCATATGGAATCAAAAAAGATTCCGCATAGCCAAGACAACCATGGGCAAGAATGACAAAGCTGGAGGCATCATGCAACCTGACTTCAAGCTACATTACAAGGCTACAGTAACCAAAACAGCATGGTACTGGTACCAAAACAGATGTATAGACCCATGGAACAGAACAGAGGCCCCGGAAATAACACCATGCATCTACAACCATCTGATCTTTGACAAACCTAACACAAACAAGAAAAGGGAAAAAGATTCCTTATTTAATAGATGGTGTTGGTAAAACTGGCTAGCTATCTGCAGAAAATTGAAACTGGATCCCTTCCTTACACCTTATACAAAAATCAACTCAAGATGGATCAAAGACTGAAATGTAAGACCTAGGACTGTAAAAATCCTAGAAGAAAACCTAGGCAATACCATTCAGGACACAGGCATGGGCAAGGACTTCATGTCTAAGACACCAAAAGCAATGGCAACAAAAGCCAAAATTGACAAATTGGATCTAATTAAACTAAAGAGCTTCTGCACAGTAAAAGAAACTATCATCAGAGTGAACAGACAACCTACAGAATGGGAGAAAGTTTTTCTAATCTATTAATCTGACAAGGGGCTAATATCCAGAATCTACAAAGAACTTAAACAAATTTACAAGAAAAAAACAAACAACCCCATCAAAAAGTGGGCAAAGGATACGAACAGACACTTCTCAAAAGAAGACATTTATGCAGCCAACAGACATATAAAAAATGCTCATCATCACTGCTCATCAGAGAAATGCAAATCAAAACCACAATGAGATACTATCTTACACCAGTTAAATTGGCAATCATTAAAAAGTCAGGAAACAACAGATGCTGGAGAGGATGTGGAGAAATAGGAATGCTTTTACACTGTTAGTGGGAGTGTCAATTAGTTCAACCATTGTGAAATACAGTGTGGCAATTCCTCAAGGATCTAGAACTGGAAATACCATTTGACCCAGCAATCTCATTACTGGGTATATATCCAAAAGATTATAAATCACTCTACTATAAAGACACACGCACACGTATGTTTATTGCGGCACTATTCACAATAACAAAGACTTGGAACCAACCCAAATGTCCATCAATGATAGACTGGATAAAGAAAATGTGGCACATATACACCATGGAATACTTTGCAGCCATAAAAAAGGATGAGTTCATATCCTTTGCAAGGACATGGATGAAAATGGAAACCATCATTGTCAGCAAACTATCAGAAGAACAGAAGACCAAACACTGCATGTTCTCACTCATAAATGAGAGTTGAACAATGAGAACACATGAACACAAGGAGGTGAACATCACACCCTGGGTCCTGTAGGGGGGTCAAGGAGTAGGGGAGGAATAACATTAGGAGAAATACCTAATATAGGTGACGGGTTGATGGGTGCAGCAAACCACCATGGCACGTGTACACCTATGTAACAAAACTGTACATTCTGCACTTGTACCGCAGAACTGAAAGTATGATAATAATAATAAAGAAATGCTAAAGGGAGTTCTTCAATCTGAGAGAAAGGGGCGTCAATGAGCAGTAAGGAATTTTCTGAAAGTACAAAACTCACTGGTAATAGCACAAAGAAAAACACAGAATATTATAAGACTGTAATTGTGACGTGTAAAACACTCTTAAGTAGAAAGACTAACAACGAATGAATAAAAAAATAATAACTGCAACTTTTCAAGACATAAGCAATACAATAAGGCAAAGAGAAACAATAGAAAGTTAAAAAACAGGCAGATAAAATGTGGAGTTTTTATTAGTTCTCTTTTTGCTTGTTTATTTGTTTATGCAATCAGTGCTAAGTTTTCAACAGTTTAAAATAATGGATTATAAGATAGTATTTGCAAGCCTCGTGGTAACATCAAATGTAAAAATACACAACAAATACACAAAATATAAAAAGCAAGAAATTAAATCATGCCACCAGAGAAAATCACCTTGGGTTAAAGGAAAGAAGGAAGAAAGACAGGAAAGAAGGAAGAAAACACCACATAACAAACAGAAAACAAATTACAAAATGGTAGGAGTAGGTCCTCGCTTATCAATAGTAACATTCAATGTAAATGGACTAAACTCTCTAATTAAAAGACGTAGAGTGACTGAATGGATGAAAAAACAAGACTCTACAAGAAACTATTGCATACAAGAAACACACTTCACCTATAAAGATACACAAAGATTGAAAATAAAGAATGGAAAATATAGCCCATAGCCTCTCCAATGTACTCAAAATCTCGTCCAAGAAAAGTATTCTAGAATACCTTTCTCATCCCTAAATAAACACATCTGCACATCTCTCCTAAGGAATAAAAAAACTGAAAACACAAAAAACCTCATAAACAAAGAAACATTGCTGGCTCTTTAATGTAGTAATTTTCTGGATGTACGGAACTCCTTTCTCTTTTCTGTTCAGCTGTCTAAAACTCATAGACTAAATTTTGTAAACAGAAATAAAACATTATGTCTTCTCCCTGCCTAATTCCTTTAGAATTTAGAAAGCATCTTGATGGCAGTAAAATTATTTGCATAAGTTCAAAAAGAATCTGTTCTCTTCACAACAGAACATAACTAGAAACATTGGTTATAGTACCAAGGCTTTGACTGGAATGTCATATTTGAGAATAATGCATAAAATCAGACATGACCAGACAATTTTAAGGAAATAAGATAGACTTTATGGAGCCAATGCCTCAAAGACTTCTTGAGGAAACCAGTCTGGCACCTGGCTTACAGGGTTTCCAGGCATAGAGGTTACTAAGAAAAGTCACTTCATGGAATCCCCAGGAAACAGGATAATTTGGGGACCTGGAAAGAGAAGAATTCATTCACATCTATTGGTATTGGAGGTGATGGCTTAGCTTATCTTCCTAGGCTTGGGTTTCTAGACTCAAGAGTCTTTTAAAGTCTAATTGGAGATTCTGTATTACAAGTTACAGAAAAGCAGCCAAGAGTCTATGAGGACAGCTCTTCTTGTTGCACTCATATAAATAATCGGTTCAAATCTAATAAGATTACTTATGTTGTAAACAAGAGTAAATTCATTTTGGTTGCTTTTTATCCATTAACTGGGAGGCAGTGACTATAGAGAGAAACTTCATATTTCCTTCGAAACTTTCCAAACTGATGTTTGCAACTTTTCTCCTAGAACTAGAACTGCCCTCTTCCCCAAGCCCTGCAACCTGAAACTACATGATCTGATGTAAGTTTCAAGAAAATCACACAACAACTCATGTGTGGACAACCTTCATGCCTGCTGCTGTGTAGGCCACTCAGAAAGCTCCCCAGCACACTGTCGCCAAAGATACTCAAGACTCAAATGGAAAGAGCCATTGGATGACCTCGCTTTTCCTCACACCAGCATGTAAAGGTGCTTCAAGCCCAGCATTTAGAAATCTGGGCTGACTGCCCTCTGGACTCTGAAGTAGTAGTTACTCTCATCTTCCTTTTTACTCATAGAGATTTTTATCATTATGTGCCTAATTGTTTGTATCATCCAGCAAATATCCTCCTCCAAATGGGAAATAAACTTACATTGTTCAAAGGAAAGAACAATGTCTCTTTGTTCTTTGAATAAGGGGGCCAGGGGTAACAAGGACTACCTTGTTGACCAAGGTAGAGTCAGCCTCCTCTAAGTCCTCTTTTTGACTAGGCCACAGCATTGGGCTCTGCCCTTGGCCATTTAGTTCAGTTTTAGAAAGAACCCGGCTGAATCCATTTAGCAAACATCCTTCACCTTTGGTATCTGATCACTGTCCATATCTGACCAAATGCCAAATTGCTCACCCTCAACATGTTATCATCACGGCCTGCCTTCAGCAAGAATCCTGGTGAGTTTCAGCCTTGCTGTGTTCTTAGGAATTTACCATCCACTGATCCCAGTTCTGCTCCTTGGATATAAATCTCCACTTGTCTCACTGTATTCAGGGTTGAGCTTGATCTCTCTCCCCTACTGCAAAACCACATTGAAGTAGTCTCTTCTGGAGTAGGCTTCCTTGTCATCTTTAAGTGTCATTAATTTAAAAAAAAAACAACAAAAAAATAAAAATAAACAAAATTTGCATTTAATGTACACAGTCTGATTGCCCTGAAAACTGTCTTTCCTAGTTTGTTCTCCAACCAACATGTGCAATGTACCTGGGACTATGCCCTCTTATCAAGGGAAAGGCAGGAGAGAGTTGGCATGAGTGCCATTCTGGATATGAAAGTGGCTGGGCACGGTGGCTCATGACTGTAATCCCAGCACTTTAGGATGCCGACGTGGGTAGATCACAAGGTCAGGAGTTCAAGATCAACCTGGCCAAGATGGTGAAACCCCATCTCTACAAAAAAATACAAAAAAAAAAAATTAAAAAAATTAGCTGTGCGTGGTGGCAGGCATCCCAGCTACTCTGGAGGCTGAGGCACAGAACTGCTTGAACCCAGGAGTTGGAGGTTGTAGTGAGCCGAGATGGCACCACTGCACCCTAGCCTGGGCCACAGAGCAAGATTCTGTCTCAAAAAAAGAAAGAGAAAAAAGAAAGTGATGTGAGAACAAGGTGTTCCTGATGTGGACATCATGAATGACTCCTGATTGGAATATTAAGGCTTACAAGGCTGGAAAGTTTCCCTTTCTGAGTTTTACAAGATATGCACAGTAACCATATACTAATTTTGAGTTGCAAAATTGAAGAATTGTTTATATATGTCCTCATCTTACAAGAACACCTGAAGTAGCTCAGTTGTAAGAGATTTCGATTGCAAATCAAAAGGTACTTGGATTGGGCCCAAGTTCCAGTAGGATGATGACCTTTTTTATATCCAGGTCTCATTTCAGTCATAAGAAGTATTGACAGCAGAGCTTCCCCTGCAGGATGCTCAAGTATATTCACTGTGCAGCTGAGGGAACCAAACCTCACTCATGTTCCCCAAAGCTTGGCCATGGCATTTACATTTGCAAAAGTGAGAGATTTCCTTTTGGTTTCAATAATGTGATTTCCTTTTCAAAAATAATAACAAGTGATACTAGTTTACATATAAATAGAAATTGTAAAGTTCCTTTGTTTTTACCATTTACCAAGATATTCAATCATCATATATATTTATATAGCCTGAAATAATGCAAACAACTTTAAAGAATTGACACTTTTTTTGTATTTTACAGGTAAAAAGATTAAGATTTTGGCTTATTTGCCTAAAGTCACACTGCTAAATGACAGAGCTAAAAAATGTTAAATAAGTTGCTAAATGAATGTAATTAATTTGGTTTGTTTGTTTCCTAAAATACTAATTTAAATGTCTTTATTTAAATTTTAAAATAATACCATTAGAAAGAGTATAAATAAAATTCTTATGCAGCAATAACAAAGGAATTTAGTTACAATGCATGAAGTTAGAAGTAATAACTTTGGATTTGTAAATGTATCCTTGAAGGGTGTCATAAAGAAGTATTTTATTCTTATTTTTCCTTTGTTTTGTTGGAGTACTCTCCCCCCATCTTTAATGAGGTATAATTGCTTTACCAGTTCGAATAGGTTTTTGTAGCCATTGTGAAGTCTTTAGAATTTTCTATCTATATGATTATGTCATCTGCAAACAAGGAAAGTTTTACTTCTTCCTTTTGGATTTAGATACATTTTGTTTCTTTTTCTTCTCTGATTGCTCTGGATAGAAGTTCCAGTACCATCCTAAATAGAAGCAATGAGGGTGGATATCCTTGCTTTGTATGGGATTTTAGAGGAAAGGCCTTCAGCTTTGCACCAATAGTTATGTTAGCTGTGAGTTTATCACCTACGGCCTCTATTGTGTAGAGGTTAAGTTCCTCCTATACCTATCTTATTGAGAGTTTTTTTTTTTTTAAATCAAGAATAGAAGCTGAACTTTGTCAAATGTTTTTTCCCCATCTGTTGAGATGATCACACATTTTTTCTTTCATTTTGTTTGTGTGTGCACCACATTAATTGATTCACATCAGCTGAACTATTCCCATATTCCAGAGATATATTTCACTTGGTCATGCTGTATGATCCTTGTAATGTGCTTTTGAATTAGATCTGGTCGTGTCTCACTGGGGATATGTGCATCTATGTTCATCAGTGATACTGGCCTGTGGCTTTATTTTCTTGTTCTTTTTCTGGCTTTAGTATCAGTGTGATGCCAGCTGCATTAAATGCATTTGGAAGTGTTCCCTCTACTTATGTATCTTGGAAGCATTTGATAAGGATTGTTATTCTTTGAATGTCTGGTAAAATTCACTCATAAAGCCACCGCATTCTGGGCTTTTCTTTGTTGGGAGGCTTTTGTTTGATTCTGAAAATATTATTTGATTATTTTTACATCTTTATTGAGGTAAAATTAACAAATAAATTTATACATTTACAGTATACAAAGTTATGTTTTGATATGCTTGTGAAATGATTTCCCCCTATCAAGCTGAGTAACATGTTCTTTACCTCACATAGTTACCATTCTTTTTGAGGTATGGTAAAAACATTTATGATTTATTCTCACAGCAAATTTTACATATTTAGTACAGTAATATTAACTAGTCACCATGCTGTACCTTTGGTCTCCAGAACTTACTCATCTTACATAACTGAAACTTGGAACCCTTTTACCAACATCTCCCTATTTTCCTCACCTCTCAGTCTTCGGCAACCGTCATTCCGGTCTTGGTTTCTATAAGTTCAACTTCTTTAGATTCCATATATTCTGAGATTATGCAGAATTTATCTTTCTGTGTCTGGCTTGTTTAGTTTAGCATGCCCTCCAGGTTCATTCATGTTGTTACAAATGATAGAGCTTTCTTCTTTTTAAGCCTGATTAATATCCAATTGAGTATATACAGTACATTTTCTTTATCTACTCATCCACTGATGCATGGACACTTAGTGAGGGTGGCATGTGAATAGAAGGCATTTTGCATTTCTCCAATTAGATCTCAGTCTTTATTGAGCCTGTGTCTCTGGACTTTGAACTTCA
The DNA here is from genome assembly GCF_043159975.1 of Macaca nemestrina. Lineage (NCBI taxonomy): Eukaryota > Metazoa > Chordata > Mammalia > Primates > Cercopithecidae > Macaca > Macaca nemestrina. The sequence goes on from NC_092144.1 coordinate 37,502,651, forward strand.
CATGGGTTTCTCAGGCTTCTCTCATGAGATTGCAAAGGATGGCAAAGGTGCACTGGAGTTGGGCATTTCTCTCCCCCAACACAGAGGGCTGGAGCTAGCTGAGATTTGGTTTCACTTTCCCTACCTAGGTCAGCGAGGCTCTGATAAAATCTTAGCAAAGTTAGGTTCTGGTTAAGTAGTTTTGCCCAAGGGCAGACTTTGTTAAGCAGAGCATTCTGGTAACATGAGAGTATTTCCCCGCAGTATTGCAGTATTTACTGTGAGAACCTGGTTGAGCTACTGGAGGTCAAAACCATGAAAGGGTCTCACTACCCCATGGCGGAGTGCCCCTGGTGTTTTTAGTTCTCAGGTCAGTCCACAGCCAGCCCCTAGCAGCTCCATTGCAGCTGAAGCTCATCTGCCCCATCCTCCATCCTGGTTCCCACAGAGCTTTCTGCTCTTGTGTGTCTTGACACCCTGCGTTCATTTGCCTGTCTCTGCAATTTTAAGAGCAGCAGTCACCTCATGAATTTAATTATTTTATGAACCTAACATGAATAGTTGATTGTTCAGCATTGTTCTTTCTGTTAACATGGTGTATCAGTCCATTTTCATACAACTATGAAGTACCTGAGACTGGGTAATTTGTGAAGAAAAAGAGGTTTAATGGACTCATAGTTCTATATGACTACAGAGACCTCACAGTCATAGTGGAAAGCCAAGGAGGAGCAAAGTCATGTCTTAGATGATGGCAGGCAAGAGAGAGCCTGTGCAGGGGAACTCTCCCTATTTGCAAATGACGTGATCATATAGATAGAAAAGTGATAGTGAGACTTATTCACTATCATGAGAACAGCACAGGAAAAACTTGCCCCCATGATTCAATTACCTCCCACCAGGTCCCTCCCAAGACATGTGGGGGTTATGAGAGCTACAATTCAAGATGATATTTGGGTGGGGACACAGACAAACCATATCACATGGAGTGGCAACTTCCAAGCTCCTTATAGGCAGAACCCCAGACTGCAGGGGTGAGGGCAGGAGGCAGTGCATGGTTAGCAGGCTGCACAGTCATCCTGTTCAGAGGAGATCAGGCTCTAGCCAGGTAGAATAGGTGGAGGGACAGAAGCAGTCAGGTGTGGACATGCTGTGAAGCTATGGATAGGGCTCTGCCGATGGAGCGGAGATGAGATAGAGAGAAGACAGAAATCAAGAAAAACAACAGAGCTGGAACCTGAACACCTGTGGGGATGGAGTTGCTCTCATGGAAAAGGAGGACAAAGGAGGGTGGGCTCAGGGGAGTGGTCTAGAGCTTTGGCTTGGTATGTTAGATGTCAACATGGACATGTTGTGGCGGCGGCTGTGGGGCTATGAATCTAGACTAAATGGAAGGGTGTGGAATAGATAAATCCAGAGATCATGTCAGTATGGGTGGCATGTAAAGTCAAGGGGCTAGATGAAACCAGCAAGGGGATGGGTTTCTGAGAACAAAAGTGACCCAAGAACTCATTCATGAGTCAAAGCTAATGGTAACAGGTTTGAGAGAAAAATAGAATCCAACAATGGAGAAACAGAAAGAATGGCCAGTGAGATTGGAAAGAAAATAGCCCATTGAACTGGAAGCTAAGTAGTGGAGGCATTTCAGGGAGAAAGGGATGGACTGTGTCAAATATAGCCAGTAGAGAAAAGTCAGAGGGACCTATTTAGGTGATGGGAGTGTTCTAAAATGGAATTGTGATGCTTGCGCAGTTCTGCAGATTTTATTTTAAATTGATTGAGCTGCGTGAATTTTAGGACATGTAAGTAATAGCTCAATAAAGTTGTTTCATAAAATATTAGCATACATCAACCCAGATTTTCTACTCCCAGAGAAAATAAAAGCTCATATTGATCAAAAGGACATATGTATATCTATAATATCTTTATTCATAATACCCCACATATGAAAAAAAGTCCATGAAATATTTTGTGTAATATTCGTTTCAGTAATATAAAATGTCATATTACTGAAACAAACAAAGTGAACTGCTTGTCTACACAGGAATAGATAAATTTCAAAAATATTTTGAGCAAGAGAGGCAGAGATCAGAAAGCACATTGTAATTGATTCCATGACCCTGATGCTCAGGCTCAGCTGGGATGTATTCAGAGCAACCTTCTCCAAGGATGCATGAGTCAGAGTGAGTGGACACTGATTGGAAAGGAACTGGGGGGATTTCTGTGTTGATACACAGGACTCATACCTTGATAAGGTTGTAGGACACAGTGGGGGTATAACATTTTAAAGGGTTTTTCAAGCTATACACTTAAGATTGACACATTTCACTATATTTTAATTATGTGTTGATACACATACAATAAGAAACAGATAAAAAAGACTGATTACTAGACAGTAATGGAAACAAACATGTTTATTTACTAATCCTCGTTGGCATTGACCATTAAACTGATTAATCTAGGCTGCCTGTTCCCGGTTGATTCCAGGTGGAATGCTGAAGTGTTCCCTGGGGTTTGTTGTGGTGGCAGAATCCATTGTTGCAGGGATGGAGGGGCTGGGATTTTCTGTGGGGCCTGGTTTTGGGCTGATATTTAGGAAATGTGTGAGGTGATCTTTAAACTGCTGCCCAATGGCTTGAGTCCACAACTCACTTTCCAAAGTCATCAGGGGAGACACTGGTTGGCCTCATTAGCTTCTTGGTAGGTCTTTCATTTTTATTGCGACTTGTTGAATCTGTTAGAAGTTGACTTTATGTAAGACATGAAAAGTGACTCACAAAACACTGGCTGCAGAATGTAAGAAAAAAATCAACTCATTTACAAGCTTGATGTTTTGAAAAAGAGTATGCAGAGATGGAGGCAGCGTTAGAGAATGCCTAGCTAAAGAAGGAGTCTTTAAATATTTCCAGCCTTGCAGATGCTTACAAAAAGGTGAAGAGTGCCAACTTGGTATCAATGAAGGAATTAACGTCTTTGGTTCGAGAAGTGAGAAAGAAGAGTTCCAAAAGCTCCAACCATCAAAGACAATGGAGGAGTTACTGAAAATGCTGGAATCCCTAGACAAGGTCATGGGAATTAGCCCACAGCAAGGAGTTCTTCCAAGTCTTCCAGGTGGCCAAGAGTGTGGCCCTGCTGCTCCCTTCCCTGGGAGTGGGCCTGGGTCTTAAAGGAGCGCCATTCCCTCCTCTCTACTCAGGCCTCCAAAGCCACCAGGTTTCCTTCCCCACCTCGAGTTCATCTGAGGCCCGTGGATCCAGGAGCCCCTCCTGGCCTGGAGTTCCTCCACCTTCACTTGTTGATACCATAGCCAACTCCTTCGTGTTCAACTCCTCCATATCCAAGGAACACGGGGCTTCCTGGTGTGCACCAAGAAATGTGAGGCTTTCTTAATCTTCACAGAAGGTTTAGATTCTCTTTCACCAGCAAGCAAAAAAATACTGTATTTAAGAGACTAATCTTTTATTCAGATTGAAACTTTGTCAAACAACATTTTTCAAGAAAATGTTTTTTAAATATTATTTCTATTAATCTTATAAGTGAAAGATTTATATTTTATGATATAAATATTTTAATAAAATTTTAAAACAGATGTAATTTAACAACAAAGACTGTTAGTAGTCAATAGTGTAAAAGGAAAATAAAATCTTGGGACCCCGGTCTCACTATGCCAAAAGGGAAAGTTAAACTTGGAAACTGTATCACACCCAAAAACCATCTTTCCTTTTGTTGCTAAACGTATCTTTCTGGGTTACCTCCCTCACCCTGGCCATGTAAATTAGCAACTTATCTTCAGGGATACAGGACAAAAGGAGACTAGAAATATTCCCACCACCACCCCAGGGCGAATGCATGTTGATGCTTCCTCTGCTCTATGTTCGCTTTATCTCACGTAAGGTGCAGTGTTACCAGTGCCAGGTGAGTACATAATCGGCTGTTCCTCTACCCACTCCTATTCCTGGGAAACCTGTGGCTTCAGGGAGTACTAATGAAAGCCTCAAAACAATGAGACCACTTGTCTCATTTTTTCTACTCTCCCCCCTTTTTTTTTTATCTTTTCTCTTTTCCCTCTGGCCTGCTTTTTCTCCTATCAATATTGAAACCCTCAAAACTCTTTGGAAAAAGTGCAGGACGCACATTCCACTGTGGCTTGTGTCTCTTTCTCCTGGGAGCATTCTCAACCTTGGTGAAAAAAATCCTCTAAATAGATTGACACCTGTCCCAGACACTCTTTTTGGTTTCCAATAGCAGTATTTTTTCCCTAGAGTTGTATTCCTAATGCCCTCAAATCATGAGTAACAGCAACAGTTTTGCCTATTTATGAATTGCATTCATTGAACAAAAGAGAAGGTAATAGATCTCTTTTGGGATAGAGTTAAATGGTACACTGAGAGATAAATCCATATGGTTTATTTTTTATATATTCATCTAACAATGGCAAAATATTTATTCAAAAAAAATTGATAAATGATCTGGAGATTGTATTATTTCCCTGCCAGAAAACTTCAGCAAGAGTTTCCTCACTAGGAAGCAATGCCCCTTGGGCGATGTGGGGAGATGTCCACATCACTGCCCTGTCCCTTTCTCACTCACCTATGAACCCTCCTCAGGGGACAGCTGAGGGAAGTCTCAGTCTCCCCCACATAATAAACCTGGGATTCTCACAATTAGCATCCGTAGTTACAAATGATGCCCCCACTTTAGACAATGAGCATGAAGTGGGTGTTGTTTTTGTGGAAGGAGAGCTGAGAGTGATGCTTTGATTAACTGGTGTAGTCACATGAGATAAATGACAAAGCATCCAAAGAAAGCTAATGGCTTCCTCTCAAGAACAAGTGAAAAAACAACAACAACAAAAAACTATGCTTGAGTTGGAGACAAAGCAATGAAAACTAGAAAGACCAGAGCATCACGGGACCAAAACCACGGCGAGGTTGTGCAGACGCATCTTGTCACCATCTCCTTCTCTGCTGCCCTTCTCAGGTGGTCCAGAGAGAAGAGGAAAGTCACCAGGTTGGCCTCCAGGAGAGACAGCAGCAGGTTAAGTATGCAACTCTCCTTTGCAAGGTGGTCTGTCTGAAAGAGCAATGCCCTCGGTTAAGGTGAGGTGAACTTGTCAGTGAAGAGGGGCTTGGGCCACTCACGGAAGTAGAGCTTTAGTGTGCTGGTGATACCACCACTGACATGACACATCCCTGCTGTTGATATTGAACACTGCCTTCAGTGCCTGGATGTCCACAGCCACTCTGGACACGCCACCTCCCCCTTGTCATGGCACTCCATCTCCTCCACACACAGGAGCACAACGTAAGGCACCTCGGACCTCTCTCTCAGTGACGACAGCAGTCGTGACTCTGAACAACCCTATCTGTTTTTGGGCAGTTGCTGTCTTCAAGATGAACTCCCTGCTGGTGAGCTTGACTGAGAGTTTCACTTCAATTTTGTTCATGGCAATAACGGTGCCTGCCAGTCTTTGTCCTGCAGTGCCTAGGGGTCAGCTGGAACTGGCCCTTCCCCAGAAGCCTGTGTTCTCACCACCCTCCTGTTGCTCTTTATTTTGTTGTAACCCTTGTGCTGACACAGCATCCTTGGGATCTGGGAGCCTCCAGCTCCATCTCAAACTCCTCTTCCAGAGCAACTGAACTGTGTCCCTGAAGTTGCACATCTTTGCTCTGTTCACAAAATACCCAAAGGATCCACCTCCAGGGTTCAGTGCAGACTTGAACTCTGTTTAAATCCAGTGACTGAGTGGACGATGACATCCAGGAAGCCACAGAGCCCAGGAGATTCACCATCTTCTTTGTAAACCACCCATGGAATGCTGTGGAAGGTGTGAAGTTTGTCACTTGAGCTGATCAGCATCTGCAGCTCCACAGACATCAGGGAGAAGCTTTTGAAACACTTCTGCTCTCCCGAAGTTTTCCCTCCATGTAGAGGGCTCACAGCCAGAGGAAATCGGGAGTGTGGACCCTGTCTTGTGGCTGGGAGCGCTGAAGGCCACACTGGGAAGTGAGCGGCAGCTCCTTCTGCTGGGATGGCTTCCCCTTCACCTCCCATGACCTTGCTGCCCTCACTTTCCCTGTCTTCTCTTTAGTTGTTGCCCTTGATCTGGGAGATCTTGATCTTTAGGGCACTTGGTTCCTTGTCTGGCCCGGGAGGACCCTGGGCGCCACCTCCCACCACCTGGAAGCTGGGAACCATGAATGGAGGCACCATTTGCAGTGGCGGTTCTGAGTCCTGCCTCCTCTCTGCTTGTTGAGCCTGGTGCAAGGGAGCAGGTTGGTGTGTGGGAAGACCTGTAGATTGTTACTCTATTGATAGTTACTTTTGATGTGTAGGAACTTCTTAGTTTAATTAGGTCTCACTTGTCAATATTTGTTTTTGTTGCAATTACTTTCAAGGACATAGTCATAAATTGTTTCCCAAGGCCGATGTCCAGAATGGTGTCTTCTAGATTTTCTTGTAGAATTCCTATAGTTTGAGGTCTTACACTTAAACCCTTAATTCATCTTCAGTTAATTTTTGTGTGTGGTGAACAGAAGGGGTTCATATAGAAAATTAGACCTATTGTTCGTTATTCTTCTGCATACAGTCAGTGAGCTATCCCAGCACCATTCATTGAATGGGATGTCATATTTCTGTTGGTTATTTTTGTAAACTTTGTTGAAGATCAGATTGCTGTTGGTGTGCAGTTTTGTTTCTAGGTTCTCTGTTTAGCTTCATTGGCCTATGTGTCTGTTTTTTTGTACTAGCACCATGCTGTTATGGTTACTGTAGCCTTATAGTGTAGTTTAAATTTAGCTAATGTGATGACTCTGGTTTTGGTTTTCTTTTTTATTTTCCTGAGGATTACTTTGGCTATTCAGGCTCTTTATTAGTTTTGTATGATTTTCAAACAGTTTTTTATAATTCTGTGAAAAATGAAGTTAGCAGTTTGATAGAAATAGTGTTGAATTGGTAGATTGCTTTGGAAAGTATGGACCATTTAATTATGTTGATTCTCCCAATCTGTAAGCATGGAATGCTTTTGTGTTTGTTTGTGTCATCTGTGGTTTCTTTCAGCAGTGTTTCGTAGTTCTCCTTATAGACATCTTTCACCTTCTTGGCTAGATGTATTCCTAGGTATTTTACTGTCTTTTGTGGTTATTGTAAATGTGATTGCATTTTTGATTTGGTTATCAGCTTGAATGCTATTGCTGTGTAGAAATGTCATTGATTTCTGTACTTTCGTTTTGTATCTGAACCTTTACTGAAGTTATTTATCAGTTTTAGGAGTTTTATTGCAGAGTTTTGGGGGTTTTATAGGCATAGAATCACATGATCAGTGAAGAGAGATAGTTTGACTTCTTTTCCTATCTGGAAGACTTTTATTTCTTTCTCTTGCTTGATTGCTCTGGCTAAAACTTTCATATGTGAATGTTTATAGCTGCATTATTCCCAGTCACTAAAAAGTAGAAACAACTTATAAATGGATTAATAGATAAACAAAAATGTATACAATGAGGTATTACTCAGGCATAAGAAAGACAAAGTTCTGATATATGCCATAACAAGAATTAACCTTAAAAACATTATGCTTCATAATATAAACCAGACACAGAAAAGACAAATATTGTATGATTCTACTTATATGAAATATCTATAATAGACAAATCAAAAGAGACATAAAGCTAGAGATTATTACAGGCTGAGAAAAGGAGAGAATGCAAAGTTATTGATTTATGGGTACAGTGTTTCTTGTTAGGATGATGAAAATGTTTGCAAATGGTGGTGAGGTTGTATAACCCTGTAAACACAATTAATGGCTAATGGTATGTATACATTTGAAATACACATTGGCAATTTTAGGAAGCTATACAAAGAGATACTCTCAGTTACACTATGGATAAATCAAGGTTTTATTATAAAAAGTGTTGAAGTCACCAACAGGAAGGCAGGAAAAATAAAAAGAGAAACAAACAACAACAACAAAGAATAGAGAGCAAACAAAAAGCAAAACGTAAAATGCCAGATTTAAGCCCTAACAAAGCAAGAAAGAAATTGGCAGAGTTGATTTTAAAAACCTTACCTGAGTAGCCTCACTAAGTGAAACTCACTTCAAATATAGTAATATAGGTAGCTTGAAAGGTAAAGGATACAAAAAAGTGTATCATGCAAATATTAATCAAAAGAATACAAGAATGGCTATGTTAATATCAGATAATGTAGACATCAGATCAATAAAAATTATCGACAGAGATGAACTATATATAATACTGTTCACATAACAATACTATGTATATGTATGTACATATATACATATATATGTTATATATACATGGAACACCTCATCTAACGACAGCAGAATACTCATTATTTTCAAGTGCCCACAGAACATATACCAAGGTATATCATATATGGAGCCATAAAACAAACTTTTCAAAAATTTAAAAGAGTCGAAATTATACTGAGAGTATCCTCCAACCACAATGGAATTCAACAAGAAGATACCATAAAGGTAAGAGGAAAATCTCCAAACACTCAGTGTGGCTGTTACCTTATGTGAAAATGTAGCATACAAATGTGACTAGTTTAAAGACTTTGGAATGAGAATATTATTCTGGCTTATCCAGAAGGGCCATAAATATAATTACAGGTGTTCTTATAAGATGGAACGAGAGAGACTTTTGACCACAGAAATGGAGAAAGCCATGTGATGATAGGCACAGAGACTGGAAGGGTGCAGCCACAAGCCAAGGAATATGAGCAGTCACCTGAAGCTGACAGAGACAAGGAATGTATTCTCTCTGGAGCTGTCAGAAGGAAGCAGCCCTGATGATATCTTGATTTTAGCCACATAACACTCAGCTTAAACTCCTGGCCTCCAGAACTGAGAAAAAATAAATTTCTGTTGTTATAAGCAGTGAAATTTGTGATGGTTTGTTACAGCAGCAAAATAAAACTATTATACTATGAATCTAAACACATTCTAAATAATCCCTGGGTCAAAGAGAAAGTCTCAAACAAAATTGGATAATATATTGAACTGAATAAAAATATATCCAAAATTGTGGGACACAGCTGAAGAAGTGCCAAAGGGAAAATTTACAGCATTACATGTATATATTAGAAAATTCTCAATTCAATTATCTAAGCTCCTACCTCAAGAGTCTAGAAAGAGAAGCTTAAAATAAACCCAATTCAACTAAAAGAAAGGAAATAATAATCCCAGCACTTGGGAGGCTGAGGCCGGTGGATCACGAGCTCAGGAGATCAAGACCATCCTGGCCAACATGATGAAACCTTGTCTCTACTAAAAATACAAAAATTAGCCAGGCATGGTGCTGTGTGCCTGTAGTCCCAGCTACTGCTCAGGAGGCTGAGGCAGGAGAATTGCTTGAACCTGGGAGGAGGAGTTTGCAGTGAGCCAAGATAGCGCCACTGCACTCCAGCCTGGGAGACAGAGGGAGACTCTGTCAAAAAAAAAAAAAGAAAAGAAAAGAAAAGAAAAAGAAAGAAAGAAGGAGAGAGAGAGAGAGAAAGACAGAAAGAAAAGAAGAAAGAAAGAAGAAAAGGAAGAAAGAAAGAAAGAAAGAAAGAAAGAAAGAAAGAAAGAAAGAAAGAAAGAAAGAAAGAAAGAAAGAAAGAAAGAGAAAGAAAGAAAGAAAGAAAGAAAGAAAGAAAGAAAGAAAGAAAGAAAGAAAGAAAGAAAGAAAGAGAGAGAAAGAAAGAAAGGCAGTGAGATTGAAAACAAAAATAATACAGAAAATTAATATAACCAAGAACTGGTTCTTTGAAAAGATGAATAAAACTGACACATCTTAGCAAGTCTGATAATGAACAAAAAGAGAAAATACATAAATTTTCATTATCAGGAATAAAATGGGAAATCACTATAAACCATGCAGAGATCAAAGGGATAATAAAGAAATATTGCAATCAACTCTGCACATATAAATTTGACAACTTAAATATTCACAAATAAAAATTCATAAATTCTTGAAAAACACAAACTAACATAACTCAATGTGAAATAAATTGTTTGAATATATTCACAATTATTAACTAAATTGAATTCCTATATTAAAATTCTCAAAATGCAATCTCCAGGTCCAGATTGTTTCACTGTAGAATTTGGCCAAAAAACAGTCAATACCAATTCTACACAACATCTTTCAGAAAACAGAAGAGAAGGAAATACTACAATTTATTTCGTGAAACTATATTACCCTGATATCAAAACCAGACAAAGTACAAACAAGAAAACTATAGACACATAAATGTAGAAACAAAAATCTTTAAGAAAATATTAGCAAATAGTATTCATTGATGTATAAAAACAATTACACACCACGACTGAGTGAAGTTTATTTCAGGAATGCAAGGCTGTTTGTATGTTTGAAAACCAATGTAATCTACCACATTGACAAGCTAAAGAAAAAAAATCAAACGATTGTATCAATCAATTCAGGAAAATCATTTGACAAAATTCAGCACCCATTCATGAATTTACAAAGAACACTATCTGAAAAATAGGAATAGGAGAATGCTTAACTTGATAAAATCATCAGCAGAAAGAAAAGAATGCCAAATTACTCCCAAAAATGAAAAACTGAATGCTTTCTGTAAATATTGGGTCTATGGCAAAGATGCCCACTTTTGTCACTCTTATTCCAATATTGCTAGAAATTCTAGCCAGTATAGGAAGGCAAGGAAAATAACATAAATTAGAAGGAAAGAAACAGACCCTAGCTGCAGATGACATGATTGTGTGAAAATTCCTGAAACTTTCAAATAATAAGCAAAAAAACCCCTCCTGAAATAAGTAAGTTCATGTGTGTGTAGTGTGTGTGTGTGTGTGTATGTGGGTGTGTGTAATAGATATAGTTGGCACTTGGTATCTGTGGGTTCCACATCTGCAGATGCAATCAATCACAGATCAAAAATATTTGAAATAAAAACTAATAAAAAGAACAATAAAATATAAAATATTAAAAATTAAAAACAATATAAAAACTATATAAAATTTACTTTGTGTTAAGTATTATAAATAATGTAGAAATGATTTACAGAGTACAGGAGAATATGTGTAGGTTATATGCAAATACTATGCCCTTTTTAATTTTAACTTTTTTAATTTTTAATTTTTGTGGGTACACAGTAGGTGTAGATATTTGTTAGATACATGAGATGTTTTGATATATAGTCATGCCATGTGAAATAGTCACATCATAGAGAATGGGGTATCCAGTCCTTCAAACATTTATCCTTTGTGTTACAATCCAATTACACTCTTTTAGTTATTTTAAAAGGTAGAATCAAGTTATCATTGACTACACTCATCCTGTTGTGCTATCACATAGCAGGTCTTATTCATTCTTTCTAAGTAATTTTGGACCCATTAACCATCCCCACATTCCTCCAGATCCGCCACTACCCTTCCCATTCTCTGGTAACCATCCTTCTACTTTCTATGTCCACGAGTTTAATTGTTTTAATTTTTAGATCCCACAAATAAGTTAGAACGTTCAATGTCTGTCTTTCTGTACCTGGCTTATTTCACTTAACATAATGATCTCCAGTTCTATCCATGTTGTTGCAAATGACTGGATCTCATTCATTTTTATGGCTGAGTATACGCAATTATATATAAGTACCACATTTTCTTTATCCATTCATCTCTTGGTGGACACTTACGTTGCTTCCAAATCTTGGCTATTGTGAACAGTGCTGCAACATATGTGGGAGTGCAGACATTTCTTCAATATACTGATTTCCTTTCTTTTGGGTATATATCTAGCAGTAGGATTGCTGAATCATTTGATAGTTCTATTTTAGTTTTGTGAGGAACTTCTAAACTGTTCTCATAGTGGTTGTACTGATTTACATTCCCATCAACAGTGTAAGAGGGTTCCGTTTTTTCTACATTCTCACCAGCATTTACTATTGCTTGTCTTTTGAATATAAGCCATTTTAACTGGGAGAGATAATATCTAATACTATGACCTTTTGTATAAAGGACTTAAGCATGTGCAAATTGTGGTATTTGTGGGAGTCCTGGAACCAATCTCTTGTGGATACTGAGGGATAACTGTATTGGAAATAACATACAAGCATTAAAATTTTTTAAAAAGTACAATCACTTAGAAAATAATACAATAGAATAAATCTAACAAAACATGTACAGGACTTAAATGTTGAAAATCACATAACACTGATAAAATAATTCAAAGTTCTAAATAAATAAAAAACCTTACTATGTTTATGTATTGGAAGACTCAACGTAGTAAAGATGTCATTTTTCCTTAAATTGATGCATAGTTCAAGATGATTCCTTTTAAATCCCAGGAAGATTTTTTTGTAGATATAAATAAGATTATCCTAAAAATATACAAAAAGACAAAGGAACTAGAATACCCAAAGCCATCTTGAAAAAAAAAAATGAGAGGAATTTGCCTACTCTATTTCAAGACTTACCTAGTCAAAAAGGACAAGGCAGAGGGATAGACCCGTAGATCAATGGACGAGACAGAGAGCTCAGAAATAGAACCACATAAATATTCTCAACTGATTTGCACAGTAGATGAAGATTGACTTTCACAAATGGTGCTGAAATAATTATATGTTCATAAGCAAAAATCCTTTAATTTTAGTCTCATGCTTTATATATGAATTAACTCCAAATGGATCATGTATTTAAATGTAGAATATAAAACTATAGAAAAAAAACCTTCAGGATCTAGGACAAGGCAAAATATTCTTTCAAGAGACACCAAAAGCATGACTCACAGAAAGAAAACTTATAAACTGGACTTCACCAAAGTGAAAACCTTTTGCTCTGTGAAAGACTCTGTTAAGCAGACAAAAAAGCAAGCTTTAAATGGAGATCATGTATTTTCTTTTTTTCTAAAGACATCAATTATATTTTATTTCTGCATGATTGTTTAGTAACCAGTTTTAGAACAAGAAATAGAAATTAGGAATTACACATATTAAGTACATCATTTATATTTTTCAAAACATTTCGGATTTGGGTATCATCAAGCTTCTCAATTTTAATTACTCTCAAAAAACTCTAGAATGTTGCTTGTAAAAGAGAATATGGTTTATTTTTTAATGTATTTATTTATTAATTTATTTTTTATTATACTTTAAGTTCTAAGGTACATGTGCACAATGTGCAGGTTTCTTTGGTTGAAATGCCTCTTCATGCCTTTGGTCATATTCTAATTTGGTGGTTTGATTTGTTATTGAATTTTTATTGTTGATTTTTAGATGCCAGTCTTTTTTCATATGTAAGTTTGAAATTACAACGTGCAGGTTGTGCACGTGTATTTTCAAACTTATGTATGACAAAAGACTGGCATCTAAATCTCAACAATAAAAACTCAATAACAAAACAAACCACCAAATTAGAATATGACCAAAGGCATGAAGATGTATTTCAACCAAAGAAGGTATACAGAAGGTATACAGAACATGAAAAGATGTTTGACATTGGTATCCATTAAGAAATGCAAATTAAAACCACGATGTGCTATAATGAAATGCCTATTAGAATAAACAAAATTAAAAATATCGTAACAACACTATTGCTGGTGGGAATGTAGTATGATAAAGCCACCCCCTGATGAACAGTTTGGCAGTTTCTGTAAAAATTTGACACATGCCAATACCATACAACCCAGTTACTGCATTCCTCATCATTCATCCTGCAGAAGTAATGACTTCTATTTCACACACATAAACCTATGCTGGAGCACTTTTAGCAGCTTTATTTGTAATAGTCAAAACCAGAAAACAACCCATATGTCCTTCAATGGGTGAATGGGTAAACAAAGTGTGGTACATCTATACAATGAGTACTACTCAACAATAAACATGGGCTGGGCATGGTGGGTCACGCCTGCAATCCCAACACCACAAGGCAGAGGCAGGAGGATCACTTGAGCCCATGAGTTTGGGACCAGCCTAGGCAACATGGCAAAATCCCATCTCTACCCCCCAAATACTAAGAAATTAGCCAGGTGTGGTGGGGCACAGCTGTAGTCCCAGGTACTTGGGAGGCTAAGTTGGGAAGATCTATTGAGCCTGGGAGTTTCTACCACTGTGCTCCAGCATGGGTGACAAAGGAGACCCCATCTCAAAATAATTAATTAAAAAATTATAACTTAGGAAAACATAACGAATGAGTTATTTACACACCAACAACCCAGAGGAACTGCTGGAGAATTATGCTGGTAAAAAAAGCTAACCATCAAAAGCTATATGCTGTACAATTCCATATGTGTAACATTCTTTTAAAAAATAACAAAATGAAGAACAAATTAGTGATTTCCAGAAGTTAACGAGGGTGTGGAGGTGGGAGGGAAGAGTGTGCGGCTAGAAAGAGCAACACGACTGATCGTTGTGTTGATTTACGTATTCTGCATCTTGTAATATCAATGCTAATATCCTAGGAGTGCTGTCCTTCTATAGTTTCACAAGGTGTTACCATTGGCAAAAACTGGGTAAAGGGTACAAAGAATTTCTGCATTACTTCTTGCACAGTATGTACATCTATAATTGTCTCAAAAATGTTTGATTTGTGAAAAGTAGCTACAGAATGTATATGACATCCCTGGTTGAAGGTGACCTATTTATAATAGCATTACATGTATAAATCCCTAGGAATGGATTTAGTAAGAATATGAAAAAAGTATATAACTTTATTACTGAATAAAGGGAATTCTGTGCTCGTAAGCATACTCACTACAGTAAATATAAGAAAATTTCCTAAAGTAAACCTAAAAATTCTATCACAAACCCAATTATAATCACAATATATTTCTTTATGAAACTCTAGACACTCAATCTTAGGTTTCTTCAAAAGAATAAATGGCCATTAGTAGCCTGAAATAGTCTGAGAAAGAAAGGAGAAGTGAAACATGGCTGATTGTAAAGTATAGTGTAGAGTTACAGTGATCAAACAGAACCACATCCTAGTAGGAAGAGACAAATACATCAACACAACAAAGTAGAGTCTCTAGCAATGCACACAGGGCAATTTTGTTGATCTTACAGGAAAAAGAGGGATGAACAGACTATTTGACAACTTGCTGTCTAAGTGGAAAGACAATAAAAGGATAAATGTCCATCTTACATAAGTGTTCTCTTAATTAAAAATATAATACGTTGGCATAAAATACAACATACTGGTAAATGATACATAGGATCAATTTATAGAAGGAAAGCGAATAGCCGATAAACATAAAAAGATACCCAACCTCACCAATAATTAAGAAAATGTAAGTCAAAACAACATTCACTTGTCAGATTGACAAATGCTTAAAATATGTAACTACTTAACAATCCAAAATATTAATATCCAGTGTCGGAATAGAAATGGTTAAAATTATTACTGCCATACACACTTGGTGGGAATATGAAAAGGAACTGCTTTTTTTCTTTTAGAATAATTTGGTTGTGAGATAGGAATAGCGCTGGGTGCTTGCAGGAGGATGGAAAAACCCAAACAATAGCTGAAAAAAGAACTAGGCACAAAAACCCACAGGATAACAGGAAACCCAAAATAAGGAAGGAAAATGGCTAAAGCCCCAGTAAGAGTGACATGTCCATAACCCTTCCAGGCAAACCCAAATAAGGGAGAATAGGGGTCAATAACTGGGGAGTCCCTGAAACCCCTCCTTTTCCATAATATTTCATGATTATTTCACCCTCCAATTAAAGAAACACACATAAGCTAGGAATGCTGGGTGGTCACAGGAGAAGCAGGAAAATATCAAGAAACAATTTCACATAATGTCCAGAAAAGAGCTGTTAAAATTAGCTATGGGGACAAAGATGAGCCTGGCCTGATAAGATCCTCACAAAATGGGGGCCATGCTGGCTGAAACAGGCTAGGTCCAACATGACATTGGGTTTGACCCATGCCCTACTCCAGACCTAATTATACGCCTATTCCCAAATTAAGTCACACACCCACCATTACCATAGTAGATCTGAACATGGCCATATTTCTTATAAAAATGAGTGGCCCTCAAGCCTAAGAAATCTCCACCTTTTTCCTAGAAAATCTACTCTATTCTACTTCCTAATTAGAAGAGACCATAACATTAGATAACCAGACTCCCCCATGCACAACTCACTCTCCCAAGTATGCCCGCACTCCAACTTTCAAGTGCGTACTTTCCTTTTGCAATAAAAGCTTCTTGCCTTTCCCTTCATTCTGACTCATCCTTGAATTTTTTTCTTGCAACAATGTCTACAATCTGGAACACTGGCTGTGGCCGGGAGAACTACCTAGGCCCTCCTGCAACACTTGAATCTATTCAAAATCCAAAATGTGCCTACCCCTTAACTCATCAATTCTCCTTCTAGGGTATAGCTGTAGAATACACTCACACATGTTCACAGAATTACAGACAGGAAGATGACCACTGAATTTAAATTTTGTTTGCAATAACAGAAAGAAGGAGGAGGAGGAGAAGGAGGAAGAGGAGGAGGAGGTGGAGAAATAGAAAGCAAAACATAATGTCCTTTAGTTATTATACATTATACATTCACATCATAGAATACCAGTCAATCATTAAAACAAGTGACATAAATACATATGTTTTGGCATGAAATATTTGATATATAATTATATGCAAAACAGTTTTACAGAATGATACATGTAGTATGAATACAGTTGTTTTAAAAACCCATACACAAACTACCAGAAATATATTTGTATAAATTTCTATATATGTTTAGATGTGAATGCACAGAGAATGGACTGGAATTATGGACTTGGTGGCAGTTGTTACATACAAAGATTGAGGTGGGTGTAGGAGTGGTAAAGAAATCTATTCACATCAGTCCACTTATATTTTTTATTGTTTGAATATAGTATCCCCCAAAAAACCTTATGTATTACATGTGCAATTGTAGAAATCAGTAAATTTTAAAACAAAACTAAACCAAGAAGTTGCAGGGCTTAAAAATCTGTGGGTTGACCAAAAATAACCACATATAGCCAGGACCCCTAATCATGTCTATTTTTAACTTCTGCATATGACCTACAAGAAAACAGGATGTCAAAGCTGGAGGGGCCTGAAAGATCTCAACAGTTCAGCAATGGGATCTTTGGGGATGAGTCACAAGACATGGGTTTGGGGTGGAGGCAGAGAGCAGAGACTAGGATACACACGGGTACTCCAGAGCCAATTGATGTTTCAACTCACCCTTAATTTTACCTGTGCCTCAAAATGACTCTGCCACCTTCAACATTCTTAAAGCTTCCTAGTGTAATATTGAAGAACCCTTCCAAATGCTGTTTACTTCCAAGTAACTCTTCCATGTACCCATGGTATACCATGGTATAGCCTCTCTGCCCATATTCTGAATGTTCTTTCCCCTTGTCACAGAGAACCTTATGGCCTCCCTAGCAACTACATAGTAGATGTAGTTGGAGACAGACTTCTAATTTCTACAGACTTTGGACGCTTAGATACAATAAAAGCTTCTTCAAAATTTATTTCTTCCGTTGTTAAAAAATTTAAAAAGCAAACAAATAAAGCAGAGTCTTCTCTGGATCCCATCCCAGCTTTTGCTCTTCCTCACCAATTTCCAATTCTATTACTTTATCTTCTTTTCCAGACCAAGCCACTGGGGGGAAAAAAATAATTCTCTACTTCTCTCTCACTCATTCGCTGTTTTTTTTTTTTTTCCTTTTTCCCCAGGCAGACAACTGAACTAGGGAATTTATTCTACCCAGGCTATACTCAGCTACAAATGATAGGAGAACCCACCTAGAATGGGACAAATCCAAGGCACAAAGGTGATGATTTTAGTTCCTTGCAAGGTGGTTCTTCTGTCAGATGTGCTCTGGACAAGAAAGGATCTGGTGATGGAGGTGAAGTATCAGGTGTGTTGGCTGAGTGAGCAAATTCCCAGCCAGCAGCACAGTCCCCAGCACTTGAGTCCACATTCCTGCTTCTGTGGCCTCACTGCCCTGTTCAAGTCCTGTTTCTTTGAACCCCTGCCTTGCCTTTCTCCTCTTGCCCTTCATTTAGCTCACTTTTCCCTTCCTCTGATTGACCCTCATGGCAAGGAGGTGTCAGTCAGAGTGGAATTAAGGCTAGGGGACACCTTTTTGTCTTCAATTCCTGCACACCTCACTGGTCCACTGATTTGAACTGGTCAGTTTTCTTTAACTGCAAAATTAATAACATTTACGAAAAACATCTTCCTTAAATATTGTGAATTCCTTACAATTGGTCACACCTTCTTCCTTTCTCTTCCCTTATCTCTGACCTTTTTTCCTTATAAAACTGGTCTCTTAAAAGCTAAAATTTCATGTTTCTGTCCTAGATATCCCTAGATTTTTGTCTTCCTCATTAAATGGATTAATTCAGCACAATATTAGTCATCCAGGAGGCAGTCATTCAATGTCTGTTGAATAAGTGAATAAACATATGATAATAGCCTAAACTGATAAGGGCCTGACCACAAAGGGAAAAACCAGCTTTTGTCTTTGGGTGGCCATCCAAAAATCCATGGCATCAATGCATGGATCTGGGAGAGGGCACATTGGAGGATACAAAAAAGAAGTAAAATTTTCATGGTATTGTCCTAGCCCTCAAGTCACCAGAAAACTAACATGTTTAAGAAAATGTGGGCCGGGCACGGTGGCTCATGCCTGTAATTCCAGCACTTTGGGAGGCCAAGGTGGGCAGGTCACGAGGTCAGGAGATCGACACCATCCTGACCAACAAGGTGAAACCCCGTCTCTACTAAAAATACGAAAAATTAGCCGGACATGGTGGCAGGGGCCTGTAGTCCCAGCTACTTGGGAGGCTGAGGCAGGAGAATGGCATGACCCCAGAAGGCGGAGTTTGCAGTGAGCCGAGATCATGCCACTGCACTCCAGCCTGGGCAACAGAGCGAAATTCCATCTAAAAAAAAAAAAAGACAAAAAGAAAATGTGAACCAGTGCCACTTTGTGCAGTACTAACTAGAAATGGGCTGAAGTCCAAAAATGAGAAAACAGAGTATATGGGGCCAAGGCCCCTCAGGGCTTCATGTAGAAGCAACTGGAAGGATGGAGAAGATCCAGACAGGAAGAAAGAGCAACATCCCTTCCTAAAGAAGAGAGTGAGCAAAGCTATCCTAAAGTTCCTTGTTAGGCTGTGGGCTAAAAACACCAACAAATTTGAAAAACACAGTTAGCAATAACATGTGATTTTCAAATATAATTTCCATGTTCAACATTCAACTTCAAGTATAATTTTACTTGTACCTCTACATAAAACAGAAGCTAAGTACATGAGTGGGAGGTCATTTAGGGGTGTTGGAAACAGAATGAAGAGGACAGAGGACTTCTTAGACCTATCAGGGGACCATGAGACCATCTCATCTCAAAAGACCAGGCACCCATAGAATCTAGGCACTGGAAGAGCCTCATGCATATCCAGCCCATACTCACACCCAATATCCTTGACAGATTGTGGGGCCATTCAACCTCAGTCAGAACATGATCAATAATGGGGGGACAACTGCAGCAAAAAAAGGAAACTTCAGGCCAATATCCTTGATGAACATTAATGCACACATTTTCAACAAAATACTAGCAAATTGAATCCAGCAGCACATCAAAAAGCTTATCCACCATGATCAAGTAGGCTCTATAATTGGGATGAAAAGTTGGTTCAATATACACAAATCAATAAATTAGATTTATCACATAAACAGAACTTAAGACAAAAAAAATCATCTCAATAGATACAGAGAAGAGTTTTGATAAAATTTAACATCCATTCATTAAAAAAAAAACCCTCTCAATAAACTGGGTATTGAGGGAACACACTTCAAAATAAGAGCCATCTATAACAAACCCACAGCCAATTTCATACTGAATGGTCAAGTGTTGGACACATTCCACCTTGAAACCCGGCACAAGGCAAGGATGCTCTCTCTCACCACTCCTATTTAGCATAGCATTCAAACTCCTGGCCAGGGCAATCAGGCAAGAGAAAAAAAGTAAATGACATCCAAATAGGAAGAAAGGAAGTCAAACTATCCCTATTTGCAGACAACATGATCCTATATCCAGAAAAAACCATAGTCTCAGCCTAAAAGCTTTTTAAACTAATAACTTCAGCAAAACCTCAGTATACAAAATCAGTGTGCAAAAATCACTCACATTCCTATACACCAACAACAGTCGAGCCAAGAGCCAAATCAAGAACAAATTCACACTCACAACTGCCAAAAAAAGAACAAAATACCTAGTGTATAGCTAAATAGGGAGGTGAAACATGTCTGCAAGGAGAGCTACAAACAACGGCTCAAAGAAATCAGAGATGACACAAATGGAAAACCTTTTCATACTCATAGATAGAAAGAATCAGTGTCTTTACATTATCATTAAATAATAATGATTAAAACATTAATGGTAAAAAAAAAATCACTAAAATAAACTTTTCTCTGACTTTCTGACCATAAAAACTGACCATAAAGAATTACCTAGCCTACCTTTTTGGATTATAGGTCACAAGACCCTCATTCCAGAGAGTATCCTGCCCCACACTCAGGAGGAAGAAATGCTGCTCAGAGTGGCCAAAAAGGATCTAGAAAGACAGGCTTTTCCAGGTTTCCCCACTATGTCTAGTAGCATTAGATCACACGCTTTCTGTCCAATCATATTTCTACATGGCTTTCCTACTGTGTCGAACCTAAGCATAACAGTAGACAATTTTCTTTGTATCTTTCTGTCTTCATTCTGAAGGTTCCAATGGGTACACATTGAATAAATTTGTATACCTGTTCTCTAATTAATCTGCCCTTTGTGAGCTGATCTTTCAGGGAAACTTCAGAGGGTAAAGGGGAACTGTATTCTCTTTTTCCCTATAAAAGAAGAAGAAGAAGGAGAAGGAGAAGGAGAAGGAGAAGGAGAAGGAGAAGGAGAAGTAGAAGGAGAAGAAGAGAATCTTGGAAAGGTAAGACAAGAGCAGCCAAAGTCAGGCAGAAAAATGTGAGAAAACATGGAAGGAGAAAATGCCAGATGCTGAACTGAGGCCAGGTTGCAAGTTTTTGCCACTACAGTGGGCAGGAAAAGAATCCTAAGGACCCCTTGGGTTATGGCAAAAGGAGGAAATAGGAGATGGCACCAGCAGGGTGACCTCCATCCATTCCAGGAGCCTAAATTTTGAATGCAAGCATGGAGGAAGCCTGAGTCCAGAAAGAGAAGCAGGAGAGGGCTGGATCTGCCTGGAACTCAGAAAGGGAGTCCTGGGGAGGGTGCCACTGCAGACCAGGCTCATGGACTAGGGGATTGCAGCTTTTGCTAATGAAATTTTTCATTGAGGGAAACAAAAGGAAATTTGAGAGAAGGTGCACATCTTCCCTTCTTCTTGCACATAAGTGACTACCCATGCCTGGCTAAGAGCTTGCAAGCTTAATCAAGATACAATAACCAATGGTCATTATTGGGTGGGAAAATGAAGGTGCTTATGGTGATGAACAGCTCCATAAGTATGAATCCAGGAAAGAGTGGCTATAAGGGATTTGGGCTATAACTTGATTATCATCGCCATCCTTCCCATCTTTAAAATAACTCGGCAGGGCCTTCCAATGATCACGTTGTGGCAAAGGTAATTCAGCTTTTTTACTTCTGCTGGGAAGACCTGTCTGTTGGCTCATATGAACTCCAGGAGAATCTAGGGAGCCCAGAAGGTGTTGAACCATCCAAGGAAGATGAGGTTCAGGTGGAAAGTTCAATGGTGACATTTCATTTCAAGAGATCTGAAATGGATCACTTCCCTTTGACAAATGTCTTTGTATCTCCCTTTGGGCTAGAAGAAGAACCATGACTCATACAAGACCTGAGTCTATGGAAGTAGAGGAGTTCAGTGAAGAGGGGTGGTGGAAATTTGCAAGTTCAGTCTAAACATTATCAAAGAGGGGGATACAAAGATCTCTGCTGTGCAGGAATCAAAGACTAGAGTACACACCCAGCAGCAAGGAAAGCCCTGCAGCCACATGGACCTCCGACAGAATGGGACCACAAGTGATAGGCAAATGATAAAAGTCAGTCACGCCAGGGCTTGAAGGGTCCATTGACCTCAGGAATTCAGAAGACGTTCAGCCCTGCCTGTGTGATGGAGCACTGTGATGAAGAGGTGGGCTGGGAGACAGGCCGCCTGCATGGGAGAACTGGCTGTTCCTTGCACCAGCTGTGCCACTGGAAAGTCACATGGCTTCTCTGTGCTTCCATGTCTTCCTCTGCATGACAGGAATAAAAACATGGGCTGCCTTCAATGACTGTAAGAAGTATTCAATAATACAATGCATGTAATGTGCCTGGCAGGCAGTAACTATTTAGTTAAAATTGGGTTTTGTTACTTCTTACCCTATATATATAACAATCTGAGGAGCAGGGAGAAGTAAATGTTTTATATGTTCATTTATCCTTCTTTGGAGCAAATTACTGAAGCCGGCTTCTCTGCACCCCACAGGCCTTCCCCTCTCAGTGGCCTGCTGACTTTCCTGGTACTTCTTTGCCTTTCTGTGCCTCAGGACCTTCCTGGAACCATGTGTACAGCAGTCTGCAAGTGCTGGAAATTGCCACTATCTGGGAAAACTCTCAAACAATGATGATTCCCTTTCAGGGGATAATTCTGAGGCAAGTGCTTTTCGACAAGGTTTACCCATGAGTTTAAGTTCTAGTCACCACCATTCCTTATTCCTCTACTGATGTTACCCAACTCCACCCACCACCTCAGAAAAAGTCTGATATTCACATCTTCATCTCAGGGTGTGGGTTAAACAGTCAGAAATTACCTTACAGCAGGAGGAAGAAAGTTGCCTGTCCAAGGCCTTTGCATCAAGCCTCCTGCCTTGAAGTCCCTGATACCTGAATCAGCAGGTATGAAGCCCAAGGAATAATTCTACAGTGAGAGACTTGTATCCAGCACTGAGGCCATCTCTTCTTTCAGGTGACTTTGGCTCCAATGTGAGCAGCTGTGCTTCTAGTCTTCAAGTGAACTTGAACTGCCTACATTCTCTCTGGGCTACTGTGGACTGGGGCAAGGGAGAGGGTGTGTCAGATCAGTCTGCAATGAGGACTTGTCCTTGAGAGACCAGGCCTGCACTGAAGCAAACTCAAAGGAACATGCTGGGCTTCTAAGGTCACTGCTGAAATAAAACCTCATCTGAACCCACAGAAGTGATACCTGACTTCAATGTCCCCTCTGAAATTGGCTTGCTAGTGGATGAAATACACTTGGCTGCTATCATAGCCACATATCTAAATTGGTCAGCTTTACTAATTACGTTTTTTGTTCTGTAGTCCTTTTGAACATCTCCTAAACTTGCTCCTTTTGTCAAAAAATTATCTTCCCGTTTCCTCTTGGGCGTCTCCTCACATCTCTTCACTTTGGACATGCTTCTCCTCACCCATTCAGCTTCAACATCCAGCAATCTCCACGTTATGTCCAGACTTTTTGAGGTTTCTACCCAAGATCATGCACCAGCCTCATGGATAGGCACAAATTAAAGCCTCCTGGCGTTCTCCTGGTAGAGTCATCATTAGCAGATGGAGGTCTAGATTCCATCAACGTTAGCTTCACCTTCAGGATAAAGTCCTTGCTCAGCAGAAATCACATTCAGAGTGGTCATAACTTCCACCACCCTGGCCTCACCACAACCCTGATGTTCTAACCTCTCCTTGTCTTCTCTAAGATCCTTTTCCTTGCCATCTACTCTCTCAGGAGCATCCTTTAACCCTGGAGAATCCCTGCTCCTCTTTTCACATTTCAATCGCATATCACCTTCCTATAAAGAGTTCCCTAATTCCACCAGAGTCCCAGTGTCAGCTCAGCCTTCCAATGCTGTGGGAGGTTTAGATTCAAATCTCCCATTTTATGTGCACTCTGGGCAGCACATTCACACTCCCATGGGATGGCCAGTACAGAAACACTAAAACTGCTTAAATTATGTTTCTTCAAAATTTAATTTTCTCTTTCTCGTTGCTACTGTGTGTGTGTGTGTGTGCATGTTTGTTTTAAGACTGTGTAAGTTTAATACATATATGCTGTGACTAAATATGACTCCACTAGGCTTGGAAATGTGTGGTCAAACTGGTGTCCCTATTTAACATGTTGAGGCACCTGGAGAGCTCTTGCTCATGGAAGCCTGAAGCCCATACAAAGGCCCTAATGCAGGCATGTTCTCCCACCCTTCCTGCTCGGTACAGTGGGCATGGATGGCTAGATACCTGCTGAAGTCTTTTCTCAAGCTGCACTCAACACAACTGTGAGGCCAGTCACTCAGCAAATACTAGCCGAGTATAATGGTGTTTGCATTCAGCCTAGACCTGGTGGCAGCATTTCCATACTCTAGTAGAGTTTATTAGTGATGATTGCAGTTATTAGCAGTGATTAGTATGTGGTTTGGACTATCAGAGGCTGCTTTGGGTCACAATTGATCCATCAATGCTGGACACATGGTTTCAGCAGCTATTGGCTGAGAGGAAATGTTTAGTGGCCAGGAAAAGCAGCAAACTGGACTTGTGTTATATTTTCTATTAGCTGTATGGCACTGCTCATGCCATCTCTGAATCTAAATTGCTTATCTCTTATCTGGTTATAAATCAAAATATAAATTTTAATTTTAACAGAGGGGGGCAGTTCCAAGATGGCCAAATAGGAACCGTTCCAGTCTGCAGCTCCCAGTGTGAGCGACACAGAAGACAGGTGATTTCTGCATTTCCAACTGAGGTACTGGGTTCATCTCACTGGGGCTTGTCAGACAGTGGGGGCAGGGCAGTGGGTGCAGATGGATTCACAGCCAAATTCTACCAGAGGTACAAGGAGGAGGTGGTACCATTCCTTCTGAAACCATTCCAATCAATAGGAAAAGAAGGAATCCTCCCTAACTCATTTTATGAGGCCAACATCATCCTGATACCAAAGCCTGGCAGAGACACAACAAAAAAAGAGAATTTTAGACCAACATCCTTGATGAACATTGATGCAAAAATCTTCAATAAAATACTGGCAAACCAAATCCAGCAACACATCAAAAAACTTATCCACCATGATCAAGTGGGCTTCATCCCTGGGATGCAAGGCTGGTTCAACACACGGAAATCAATAAACATAATCCAGAATATAAAAAGAACCAAAGGCAAAAACCACGTGATTATCTCAATAGATGCAGAAAAGGCCTTTGACAAAATTCAACAGCCCTCCATTCTAAAAACTCTCAATAAATTAGGTTTGGACGGGAGGTATCTCAAAATAATAAGAGCTATTTATGACAACCCACAGTCAATATCATAATGAATGGGCAAAAACTGGAAGCATTGCCTTTAAAAACTGGCACAAGACAAGGATGCCCTCTCTCACCACTCCTATTCAACATAGTATTGGAAGTTCTGACCAGGGCAATCAGGCAGGAGAAAGAAATAAAGGGTATTCAGTTAGGAAAAGAGGAAGTCAAATTGTCCCTGTTTGCAGATGACATGATTTTATATTTAGAAAACCCCATCATCTCAGCCCAAAATCTCCTGAAGCAACTTCAGCAAAGTCTCAGGATACAAAATCAATGTGCAAAAGTCACTAGCATTCTTATACACCAATAACAGACAAACAGAGAGCCAAATCATGAGTGAACTCCCATTCACAATTGCTTCAAAGAGAGTAAAATACCTAGGAATCTAACTTACAAGGGATGTGAAGCACCTCTTCAAGGAGAACTACAAACCACTGCTCAACGAAATAAAAGAGGCCACAAACAAACGGAAGAACATTCCATGCTCATGGATAGGAAGAATCAATATCGTGAAAATGGCCATGCAGCCCAAGGTTATTTATAGATTCAATGTCATCCCCATCAAGCTACCAATGACTTTCTTCACAGAATTGGAAAAAACTACTTTAAAGTTCATGTGGAACCAAAAAAGAGCCTGCATTTCCAAGACAATCCTAAACAAAAAGAACAAAGCTGGAGGCATCACGCTACCTGACTTCAAACTGTACTACAAGGCTACAGTAACCAAAACAGCAAGGTACTGGTACTGGTACCAAAACAGAGATATAGACCAATGGAACAGAACAGAGCCCTCAGAAATAATACCACACATCTACAACCATCTGATCTTTGACAAACCTGAGAGAAACAAGAAATGGGGAAAGGATTCCCTATTTAATAAATGGTGCTGGGAAAACTGGCTAGCCATATGTAGAAAGCTGAAACTGGATCCCTTCCTTACACTTCATACAAAAATTAATTCAAGATGGATTAAAGACTTAAATTTTAGACCTAATACCATAAAAACCCTAGAAGAAAACCTAGGTAATACCATTCAGGACGTAGGCATGGGCAAGAACTTCATGTCTGAAACACCAAAAGCAATGGCAACAAAAGCCAAAATTGACAAATGGGATCTAACTAAACTAAAGAGCTTCTGCACAGCAAAAAAAACTACCATCAGAGTGTACAGGCAACCTACAGAATGGGAAAAAAAATTGCAATCTACTCATCTGACAAAGGGCTAATATCCAGAATCTACAAAGAACTCAGACAAATTTACAAGAAAAAAACAAAAAACTCCATCAAAAAGTGAGCAAAGGGTATGAACAGACACTTCTCAAAAGAAGACATTTATGCAGCCAACAGACACATGAAAAACTGCTCATTGTCAATGGCCATCAAAGAAATGAAAATCAAAACCACAATGAGATACCATCTCACACCAGTTAGAATGGCAATCATTAAAAAATCAGGAAACAACAGGTGCCGGAGAGGATGTGGAGAAATAGGAACACTTTTACACTGTTGGTGGGACTGTAAACTAGTTCAACCATTATGGAAGACAGTGTGGCGATTCCTTAAAGATCTAGAACTAGAAATACCATTTGACCCAGCCACCCCATTACTGGGTATATACCCAAAGGATTATAACTAATGCTGCTATAAAGACACATGCACACATATGTTTATTGCAGCACTATTCACAAAAGCAAAGACTTGGAACCAACCCAAATGTCCATCAATGATAGACTGGATTAGGAAAATGTGGCACATATACACCATAGAATACTATGCAGCCAAAGAAAAGAATGAGTTCATGTCTTTTGTAGGGACATGGATGAAGCTGGAAACCATCATTCTCAGCAAAATATCGCAAGGGCAAAAAACCAAACACGGCATGTTCTCACTCACAGGTGGAAATTGAACAATGCGAACTCTTGGACTCGGGAAGGGGAACATCACACACCGTTGCCTGTTGTGGGGTGGGGGAGGGGAGAGGGATAGCAGTAGGAGATATATCTAATGTAAATGACGAGTTAATGGGTGCAGCACACCAACATGGCACTTGTATACATATGTTACAAACCTGCACGTTGTGCACATATACCCTAGAACTTAAAGTATAATAAAAAGAAAAAAAAAGAAAATAAGTCATTATATGAAAAAGACATATGCACATGAATATTTATTGCAGTCATTCATAATTGCAAAGATATGGAGCTAGCCTAAGTGCCATTGACCAATAAGTGGATTAAAAATGTGTGAGAGAGATATATATATACACACACATATATATATATACACACACACATATATATACACATATATATATATATGTAATACACACACACACACATACACACACACACACCATGGACTCAGCCCTAGAAAGGAACAAAATAATGTCTTTTGCGTGGACTTGGATGGAGCTGGAGGCCATTATTCTAGGTGAAATAACTCAGGAATGGCAAATCAAACACTGTGTGTTTTCACTTATAAGTGGGAGCTAAGCTGTGAATACACAAAAACATATGGAGTGATGTAATGAATCCTGGAGACTAAGAAGCAGAAGATTGAGAGGGAGGGTGTGGGATAAAAAAAAACTATATATTGGGTACAACATACAGTACTTGGGTGATGACTGCACTAAAATCTCAGAATTCACCACTGTATAATTCATTCATGTAACCAAAAACCACTTGGAGATGGGCATGGTGACTCATGCCTGTAATCCCAGTACTTTGGGGAGGCCAAAGCGGGCGGATCACCTGAGGTCAGGAGTTCAAGACCAGCCTGCCCAACATAGTGAAACCCCATCTCTACTAAAAATATTAAAAACATTAGCTGAGCGTGATGGTGGGTGCCTGTAATCCCAGCTACTTGGGAGGCTGAGGCAAGAGAATTGCTTGAACCCAGGAGACAGAGGTTGTCGTGAGCCAACACAGTACCACTGCACTCCAGACTGGGAAACAGAGTGAGACTCCATCTAAAAAAAAAACAAAAAACAAAAAACCTTGCATCCCAAAACTACTAAATTTTTTTTAAAAATCAGAAGTAATACAAAATAAAGGATAAATAAGTACTGCAATTGTTTAAATTTGCAAATTTTCTCTTCATTATGTTTTTCAATGTTCTGGTTACAGAATTAATATTTGTTACAAAAATTAAAATGATACATGAAATTTTTTAAAAAGATACAAGAATAACTCCATGCCTTTAAGAAAAATGTAATACAGTGACAAAAATAAAACACATACACATAATGGCTCAAGGAAGCAAGTGATTCATGACGTTTGATCAAAGAGCCCAAGATTTCAGAAGAGGCTATTGCCTTCTGCAGAAGACAATGAGAAATAGTGCCAAGAAAAGTTGGCTGGTACTGAAGGATAAACAGCATATGGTTAGGAAGGCAGAAGTCATCGAGGGTAATCCCGACAATAAGTAACATGATCAAAACTGCAGAAACACAAAGACCAGGAGTGTGCTTGTTGAATGCCAAGTTGTATAGGCTGCAGAAGAGGAGGTGGTGGGACTGGAATCTAGAGAACACCAGGTTTGGGAAGCTGGAGTTCACTTGGTGAGCAACAATCTCTGGCAGAGGAGAGGGAGGAGGAAGGGAGCCCAGTGAGAGGTCCAGACTTTTTCAGGTTATGCCCTAAATTAGTGGGGATGAGATGCAGGAACAAAGAGAAAAAGAAGCAAGATTTAGACACTGTATGTGGATGGAGAAGGTTTTGAGCCTGAGTTTCTAAAAATTAATATATTATTAATCCCCTCTGGGATTCATGAGATGCAAGAACCAGTGTCTGGGGAGAAGGGAAAATATAATGAGTTCAATTTTATATCTGGAAGATTATTTTGGACCTTGTCTATACAATTCCTAAAAGATCCAGTTGGAAAAATGCTTTCATTAAAAAAAGAATACGTCTGAAAATTATCTATGTCTGAAAACTTGACCTTCTCTAGGTGCTCTTTCCCACTGAGTATCAACAGAACCTTAATTCTACTACTGCATTAAGAGATCATTGCCGGGCTGGTGCAGTGGCTCAAAACTGTAGTCCCAGCATTTTGGGAGGCCAAGGAGGGTGGATCACCTGAGGTCAGGAGTTTGAGACCAGCTTGGCCAACATGGCAAAACCCTGTTGCTACTAAAAATTCAAAAATTAGCTGGAGGTGGTGACGGGTGTCTGTATTCCCAGCTACTTGGGAGGCTGAGGCAGGAGAATCACTTGAACCCAGGAGGCAGAGGTTGCAGTGAGCTGAGATCGTGCCACTGCATTCCAGCCTGGGAGACAGAGGAAGACTCTGTCAAGAAAGAAAGAAAGAATGAGAGAAAGAGAGAGAGAGAGAGAGAGAGAGAGAGAGAGAGAGAGAGAAAGAAAGAAAGAAAGAAAGAAAGAAAGAAAGAAAGAAAGAAAGAAAGAAAGAAAGAAAGAAAGAAAGAAAGAAAGAGAGGGAAAGAAAGAAGGAAGGAAGGAAGGAAGGAAGGAAGGAAGGAAGGAAGGAAGGAAGGAAGGAAGGAAGGAAAGAAAGAAAGAAAGAAAGAAAGAAAGAAAGAAAGAAAGAAAGAAAGAAAGAAAGAAAGAAAGAAAGAAGGAAAGAAAGAAAGAAAGAAAAAGAAAGAAAGAAAGAAAGAAAGAAAGAAGGAGAGAAAGAAAGAGAGAGAAAGGAAGGAAGGAAGGAAGGAATAAATAAAGAGAAAGAAAGAAAGGAGAAGAGAAGAAAGTAAAAGAAAGAGAAAGAAAGAAAGAAGAAGGAAAAAAAGAAAGAAAGAAAGAAAGAAAAAAGAAAGAAAAAGAAAGAAAGAAAAGAAAGAAAAAGAAAGGAAGAAAGGAAGGAAGGAAGGAAGGAAGAAAGAAAGAAAGAAAGAAAGAAAGAAAGAAAGAAAGAAAGAAAGAAAGAAAGAAAGAAAGAAAGAAAGAAAGAAGAGAAAGAGAAAGAAAGAAAGAAAGAAAGAAAGAAAGAAAGAAAGAAAGAAAGAAAGAAAGAAAGAAAGAAAGAAAGAAAAGAAAAAGAAAGAACGAACGAAAGAAAGAAAGAGAGAAAGAGAGAGAGAGAGGGAGGGAAGGAAGGAAGGAAGGAAGGAAGGAAGGAAGGAAGGAAGGAAGGAAGGAAGGAAGGAAGGAAGGAAGGAAGGAAGGAAGGAAAAGAAAGAGAAATCATTGCCAGCTGGGCACGGTAACTCATACCTGTAATCCTAGCACTTTGGGGGTCCGAGGCGGGTGGACCAGGATCACTTGAGGACACGAGTGATCACTTTGAAATCAGCCTGGGCAACATAGCAAGACCCTGTCTCTAAAAAATTTAAAAGAATTAAAAAAATTACCTGGGTTGATTCCAAGTCTTTGCTATTGTGAATAGTGCCGCAATAAATATACATGCGCATGTGTCTTTATAGCAGCATGATTTATAATCCTTTGGATATATACCTAGTAATGGGATGGCTGGGTCAAATGGTATTTCTAGTTCTAGATCCCTGAGGAATCGCCACACTGTTTTCCACAATGGCAGAACTAGTTTATAGTCCCACCAACAGTATAAAAGTGTTCCTATTTCTCCACATCCTTTTGTGAGTAAGCTAGACAGAAAAATAGAGAGATTCTTCTTTTTTAAAAAGTTCACCAACTTGAATGCATTGTTACACATATTAAGTAAAGTTATCAATGCTATTACCAGAGTGGTACTGCCAGAAACTCAAGGAAGAGATATGTGGCCTCAGGTTTCTGTCCAGGAGGTGAGATATCAGTTGCAAAAGCAGACTGATTCTGAAAGAGATCTTATTGTATAATTCCTTATGCTATGAGGGAAGTTTAAATATGAAATACTAAAATTTTCATATAAGAAAATCACAGTATGAATTTTACTTATTTCAACATTTAGACACATAAAAGACAGAAAATACAACTAAAGCAAGCTATGATTATTAATAAGGAAATGAATAATAAATGTGTGGGTTGAGACTGTGTAACTGGATATGGGGCAAAAGGACTACGGTTTCACGTTCCTTCGAAAGTTTTATTTGTCAACTTAACAGAAACCTGCTAACAATAACCAGTTTTAGAAGCTCCTGGCCACAGTGAAAGCAAACCCAGTCCACATGCCTGGTTCTGAAAGGCTAACAGTTCAGGGAGAAGATGGGGAGAGGGTGTGACTGAGACAGATCCAGAGAGCACACCGTGCCTCTCACATGTACTCCTTGGTGACTTCACTCTCGTGAGTATGTGTACCAGCACTCAAACGTAAATACCAGGTCCCAGTCTCACGGGGCTCTTGCAGGTACACAATTAGGAGCTCTGAGTGCACTTGGAGGAAGATAAAGAATCTCAACTGGCAAACTTTCAAGTCCATCTTATTGTAAAGTCTTCTAAAAGATTGCTGTCCTAGATTGTAATCACCCAGCACTCAGAGATGAAATCTTCATGAAATTAGCATACTCTCTCCATAAGTGAAAGCGTTTATGGCTGTGCCCCCAGTCAGTAAATTACAGTAGTTGGTGCTGAGCTCCAGTGCTGTTTCCGGTCTGGCCCTGCCCCTTCCACTTGTTCAGCAAGCCCCACGGGTGCTGGGTCTGATTCGCAGAGACCATTCACTGGTCCATTTCTCTCTCATCTGGTGGTGTCCCGTTCCCCAACTATTTGAACTCAATCTCTAAACATTTGCGCCACCCTATCTCTTGCTTTGGTCCCAGCTGGGCAAAACCTTACTGTTATTCAGGACCCCAGCTCCCACCTGAATTTGCTGTCTCTCAACCTCAACTTCTGTAGAATTCCAAGATTCAGAACTCACTGTGGACCCAAGTGGTCATGGCAACCTGCCAGGGAATGATGGACACACTCTTGTCATTATAGGATGAGCACTATTAGGATATCAGAAAAGAACAGAGAGTTCTTAAGGGTTATTTTGTGCATGGTATATTTATTAATGATGGGCTTATTCTGTGGCTTATGAAATGATCTCAAGTGTCAGTCAAATGCCATGCAGAAAAACAGGATGTTGGCATCTCTGCACACAGTAGATGTGTTCTAAGCAGGGCCTGTTCAATGGGCAAGATGAATGTGGCTTTCTATCACTCAGTGTTTGCCAAAGCTAACAGAAAGGGCAAAGGCTATCAAAATTCTGAGGGAGCCCAGCAAAGACATGGGCTTGGTAACACACACACACACACACACACACACACACACACACACACAAACGCTTCTTGATTGCCTGAACCAATACTCTATTTTGCTATTACTGCAGCATAGAAAAACACTAAGACTAATTCTGTACAGCTACTCTGGAGTTCAAGTAGTGAAATCCTATGAGTTGCAAAAATTAATTTATTCAATTTCCATTTTCAATCTGTATGGCTTTTAGCTTACTTTTGCCATACTTGAACTTTCAACGGAGAAGTTTGTTCATAATAGTCATAAACTGGAAACAAAACAAACTTTCACCACTTGGAAAATGAATAAATTACAGTGTTTTCATAATGAAACACATATATTCAGAGCAATAGACAGAACAAACTGCAATACAGAGATGCACAAAAACCTGGATGAATGTTAAAAATAATCTTGTGTAAAAGATGCTGAAGACCAGAAGTTTGATAAGTATGGAGTCAGCCTATTAATGTGAAACTCATAAAAAAGGTAATACTATTGACGATGATGGAAATCTGCATATGGTTATCTCTGCGGGATTATTAAGTGAGGGGAAGGCACTGAAAGCTCGTATGTTTCAGGCTGGGTGCAGTGGCTCACGCCTGTAATCTCGCACTTTGGGGGGCTGAGTCATATGGATTGCTTGAGTTCAGGAGTTCGAGACCAACCTAGACAACATGGTGAGACCTATTCTCTACTAAAAATTTTTTTAAAAAGTTAGCCAAGTGTGGTGGTGCATGCCTTACTGATCCATTTACAACCTGGCAGGATCCATGATGGCACCAACCCTTTCACCAAATGAAACAATAACTCAAGAGGACCCTTGGAGTGACCTGGCACCTGCTGGCTTCCCTTGCCTTTTCTGCATTCCAAACACTTTATTCAAAGATGCCTGTGTTCCCTCCACAAACTGACAAGTGGAATGGTGCTCTGCTCTTTCCCTTGCCAGCATGGATAGTAAGGGAATCTCGCTTCTTCTTATCATAACTTGTTATTGGTTAACTTCTTTTCACAAGCGGTGAGCAGCTGGACCCCTTTGCCGGTTACGATCGCTTGGATATATGTTCTTAATTATGATGACTTCTAACTATGGAGCTCTTTAAAAGGAAAGAAAGTTCACTCAAGTCTCTTATTACCAGATGTTAGCTGGGACAAACAGCTGATATTCCCGGCTCTTGAACCTTTGCCAAAGCAGTGTCTCAAGTGAAACTAGTAAGCCTCCGCCAAGGTTATGACTTAACTGAAGACACGAGAGGCATCTCCACAGAGGTGCAAAGCAGTCCTCACAAGACTCAGAATCACTGAACGGCAGCTCAAGGAAAGGAAAGTTTTGCTGGCCACAAATGGGATACACCTTACATTTTGTTCAGCCATTTTCTCTAGGGTCTCAGCTTCCCAGCTACTGTGTACACAGAGGCCCCAAAGCCGTGTAAGCCTCCACAGATTGAAGAAAGGAAATCAAAAGCTGTTCTGGAAGAAAAAATAATCAATAAATGGCAAAAGTCACACAAATATTATTACCAAAAGGACTGATTCCCTGATTCTGAATTTTAACCACGAAATTACAATGTGGACCAGCTTCCATTGTTAATCCCGCACAGACTCCAAGCAGGCAGCCTGAGTGGACACAGGGTTTTAAACTTTGTTTCAGGTCATTTTGCTCTGTTTGTAAAGGGAATTTTAAGGGTGGTCATGATACTATTATATGTCTTTTGTTTTTTGTTTGTTTGTTTTTAAACTTGATCCTCCCACCTTCCTTAACCATATAAGCCAATGAGGCTCATTATGGCGGCTGATCAGAGATTGTCCCATTAGAACTAAGGCTCTCTACACTGTTCCCTTAGAACTTTGCTTCTCCCTTAGAACTATAAGTTGCTCTATACCTTCACTCACTCACTGGGTGAAGCAGTCTCTTTGAGTGCTCTTACTATGAGTGTTCCCACAACAGCTTATACTTATGGGCCAGCTGAGTCTGACTGGACTGGGAAGCACCCCCACCAAACCCAGGGCCGATAGGGAAGGTCCCTGCAGGGTCCAGATGGAGGAAACCAGAACAGGGACTGGGGAGAGACCAAGAAGAAATGAAGGGAAGAGGTAGAGAGAAATAAAGTCTCTGAAATCTTCAACCTTAAAGTAAGAGATCCTAGATTTAGAGGAACTGACATAGTGTCTTTCCAGTGCAGTCGGGGAGACAACGGACCTGTAGGCCTCTGTGCGGTGGCTCCCAGTGATGCCAAGAGACCCTGGGGTCCTCCATGGATTTCATCCTCATTACCAGATATGTTCACTTAAAAATATAACATCTATAAATTTAGAAAAGGAAGAGAGGAGACTTTATTTCTTATAAAGGGTTACAGCCTACAGGGTGGCCATTCTGACAGACTGGGAAGCAGAGCCTCCAGCCAGAAGCTAGAAACAGACATTTCAGAAATTCACTCTTTACATGCTCAACCTGGCGTCACCACTGTCATCTGCTTGGGTTTCTTCTCCCTACACTGTCCTCTGGAAAACTCCTCCAGAAAAAAAGCTGGGGCATAGGACCCTCCTCACTTGCCTCCCATGTATCTGGAACCACAATTGTACACTGTCAGCATTACCAATGCAGGCACAGTGCTTTTATATATTTGTCCAATGTCATCACTGTCTATCACAGGACAATGAGTTCAGTACCCAAAACTATGTTATGACCTGAAGAAGAGCTCTCACTAAAGGACTTTAATCAAGAGAGTTATATATAGCATAAGTTATAGTTTTTCCTCCCCCAAAATTTACAATTGGTAGCAGGGACAGGTCTTGACACAGTTAACACAAGGAAGATTAGATTAAATGCAAAATATATCCAAAAACAATCCTCTTTGGAAGCTGTTAAACCAGCCATGTGCTATCTTGTTCCTTAATTGGCTATATGTGCTTCTCAATCTTGCCAGAATATAGGTTTCTCAGTTCTGCTCCTCTTCTATCTTTAGAATCAGTGCTACATACACCCCTAGGAACTCAATAAAGACACACTCATCAGTGGATTTGCACTCCACTCAAGGAGCTAGATATATGATCCAGTGCAATAAGAGGAGCCTGGCTTCTCCTTGACCCTTGGATAGATCACCCCCACCTTAGAACAGGATGGTGGAGACTGCAAAAATGTCCTCCAAGGTCCTGGTGAGAAAGTCTCCACATCAGAGACATTGTCTGTTAAATAGAGAGTGTAGCCCTCACAGAGTGAACAGTTGACTTCTCATTTGTCATATTCTGCATTAGAATGTAGTAGAGTAATTATGTATTACCTTTTCATTATGCATGTCACCACACACATCTTCCTATATCACCCAGCATTAAAACACGCTGATTGAAATGAGAACACTCCACTTTAAAGTACTTGTCTTTATGCGTGGTGCCCTAGAACAAACCAGCCAACCTCTTTCAGTCTCAATAACTTGATATCTTAAAGGCATTTATTCAAACTCTCATTGCATCATTGGTCCATTTCTTTTCCTTATCAGCTCTGTAAGTTACCCAGGCCAAAAGAAGTTACTTCTATCTGGTCTTAGTTTAAAAAACCCAAAATTCAGCAAACTTGAAAGGTGAATTTAAACAGAATAAAAGCTCATAGCAGTAGGGATCCTGGCTCTTACTTTTCCTTATAATAGAGATGAACATAATAGGGGCCCAAGATGGATTGACTGACTGATTGATTGATAACTGATTGATTCACTGCCATGTAGGAAATTATATGCAGATCTAGAACCAAAACATCTGCTATCTCATTTTTAACTTCAAAAATCTAATTGAAATTGGCCAACTTTATCCCACAACAGAAACATTAGCACCAAGCCTAGGATGTATAGGGGTGTATTGAGAAACAAAGACAAGATTGTCTTTTGTTAATTGTTTCTTAACATTTCTTCCTTTGCCACTTCCATCTAAACACAGATCAAAATGGAAATACGATTATAGGGGACAGGGCTAGAGAAAAGAGAGAGAAGTAAATGTATAGGTTTCTTCTTCTCACTTTTAGTCCACTAAATATTTGTGTAAGAATAAAATTTACAAAGGTAAGAGAGCAGGTCATAGCATCTTTCTTGTACTCTAGACAAACAGACAGACAGTGGGGCTGTGCTTGGATGCAAGCCTATAGAGCTAGTCCATCCCTAGGAGGCTAGAGTGGGATTTCATCCATTCAATGTGTTATAGTAATTCCATATCAACTCTCTCCTAGGCTCTTAGCCTCCAGGAAATTTCCCCAGGGTAAAGCTCCCAGCCTCACCATCTGTTTGTGGGGCTTCCCCATCAATTCCTCTGAACCTTAAATCCTTAGCTCCAACAGTAGGTTCTAATTAAACATTTACAATTTTTACCTTTGATTATTCTGTTGTTCCTAACTTATGCTTGGCAATTTCAGCTAATATTATTCCCTGCTTATGGCAAATGTATTGAAGTAATTCTTCACTTTTTCCAAAAAGAGAGATATTCGTTGAACAAGAGATGGCCTTATAACTTGCTTTTGCCAATAGAATCCAGAGGAGGTAACACGGTGCCATCTCCAAGCCTGTGGCCCAAGAGGTCGGGCAAGTTTCCTCTTGCTTGCAGTTAAAGCCCTGCCTCCACAATGAAACATGACTGAGCCAGCTGCTATAGGAATATGGGAGACGTTTTACAGAGAGTCAAGATTTCCAGTCCTTCAAAGTGAGGCCACCCTGGATCAGCCAGCCAGCAGACACACAACCGACCTCACACTTATGAGCAAGTTCATTCAAGAGCAGCAGCACTGCTCATGTGACCCAGAGACCCATGAATGAAAACAAATGGTTGTTTATGTGAAACCACCATGTTTAGAGTTGCCTGTTACACAGCCTTAATTATAACAATAGATAATTGATATGCTGTTATTACCTTACATATTAAGGTTTCATTTATGTTTATAAATAAAAATATATATATATATGATACACTATCTCACATCCAATATAAGTAACTTCCTAATTTGTTGTATCTACAAACAAAAATTTATTTATAATAGTGGCACAAAACTCTTTGATGAAAGAATGAGCCACCACAAATATGCATTGAGCAAAATGATATAATCTCTGATAAACTGAGGATTATCCACAGAACCCTTTTCTTCCACTTTCCTGACTATGTCATATAGACATTCATTAACTGACTCATTCAGCAGCTGCTTACGATGCAGCTGCACACACTCATCCCCGAGTGAGGCATCACACAGTCTGTCGTGCATTCTGCTAAGGAAGTTTCAAAGCCAGAATCTATGGCTTTACCAGAGGCAGAATTGCACTCAGGGATGCGAGGTGACCCGTCTCCTGAGCGTACTTGAGGATGCTAAGGCAGGCCATAGGGAGGAAGCTCCCTTTCTGCCACGTGACAATAGTCAGCGATACACTTTCTTACCTGAGTCCTCTCAGCAGACCCTGAAGTTAGTAAAATAAACATAAACTAATATATCCAGAAGCCATCAGTATTAAATAGCAATAAGCCAGCAAGCAGAAGCTTTATATCACAGGGGAGACTTATATTACCTTGGCACCTTACCCTACAAGGAAGCTAATATCAGAAAGTACTCAAAATACTTTTCTGAAAAGGTAGCCTTTCCATGCTCTGCTGAGCAGCTGAAACTCATAATACTGGCTCCAGTTCTAGAGTAGTTTGAGGCAGTTTGCATCTGGCAGTTTGAGAGGTAATGTGCTTCCCTGAAAGTCTATTAGAAAAAAATGAGTGTCATCCTTGCCAAATGATGGGACAGTTTACTCTTAAAACCCAGCGTGTGGTGAGTGTCACAATTCTAAAGCAAGAAAATAATATTATTTTTTCCTCTGGTTAAAAACATGAAGTGTTTTTGCAAAAACTAATGAAATGTTTAATGCTTGTCTGCTTACAGAAAATAAGTTCTTTCTAATTGGAAAACAGCCAGCAAAGTTGTTAATTCAAAAAAAATGAGTATGTGTGTGGAGTTCAAAATTTTCTGTAAAAAGCCACAGTGGCTTTGCCATCTCTAACGCACTCCAAGAAGTCGTATCTGTGCCACACCATCCCGAAGAGATTAATGTTATATTGGAGTCCTTAGAAACAAGAACATACCAATCATACCCTTCAATCAGTCTCAGCAATGAAAAACCTGAGAGGTAGGAGTTCAGAAGTTACCTGACAGCCACAACCTAACCTAACCTGCCTGCCCCAAGGAAGAAGCACCTTTTATGACTCTTAGTACAAATATGGGGTCACTGGGAGTTATCTTTTAACATCGCCTTTGTCTTCTCTGTTAATTGTGTCGTAATATGTCTCCCTTTGCACTTAGATTTAAGCAGATAAATAGAAATAGGATTGAAAGGAACAGAGATGGTGAGAGATGAGAGAGAGAAAGATAAGTTTAGGTTCTCTCTTCTAGAGAAGATTCTGGATGTAGTATGGAGCAAACACACTGCGTGATCAACTTCATGAGCCACTTCACTTTTGCTTTGTCTTTAAATAAGTAGGTGTGGCCTAAACTTCGATTATATGTGCCAGACACTTCACAAGGATTATGTAATTTAATTTTCCCAGCAATCTTATGAGAGGGTTCTAAAATTATCCCTATTTTAAAATATTAGGAAATGAAAACTCGGAGATGTTAAGGGACATATCTGAGGCCACAGCAGGAGGGCAGCCAGGCTGGTGTTCAGTCTTGTCTCATGCCAAAGCCTGAGTGCTGACCATGCTGCTGGACTGCCTTCTCCATGTCTTCTGATGACAGAAGACTTCCAGCCTTGCCACCACACATGTGTCCTGCACACACATTCCCCTTCTACATGCGTGTGGGCCTTGCTCCATCTGTCTGAACAGACATGACGCCCTTGACTGTGGGTTTTTGCTCCTGCAAGTCTC
Organism: Macaca nemestrina; assembly: GCF_043159975.1. Lineage (NCBI taxonomy): Eukaryota > Metazoa > Chordata > Mammalia > Primates > Cercopithecidae > Macaca > Macaca nemestrina. The sequence goes on from NC_092144.1 coordinate 37,541,917, forward strand.
TTCATCCTTCATTCCATCACTATCTGTTACACATCTTACTTCCTATTACCCGTTCACGCTCCATCTGTAATACGGGAACATGTCTAGTCCTCTCCTCAGCGTGGGTCCCACAATAACTGGTCCATTCCACTGGATAATCAGGCAGAATATAAGATTCCTATACAGCATAAAGAATTGTGACATCCTGTTTACCTCAATAGATCAACAATTCTTGAGGTCAGCATCTACTCAGCACAGTGTTATGTATACAGAAATTGCTCAAGAAGTGAGTCTGGGGAGTGGGAAGGAAAAAGCAAGCTTCAGCCCCACAGCAGTCTGTCTCCTTTATTCTTGAACCTCATCTGACTTGTCCACTGCAGTATCCTCAGAGCCCAGGGCAACTCTAGGTACATAGTGGATGCTTGTCAAATGTTTATGGAATGAAAAAAAGAAGGAATCTAATTACCCAGAAAGAATACACACAAGATACTTGAGCTCTATTTTTGAGCATACAGGGTCAGGGTCACCCCCATCTGGGTCAAGCCTTGGTCCTGCCTTTCATTATGGTGAGACTGACCCCTCAAAGTCTCTCATTCTTCCAAAAGATGGTGACAATAGTGGCATCTGCATGGCAGAGATAGTCATGCTCAATGAGTAGCTCATGGGTTTCACATTAATTCCCAGCCCCTGTGCAGTTTGTCTGGGCTATTTGAAGACTTCTGGCCAATAGTTTGTGAGGGGAATTGGAACACTTCAATTCTCATCTGATACATTTAAGGAAAGATACAAGTTCTCCACACTTCGCTTCCAACTGCACAGACAAGAGATCTAAGGACTTGGAGATGGAGAGTGACAGGAAGGGACCAACTGGATCTCTGAGTCTCTGCTGGAGTAGGATGACCAGGGAAACTACAGCAGATTGTGATATGAGTAAGAAACACAGCCAACATTTGTCAGATTGCTGAGATTTCAAGATTTGCTTAATACTGCAGCATAACCTGTCCTATTCTGACTAATATAATCTGTTCTCTGGAATTTTGAGGATTAAGGTAGATAATGAACATCAACTCTAGTTCAGTGTCTGACATGTAGCAGTACTCAATACAATGTAGTTATTGTTAGTATCATTACTATTGTTTCTACTAATATGATTATTATTATTACCACTCTTAATGTTATTTCCAGTAACTGTGGGAGCCACTATTTTTCATCTTGATTTATCCCTCTCCTTGTCTCTTTCTGTCTCTCTCACACATGTACATACACACATGGAGATAAACAAGACTGCAGGGTTTTGATGCCATTTCTGAACCTTGGAGCTACCTGCTTAGTGATAGACACTCACAGAAATTAAGAGTTGGGGAACAGTCGGTTGTTACACATAAAACCTCTGGAGAACTTTTTTCTGGAACCAACCCTGAGACCTCAGCTCACAGTTCCCTCTGCTTGTTCCTTCACAAAAACACAGACCTGGTTTGCTGGTTGATAATTATAAATTTTAAACAGTTTTGTGCTCTGGCTGTGTCCTCAAATGCCTCTGAAAAATAAGCACATTTAAAAAACACAAAAAAGAATAAACAAGAAAAGAGTTCAACAAGAGAAAGAAAAATATAAGCCACAGCTTCATTACAGAGCCATGGGCAGGCCTCTCAAAGGCAGCCGCCTTTATAAATGATTTCTTGGTAGAGTTTTTATACCTTCAAAGTGTTTCTTCTAAAAGAAGCTAAGTATTCATCTTTTGTCTCAGGAGAGGATATAATATAAAGGCCAGGTCACTAACAAGAGGTGTTCTGAGCTCATATTTTTGTGGTTCAGACCTGGGAAGCCAGCTTCGGAAGCTGGCTCAGTGATAAATCATCCACATCCATGCTGCATCTCTAAACACCGCATCTTTCATTACATCAGGGAGTTAATACATATTATCTATTTTATTAATGAAGGACAGTGCCTTTAACTCAGATAATTTTATTACAGAAAAAGACACAGTTTGTTGATTTTTTTAAGTTTCACTTTAAAACATTTCTGAGATACTGAGTCATTTGTAGAGAATAAACACTAAGCCACAGAACTCAAGGCCTAGACAGATATTACACAACAATCTTTTTGAACAAATTGACTTACTTTGCCTTTTATTTTTAGCCCCTTGGCTTGGGTCTCTGGGGAACTGTGCCTGTGAATAATGTCTGTTTGGCCACAATAAAGGGCCAGCTAAGTGGGAGAAAGGGTGGTATAAGAAAAATATGACAGCACAGGTTATCATGAGTTCTGATGAGATGAAGTTTAGGTTTGGTATTTTCCTGCTAGAAGATGAACCTGGCCCTTTTGGGCTCCAGACTCATTGAGGACATCTTGCTATCTCCAGTACCTAGCACATAATTACCCTAGAATATAGCTGATGCTCAACAATGACTGGTTGGATGAATAAATGAATCAATAGGGTATAGCCACTTCTCACTTTTTACCAAAGAATCCCCTAAGAATCAACCCATAAAGCATACTATTATAAAGCGGATTGCATTTCCCCACCAAAACAGTACCTTTATTGGAGGTTTGTTCTAGACCAAGAGCTCAACATCTAATAAATCAGAGCTATGGCCAAACTATCTCAAGCACAACTTGATAATAGCTGCAAATCTCTCTAGTTGTGTGCTCAAGCCCCATGAAACTACGCTGCTTATCTTGAGTATGCAAAGGGACCCATCTGTGACTCTGTACACATTCAGCTATTCTGCATTACAAATGTAATTGATATATAAACCGTGATAAAAAATTAACACGTACAGAATCATAACATTGTTGTCCTCTGAATGGATAGAAAGGTTTGAGAAATGAATGTGGATGACAAGTGTTTAAATTTTACACCCCAGCCGGGCATGGTGGCTCACACCTGTAATCCCAGCACTTTGGGAGGCTGAGGCAGGCTGATCATCTGAGGTCAGGAGTTCAAGACCAGCCCGGCCAACATGGCAAAACCCTGTCTCTACTAAAAATACAAAAATTAGCTGGGCACGGCGGTGAGTGCCTGTAATCCCAGCTACTCGGGAGGTTGAGGCAAGATAATCTCTTGAACCTGGGAGGTGGAGGTTGCAGTGAGCCAAGATTGCGCCACTGCACTCCAGCCTGGGGGACAAAGTGACAATCCACCTCAAAAAAAAAAAAAAAAAAAAAATTTACACCCATGCCACAACAACCAAGTGCCACTCACCGTTTCTTCCTGAACAATTGTATTATTTACTGACTGGCCTCACATTTTATGTCTTTTCTTCTCCAATTCATTTCCACATAGTAACTGCAATGATTGTCAAAGAACAGTAACCTAATCTTATACTCTGCTTAAAATGCCTCCCACTTCTGTTAATAGGCTCTTTTCAGCTCTTCACCCTGGCCTTTGAGGTCTTCATCATGTAAGCCTGAGTGTCTCCTGGGTCTGTAACACTTGCATCACCCTCCAGGCTCTAAACCAAGGTGCCCTTTATACATTCTATTCCTCAAATACACATTTGTCTCCCGTTCCTTGCGCTCCTGCTTCTGCCTGAAACTCTTTCTTTTTTCTTTCTTTTTTTTTTTTTTTGCCAGTTTCTAGTTATCTCAGATTTCCATCAAATAGGAGAGCCTTTTCTGAACCTTAGGACAAGTCAGGTTGCCATATTCCCCACTTACCCAGCACCCTGAGCTCCAGAGCAAATGACACTTCCAGGGTTAAGTAATACAGGTTATGTTTACTTAGTTAACTCCACCTCTCCTCCATCACTGGAAGTCTCATTCTTATGTCTTTCTGGCTTTTATCGCCATGTGCTCAGCAGGCAGAGCAGAATCCATCCCAGGATAGGCAACAGATGTGTGTGAAATAAACTCAAAAAAAAAAAAAAAAAAAAGACTGTACAGTGCAAGCCACGTCTTCACTGGGAGAGCTTCTCAACTGGAAATCCTTAAGATGTAAATGGTAACCCAACCCCTTGTCGGGTGTGAGCAAGCATGGCTTCTATGCCAATTGCTGTGGCTCATAAAAGGCTTATTCCAAGATTCTCAAGCTTATCCTCAAGTTAAGCCCTCTTACTATCAGGTTCTTGAAAAAGGAGGAAAGGCCTGCCTACGGAGTGCATGGGTGTAAAGAAAAAAGAAAAAAAAATGGCATCACTCACGCAGCCCTCATTTTCTACCACTGCCACCCTCGTCCCAGGATGGAAGACTTTTGCTTGGGGCTTCATTTGCCTTGGGATGGGTGTGGCTCACAGAGGATGACTAGAAATGATTCCTTCTGGACCTTGGCTTAGATTCTCAGATCACCATAATGTACCTTCATGAAGAGGCAGATAAAAAATCTCAATCGAGTCTGTTTTGGAATGTCTTTCCAAGTGGAAAATAATTTAAGCTTCATGAATGAGCGGCCATTAGCCTTAACCATCAATGTGCCCCCAGCACTTACCAAAGTGCCTTTACTGTGTTCAGCACTCACACCTTTAGCAAACTTCCCTGCCCATATGCACATGGATATAGCATGGAGGTGTCCCCTCTAAATTTCATGTCAAGTTGTAATCCCCATTGTTGGAGGTGGGGTCTGGTGGGAGGTGGTTGGATCATGGAGGTGGTTTCATCATGAATGGTTTAGCACTTCTCCTTTGGTGCTGTTCTCTTGATAGTGAGTGAGTTCTTATGAGATATGATTTTTAAAAGTGTGTGGCACCTTCCCCCTCTCTTTCTCCTGCTCCTGCCCTCTGAGAAGCCTGCTCCCCTTTCACCTTCCATCAAAACTGGAAGATTCCTGAGGCCACCCCAGCAGCAGATGCCTGTGTTATGCTTCCTGTACAGCCTGTACAACTGTGAGCCAATTAAACTTCTTTTCTTTATAAATTACCCAGTCTCAGATATTTCTTTATGGCAAGGCAAGAATGGCCTAATACAGACACTGCTGTCTGTAAGAACTGAGACAATTCTTTTCATCCCCAAAGTCAAAGGGAGATGGGGCAATAATCACTCTGACCTTGTTTCTCCAAATGTCCACTAAGGAGGAGGAGTCTGACTTCAGTAGCTCTCCATCATATCATTTTTAGGAAGAAGAATAAGATTAAGAAATCAAAACATTATTCTGGCTGGGTTACATTGAATCAAGCCAAGCTATACTTGATTCACATTTTGAACCAAAAAAATTCTAATAATCTGAATGCAGATTATGTCAATATCACTACTTCAGTCTTTATTGATAAAGGGGAAGAAGATTTGCAAATGACAGCCTCAACTCAAACAGTGACATCTGCTTTATCTTTTCCTTCTCAACCCCTGAGTTTAAATCTTCACCAACATAGCTTTAAAAAAATGTCACTTACAGTGATAAGTCCCTTAACATTGCCTTTAGGAGAGAGCTTGTATAACTTTGTTTCTTAAAATAACTTTTCTGCAATTAAAGAAAAGATGTTTATGAAGGGAAAGTAGTGAAAATCATTTTCTCTGATCTCATTTTCCGTGACCCAAACCAGAACGGCTACTTTCAACATGCCTAGTTAATAATTTGTTCTTAGGTCATGGCCTGCAGTAAAAACCTTCAAACCACCAAGAGAGACTGCAGCTGTCATTCAAGAATGAGCCTCCTCAAGAGGGGTCATAGAGGACCACTTGACCTGTCTCAACCAGAGAACAAGTGGGGCCAGGATATTCCACTCTGTAAACCTCAGAAGCCTCTAAACACAGATGTGACAGCATCTTCGCAGGCCCTGCAGGTGAATTCTCAGCCTGGCTTTAGGAGGAAGTGCGTTTTAAATACCCTTGCAAAAGACAGCAGTGTGAGCCTGCCTTTAGCAGAAAGAGATCCAGAGGGAGACACATAAGAGAGGCTGCTTGATTAAGTTGTTTGTGGGTGGGCCACGACACTTCCCTGCCTGTTCTGCATTTGCTCTGCTTACATATCTTAAAGAGTTTATTTCCACGCCATCTAGAGGAAAATTCCGAAGAAAAATGAAATCATGATCTGGGTGAGATAAGCTTATGAGTGTTGTTCACTAACAAATCTATTCTGCTTTACAGGCCTGATGCTGACAGTTGGGCTGCAAACACTCACTGGGAGTGGATGGCACCTATCGCTTTACCAACCATTTCCTCAGCGAGTGAGCAAATACACACATCAGGTGAGACAGTCCTTCTCTTGCTGTGTCAGCGCCTGTGCTTTTGGCCAAAGATAGTGGCTTTAACCTAAAGTGGCTCAGATGGGGTGTTTAATTCCTCACATACAGAAACCCAGGGATAGTGGATTCCAGGTTGGTTCACCTCTCGTCAGTCTGTGGCTCCATCATGTCATTATGGTCAAGAGCCATTTTCTGTAACAAGATTGTTTGAATTCAGAAGCCAGGCCTGCACCTAAGCTTCTTTCTGTCTCAGTTTCTCCTTTTGTAAAATAGGGTAGCAATGGTATGTTAACATTGTAAGGATTAAATGAGGAAATTTGTGTAAATAATGTAGAAAAGTGCTGGTTCTATCGTAAGTGCTCTGTGAGTAGCAGCTAATATTGTTACCAATAAATGTCAGCAGCCTGTCCTTCTACTCTGATATCCTCAGCTCTGGCATTTCATCAGTGTGGAATTCTTCTTCCTGCTCTAACATTCCAACCATATAGAATTCTTATGTGATCCCTTGGAAGAATATGGTGTCATGTGTAGATGTGGTGCACCCCACAGAGAAGGAACATCCTTCCTTTTAGTTATGAAAGCCTTTCCTCAAAGTTCCCTAGCTTCTCAAACTATCCGAGAGGAAGAAATCGTTTGTTTTTGTTTTCAATTCATTATGAATCAAATTTTTGTAAAGTACAATACAAATCAACAAATTAATGAAGGAAAAATATGTACAAATCCAAGCTTCACTTATTATTATTAGATTTAGCAAGCATAAAATTAACCCATTAAATTACTATAAACATTTTTAGATGCAAAAATGACAATCTAAGTCCACGAAGCAGCACCATATTTTGTGTGACTCTGTTTAAGCAGTTATCACTGGAGTACCCAAGGGCCAGTGCTGAGTTACATGGCTAGGCTAACACAGTATCTGGAAGAAGAAGAAGACCATCATGACAGGGCCAGCAAAGCCTCTGCTCCATTGGTTCCATTCAACAGACACACACACACACACACACACACACACACACACACACACACACTGCCTACTGCGGGCAAACAGCTGGCCAGGCAGCCTGAGAGGTGTCCCATGTGGAATGCTATAAGGTGGCTATATAGCATTAATATAATGCTATAATACAATAGGCACAAAATAATATTTTGACAAGGGTTCCAGAAAAGGCTTTGTACAGCAAAGCTGACTCTTGGCTAGTGATGTGTGCTGCTTCAACACAGTGACCTATGAAGGGAGAAGATACTCCAGGCGGCAGAAACAATGAGCTGGAGCTGAGGGGAAAGAAAGTTGTTCAGGGTACGGAGAGATGTCTCTGAGGAAAACCAAAAGGCCGTCCCACCAAAATACTTATTGTAGAGAAGAAAAAGTAATGTGGCAGACCATCTTCTCACTACTTAGTGTGGGATTTGGAATGGGGAAAATAGTGGACCTCCAAAGATGTCCACATCCTAATCCCTGAACCTGTGAATATGTCACCTGCCTTGAGAAAAGGAAGTCTGCAGATTTGATGAGGGTTCTGGACCATGAGGTGGGGAAAACCCTGAATTACCCAGGGTGGGGGGCCTTGTTAGTGGACACGGGAGGCAGAAAGGTGGGCCAGAGAGAAGCCATGACAGAAGAGGCAAGAGCGATGGCAGCCTGTGAAGGCTGTGACACCCTGTGTGAATTCGGAGATGGAGGGGGCTTATGTACAAGAACTGGGAGGAAATGCTGGGAGGTAAAGATGATTGCCAGCTGCTGGCCACACAGAAACACAGCCCTCAGTCGTACTACTTCAGGGGCTGAATTTTGCCAGCACCTGAATCAGCAAGAACATGTCTTCTCCCCTAGAGTTTAGTGAAAGGACACAGCCCTTTGAACACTTTGGTTTTAGCCTAGTGAGGTCCATACCAGACTTCTGAGCCACAAAACTGTAAAATAATATATATGCGTTGTTTGTAAGGAACTAAATTTGTAATAATTTGTTGTCACAGAAACATGAAACTGAAATAAAATTCATCTGTAATTTCTATTTTTTAATGCAGCATTCTGGACCCTACCTTCAGAGGTTCTGGCTTGTCAATCGGGGGTGGTCATTTTAACAAGCTTTCCAAGTGTTTTTGTCTCATTCCTGTTTGAAAACCACCCACGCCTTTCTTAGAGATGGAGAACACAGAGGCCCAAGCTCTCACGGGGAATCAGCATCAGACAAGAAGCTTGCCTCCAGCTCTCCAGATGCCCAAGCCTGGGCTTTCCGTCAAGAACTGTAAAGAGGCGGCTCTGTAAAGTGGAGATGGCTTTGGAGTGAGATTAACCAGGTTTAACACCTAATCTTGTTACTTATTGCTATGTGCCCTTAAATAACTTACTTAGCCTTTCTGGGACCCAGCCTCCTCATCTTACAGTCAGTGATACAAACACCTGCCTCTCAGGTTTAAATGATCTCATTGTGCAAACCATTCACATAATACCTACCACATAGTAACTGGTAAAGCTATTAGTAGATACATCCTGCATTTTACCAGGCAAGAAAAGTAGGCACCACATAACTTCAAAATCTCTCCATACATTGCTGATGGCTGCATCTGTGACCTTCCAACACAGTGCTCCTCAGTCAGGAAGAACAAGTGAATTCATTTGTTCAGTAAATATAGTACAAAGATATTGATTCCGCCCAGAAATGTTCATTCTATTGTGTGCCAGGCACAGTAGATATGAGAAAGACCTGCCACTGCCTTCCAGAGGAGCTCCCAGTCCAGGGGAAAGTGTTTCTCAAAGTGTGAGACATTAGAACCCCTGCCCTGGGTAGGATAAGAGGGAATTGTAGGTGACTCACAGACACAGTATAAAGTCACATCATCACAGAATGAAAAGTTACTCCACGTTCAGTCACCTTCCATGCTTCTGATTACATTTAGGAAAAGGTCTCAGTTTGGTGCCAGCCTGTCTATTGCCTTTCTATCACTTACAGATCTCAGATATAGGGCAGGTTTCATGTCTGCTTTGACAGGCAACAGAGTTCTGCTGGAACTGAAGAATGTTGTCCAGTCACCGCTTTGGCAACTGTTACTGGTGTCTCATCTACAGAGGCGATGATAAGCTTCCTTGCAAATTTTATTGATTTATTTTCTATTTCTGATTCAGGTGGTTGGTACGTGGGAAGGTTTGTGGCATGGGTATATTTTGTGATGCTGAGGTTTGGGCTTCTAATGGTCCCATTGCCCAAATAGTGAATACAGTACCTAGTAGGTAGTTTTTCAGCCCTTACCTTTCCTCCTTCCTCCCCACTTTCAGAGTTCCCAGTATCTATTGTTTCCTCATTTGTGCCCCAACTTTTAGCTCCCAACTAAAGAGTGAGAACATGCGGCATTCAGTTTTCTATTCCTGTGTTAATTTACTCAGGATAATGGCCTCCAGCTGTATCTGTGTTGCTGTAAAAAAAAAAAAAAACACATAATTTCATTCTTTTTATGGCTGTGTAGTACTCCATAGTGTGTATGTACCACATTTTCTTTTTTTGATAGCATTTATTTATTTATTATTTATTTTACTTTAAGTTCTGGGATACATGTGCTGAACGTACAGGTTTGTTACATAGGTATACCTGTGCCATGGTGGTTTGCTGCACCTATCAACCCATCATCTAGGTTTTAAGCCCTGCATGCATTAGGGATTTGCCCCAATGCTCTCCCTCTCCCTGCCCCCTACCCCTCAATAGGTCCTGGTATGTGATGTTCCCCTCTCTGTGTCCATGAGTTCTCATTGTTTAACTCCCACTTATGAGTGAGAATGTGTGGCGTTTGATTTTCTGTTCCTGTGTTAGTTTGCTGAGGATGATGGTTTCCAGTTTCATCCATGTCCCTGCAAAGGACATGAACTCGTTCTTTTTTATGGCTGCATAATATTCCATGGTGTATATGTGCCAATTTTCTTCATCCAATCTATCATTGATGGACATTTAGGTTGGTTCCAAGTCTTTGCTATTGTAAATAGTGCTACAATAAACATATGTGTACGTACCACATTTTCTCCATCCAATTCACCATCGATGAGCACTTGGGCTGATTCTATGTCTTTGCTATTGTGAACAGTGTCCTTGCAAATGTTAAAAGTAAGCTAACTTAAGGAAAATCACTAAGACAGTAATAGTATGAATAAAACACAGACACAGGAAACATCATGAAAGTAAGACACACAAGATGTTTGGAAAACCCTGTAATAGTAAATAAAGACATGTAAACATTTGCAAGGTTGAGCAATGAGAGCTAAGTCTATGCTGGGCAAAGGGAGTGCAGAGATGGGATGATCAAATTTGGCTGAGTAGGGAAACATCTTGCAAAGCAAGGAGATGCTTGAGTTTCAAGAATACATATGGATAAGTGTTTCAGGGAGTTGTGAGTAGGGAGGGGGGAACTGCCGTCAGAGAGAACAGTGTGTTCAGAGGCACAGCTGTGCCACCCAGCACTGTGTTCAGGAAACCGCTGTGAATAAATGCTTCTCATAGAAGAGTTCTACTTTGTGTACACAGTCACCACACTCACTGGGAAAATCATATGTTTGTGTTTGTGCCACTTGGAATGCAACAATCAGTGTTTAAAGCCTTGTAGAACATATAAGCATCTTTCTGTTCTATGGTTTGGTGAGCAATACTTCACATCAAGCATCCATTCCCCTCTCTACTGGAAAACTGGATGTTTTTGGCCTCAGAACTTTGCATTAGCTTTGTTCCTTGTCCTAAACCTATTTTTAAACTGAAATATGCTCATAAACCAGCCTAGAAAAGACAAAACTGTATTTGTTATGGAATAGCATTTCAGAAGGAAAACTTGTCAGAGTCCTTCACGATCACTCACACAGTTTTGTTCTTCCCAAAGAAGGGGTGTAAGAAGCCAGGCCCGGGTGCATCCTTAAATGCTACCCTCCACTGCATAATGCCTCGCATGCCAGCAGGCAGGATTCTCCACTATGACCTGTCAGAGGATGCCTTGCTCATCTAAACAGAATGCCAAGCTCCTTCATAATTAAAAGCAGCCTCTACACATATTGCCCCACTGAAGAATATTAAGGACAAAATTGTTAGCTGTTTGAAATCCATTATCAGAATGTTAACTGAAAACATTTCAGTTAAAAATTTGGATGATGGATAACAAGAGAGAAAGAAGAAAAGAAAAAACAGGAGGTTTATATATTTGAACTTGAGAGCAAGACCTAAAGACCCCAAGTCTATGATGAGATCATTTCCTCCAGAGATGTCCCCTCTGCCTTGGAGCTGGCCTCTGTTGGTTGAGTTAATGACTTTTTGTTTTGGTTTGGTTTTTTGTTTTGTTTTGGTTTGGTTTGCTTTGATTTTGTGTGTGAGTGTGTGCATGCGCACATGTGTGTGTTTTCTTTTTGAGACAGGGTCTTGCTTTGTCACCCAGGCTAGAGTGCGGTAGCACGATAATGGCTCACTGCAGCCTCAGCCTCCCAGGCTCAAGAAATCCTCCCACTTCAGGCCCTCAAAGTAGCTGGGCCTACAAGCCTGTGGCACCACATATTGCAGAATCTGGCCAGCAGCCCACAATGCAACAGGGCTTTCTCTTTGTTCCCAGGCAGATTTGCAAGTCCAGAAATAATAGACACACACAAGATAGTGAAAGCTGGGTCTGGGGGTTCACCGCCTTCTGGTCCCACAATACTACCAATGCACTGTTTATACCAGCATTTATTATTATATTTAGTGAGGGCAGGGGTAGGTTAGTGAGGGATTTAGGGTCATTTGATTATGAGGTGCGATGGTCACATGGGGATGAAGTAATTCTTTACCATAACATCTGTATGTAGGTATACAGAAATAAGAATTTACAATATAGTGTGTGCATCAGTAATTTCTAACAGAGCCTTAAAACAGAAACACAGTCTTTCCATAACCTATGATTAGCAAGATATCAATCAGCAGTAACAGTTGCAGCAAAAGCTGGTTACAAACAAGCCATAGAAACAGGACGTGAAGCTAGACAACTGGTTAGACCAGAAATTCTCAGAAGGAAGTATGCCTTAACCCTAAAGAGGCCTAGAAGAGCTGTGGCAAGATGAGGGCGTTTATAGCCCTATCTTATCCATATGAACAGGCACCCCTCATGCATCCATTTATAGGCTGTCCACAAGGGTCCCATTCCATTCCCAGAGCTATGAACATCTGCTTTTTTGGAATAGGAATCCTGGTGATGTGAAACCTCCCTGACTGCAGCAGGGGGAAGCACATCACGCGCTGTTGACTCATTCTGGCAGTCCAACCTGGCATTGTCTTTACACAATCCTGAATGCAATTTTGTCTTTACAATAATCAGGAGCATTTCATCTTTTATTCCATGGCAATAATTTCAGGGGGGTCCCTACATCTCCCCCTTTTCTCTGATTTAAATGAACCATAGTAATCATAGCTTGGTGCTGATCACGATTGGATTGAAGAATATTTTTTTCCAATTTTACACATGAGCAATAAACCAATGTAACAAATTATACACAGAACAAAATTGATGATAGTGGATCCTCCCAGAGATTTTACCCATTGATTAGGATTGAGAGTAAATAACCCCTCAGAGATATCGTCTAAAACTTCAGCACCAGGTAAGGCAGTTAAGTGTGCTTGAGAGGCCTCAAAAATCATTCTTTTCGCTTGCTTATGTCTAAACTTAAATTATCTTCACTTCCTTGTAAATGGCGTTTTGCTGATTCCCAATTATGAACAGACTCATTATATTGGAACAGAATTATACAAAAATCAGAAGTATTCCAATCACATTGCCTTTGTAATATATGTTCTAAACTCATAATTCTATCTCCCATCCACAGAAGTTTGTCTTAGATCATTAATTTGATTGGCCAATTTTTGATCAATACCTGACTGAGAATTCCACATCTGAGTAGAATTCTTTTGCCATTTATTCACAAAATGAACAGTTTGAATAGATTGATGTAATGCAACTCCATCAGTAGCAGCAGTCGCAGTAACAGCAATCAAGCCCATTATTACTGCAATTAATGTAAAAATAAATTGTTTACTCCTTTTAATAGTTTTCTGTAGAATATTGTTAATAACATGGATAGAAGGGGAAGATTCCCAAGGCCTGTGTAAGGCCATAGGGAGCCAAATACCTTCTCTGGCTCTGACTATTAAAATACTAGGATATTGATTAAAGGATGAGTCAATGCAAGTATACAAGTAACAATTAACACAGGTAATTATGTTGGTTTTTGAACTAATACGCATCTTTCCTACTAATAACATATATGGTGGTTTAACACAACTTTTAAGTGGTATAGTTTTGTTGGACTCCATATAGACAGTATATATGTTTTGGGATGGTACTCTTTTTTGTGAATGTGGGGTGGGGGGAATATGTTGTATGAGAGGTAGTGGGGGGACGTTAGCAATGGGGGCGTGTAAGTCCTCATAATCTTTACTGTCCCACCTTTGAATTGATCTTTTGATGATTGCCATAGTGATATTTTTGGCTGTGTGGAAATAGTAGTGTAAATCAACCTGTTGTCTTAGTTTTCGAGGTGACAAGGTGGATTTACTTATAACACTTTCTCCAGCCCAAACTCTCATACCAGTCATAGCTATGGTTAATCTCCATGATTCTGAATGTTCAGGTCCTAAGTGGGGAGCAACAAGCCTTGGCTTTGGAGGGGCAACCCTTGCCCCTTTCCACTTGAAAGGAACAAAGGAGTTAAATCTACTATACAATAGGGGAGGGCTGTCACTACTTTTTTGATAAGTAATATCATAGAGAAAATGTTGACCATCTCTGTGACCTTGAAAGCAATCATTAGTAATATAACCCACAGGAGCCCAGTCAACAATGGTGTAGTGAGAAGAATTGGATAAGACAGTTCCTTCTGAACTAACACAATCCTTCTATATTAATTTGTCAGTGTTTGAAAACAAGTTGACGGGACATGCAGGTCCTAAAGGCTTATATTGTGATGTGTGAATATAATCAGTGATTCCTGTTTTGATCTGTCTTAGACATTTCAATGAGAGCCCTGATACCAAGTGTCCTAAAGGAGGGATAGAGTGACCAAATGGTAGTGTGACTGCCCAAGTTTGAATATCTAATGAGAGACATCCATTAGTGGTCCCAGGCACAAAGGTGGATACCTAAAACCTAAAGTGATATTGAAAGGGGTTCCTGCTTCTGAAGGTTGGGCAGGACAATGATCATCTACAGAACCAGGCATCCAAATACTATCATTAACATAGACCTCGATAGGAGGGTCCATCCATGTCATGGCTCAAATAAGAGGAGGAAAAGGAATATAGGCCCAATGTGTAGTTTTTAACAGTCTGTGGACTGACAGCAGGTAGAAGGATTAGTGTCATCAGGAGGAGGCAGAGGTTGAGGCAGACCTGGATCACTGGAGACAAGTTGTTCAGGATGGCTGACTGGATTGTCTGTTGTAAAGGAGTTAGCATGGTTAGTTGTTTTTTGCTGTGGCTTTTTTTCAGCAAATTTCTCTGTCTCATTGTTGCATGCATCTTCAGGATACAATTTCAGGTGTCCAGTAGGAATCCAAACAGGAGATTAATGTTCACCTGGGGAAGCACAAGCATAGCCTCTTCCCCACATTAAAATAGAACCTTTTGACCATATATTAGATTGAACATCTTTCCACCATACTTCCCTTCCTTGGTTTATCATGGGACGGTTACCGGAGAAATGTTTTTTGGCAGCAGTAACAGAACTAGATTTAGGAATATTAAGAAAATTTAAAGTGAGCAATGCCAAGTTTAGTTGTATGTGAGGGCAGACAACTCCTTATCTCCCTCTTTTTGTTTACGTAATTGTAATTTTAAAGTTCTGTTACTTCTTTCTACAATAGCTTGGCTTTGTGGGTTATAAGAAATACCAGTAATATGTTTAATATGCCACTGATCATGAAAATTTTTAAAAGCTTTACTGCAATAGACTGGACCCTTGTCTGTTTTGAGCTCACTAGGAATTCCCATAACTGCAAAACATGAAAACATATGTTTTTTAACATGAGAAGTAGCTTCTCCGGTTTGACAAGTAGCCCAGATGAAATTGGAAAAGGAGTCAACTGTGACATGAACATAAGCTAATTTTCCAAAAGATGGAACATGAGTAACATCCATTTGCCAGAGAGCATTAGGAGAAAGGCCTTGAGGATTAACTCTGGAAGATTGTGTGGGTAAGACAAGAACCTGACATTGAGAACAGTGTTGTACAATTTATTTAGCTTGTTTCCAACTGAGAGAATATTTATGTTTAAGACCTGAGGCATTAGTATGACTGAGTTGATGAAATTGTTCTGCATCTGTAATGGCTAGAGAAACTAGAGTATCAACTTTATGATTACCACTAGATAAAGGTCCAGGCAAATTAGTATGAGAATGAATATGAGTGATGAAAAAAGGGTGGTTTCACTTTCTGACAGTTTTTTGTAACAAAGAGAACAAGGAAAATAGATTAGTGTCAGTAATAATTTTTGATGGTAGCTGTTGCTATTGCCTTAGTGGCATGGACTACATAAACTGAGTCAGAGACAATATTAAGAGGCTGATCAAAATCTTGTAATGCAGAGATAACAGCAAACAACTTGGCTTTTTGAGCAGAAGTGTATGGAGTACAAATGACTTTATCTTTTGGCCCTACATACCCTGCCTTTCCATTACTGAATCCATCAGTAAATATGGTAATGACTGCCTCTAGTGATGATGAACAAGTAAGCTTTGGTAGAATCCAGAAAGTATTTCATAGAAATTGAAAGAATTTTGACTAGGCAAATGATTATTAATAGTGCCAATGAAGTCAGGCAGATTAGTCTGCCAACACAAGGATGTAGAAAAGGCATTTTTAACTTCATTTTTTGACAAAGGGACCACAATAATGTTTGGATCAAAGCCAGAAATTTTAGTGATACGTTGACATCCTAACCCAATTAAAGTGGCCATTTGATCAAGATATATTGAGTTTTAAAGTCTGCATTAGGAAGAAATACCCATTCAACTAGAGAATCATTTTGTACTATAAGTCCTGTAGGAGAGTGGATGGAAGGAAAAACTAAAAATTGTAAAGGCAAATTTGGGTCAATACGAGAGACTTGTGCCTCTCTCACTCTTTGTTCTACAGAAGATGGCCCTTGTTTTGCTGGTTCAGACAGAGAGCGAGAACTGTTTAAATCTGTATCTCCTGATAAAGTGGCAAATAGATGAGATAATGTGTAAGTAGGGATGCCTAGGGTTGGTCTGAGATAATTGATGTCACCTAGTAATTTTTGAAAATCATTTAAGGGGTTTAAATTGTCAGTACGAAGTTGGACTTTTTGGGGCTTAATGGAGCAAGCTTCTTGCTGCATTCCAAAGTACAGAAAAGGAGTAGCTTGTTGAATTTTATCAGGAGCGATGTGGAGTCCTGCATTGGCAACAGCTAATTTTAAAGAGGTAAAACATTGAATTAATTCATCTTTAGTGGGAGCAGCAATCAGTATATCATCCATATAATGAAGAATGTAATTATTTTTTAAAGTCTGTCAGATAGGTTGTAACAGTACCAACAAACAACTGACAAATAGTAGGACTGTTAATCATTCCTTGAGGTACAACTTTCCATTGATATCTAGCTGCAGGAGCTGAATTGTTAATGGATGGTATAGTGAAAGCAAATTTTTCACAGTCTGACTTGTCTAAAGAAATATGGAAAAAAAAAAAAAACAGTCCTTAAGGTCAATGATAATTAAACGCCATTCCTTAGGAATCATGGAGAGGGAGGGCATACCAGGTTGTAATGACCCCATAGGTGTAATAACTGCATTAACAGTTGTTAAGTCTGTTACCTTCCTCCATTTTCCTGACTTTTTTTGTACAACAAACACAGGCAAGTTCTATAGAGATAAGGAAGGCTCAATAGTGTTTGCTTGTAGTGAATCATTAACAATTTCAGTTAAAGCCTCCAACTTGTGTTTGGAAAGTGGCCACTGCTCTACTTAAACAGATGACTCACACATCCATTGTGCAGGGGCAGAGGAAAAGAGAGAAAGAGAGTGAGGGTGCTGGGATGTGGACTGGGGGGAAGCAGGATTCCAAGCCTCTGAAAGAAGGGGTCCCGGAGTGTCAAAAGAAACAGTAGGCTTAGAAGAGGGGAGAGAATGAGAAGAATCAGAAACAGGCCATTCAGATGAAGGCCACACATCCTCCTCTGGCAGAGGGGGCAACAGCTTAGTAGAAGAAGAGTTAACAAGATAGGAAGTGGTGGGAGGGGATCATCACCACATTCCTCCTCTTGGAGAGAAAACAAGGAGAGATTGAATTCCTCCTCATCATCAGAAGGAGGACTAGTAGGGGGGTCAGGTACCCGAGGTAAAGGGAGTGGTTCATCATCCGCGTTAACTTGTGGCAGTTGAAGAGGATCACCAGACTGAAAAGGAAGTAAAGCAATACAAATAAGACCCCAGTCAGTCCAAACAGAAATAGGAAGTAAAACACCATCTTTCATGAGTTGGTGGAGTGTGGTGCCAACTCTATCCCAGTCTAACAGGTCTATAGAACCTTTGTCAGGGAATCAATGACAATATTTTTCAATAGTCTGAAATAAGAGAATAAGGCTACTGGAATCAGCCTTGATTTCACCCTGTTTAAGAAGAAGTTTAATAAAAGACAGATAAGCTTGGTGTTTAGACTGTGATTGTCCCATAATAACCCTGGAATAATACCGGTCAACAAACCCGAAAAAAGGGAAGAGTTGGAAAAAGCATACCCGGAGACCTTACCATCAAGACTGA